>NC_058374.1:62865984-63169015 GCF_018350175.1 Felis catus | reverse complement strand
GGACAGTGTAGTGAAGGATGATTGTTGGTGGATGGTACCGTAAAATTCAAGCCTGTAAATACCCTGAGGGAATTTCAGAACTACTGGAAGTTCTCTTCCTACTCCACCAACTCAGAACTAAGTTCCTGCTATGTTGGTAACCTGCTTTCTTGAAGAGGGTCATTTTTTTTTCTTTCAGTCCACAAGCAAGAAGCTATGGAATTTTTTTCCCTCTTACAGTACAGGACCAGAAAATAACTTGTCCCCAAAGCAAGTAACATGAATCCCCGTTCTGTTCAGTACTCTGCCAGTCACATCTTTAAAAGAAGGGCAGACCTTTGCTAAAAACCATCAACCTAGCAATCACTTTTGAAGAAAATAATGTTTTTCTGATCCGATTTGCATTATTTGCTGACCTCCTTTTCTGAGGGTTTTCTTCTGGGACTTGCGAACTTCTACATGTGGTTAGTGACTTTCTTTGGTGCAGTTGTTACCCTGAATACTAAGATGACAATAGTGACGAAAGCTACCTCTCAACTTGGTCATGGGCATGGCTCCTCTTGCCCGGCTCCCCTTCCCCTTCCCCCTGCCCCATGCTCCTTCCCTACCGTTTCCTTTAAAGCCATGTGAGGGTGTCCTGCATCAAACTTGAATCACAACCATGAACTTTGCTTTCACCTCCAAGTGCACTAAATGTTTGCATTGGTGCCTGCAAATCGCATCCTTTGGTACTTCAGGTACGTGAGGATGATAATTTGCTGATTTGTTTTTGGTACTGGATGGACTGTGGAAAAAGAGCAACCAAACTGATTAAGGGCCAGAGAGACTTGCCTTAGAGGAAAAATAAGAATCTGATGATATTTATTGGTAGAATGGTCTAAGAAGACTATGGAAACCACTTATGAGCACTTTTTTTTTTTTAACACTTATGAGCATTTGAGAGCTGAGATGATGGCAAAAGATGAGAAGAACATCCAGCAGCTTTAGAGGAAGGCAGGAGAACGCACTGTGTTTTTTATTGGACTGTGGAAACTCATCTGGGAAGTGTTGTAGAATCCTCATTTGAGACACTGGAAACAGATGATGAAACAGCATATTTAATTTTTTTCTTGCTGGAATTTCAGCTTAAATGATAGTGAATGCCTGTTGAGTTACCAGAGAGAGCTGAGTTTGTCTGGCAAGTGTGGCAGTTGATGCCCATAAGTTTGTAGACCTTTCTCATGGTCTCAGCACTGCCTGCCTTTATTTACCTGAGATGCTTAGTAAATGGGCAAACCTGTGGGCCTCCTTCAAGATGCACTGAATTAGATTTTATGGAGCTAGGTTTAGGGTGTCTGCTGTTGCAGGATGCAGGGATTCTTAGATACTTTGAAATTTAGAAACGGTGGGTGTATTTAGCATTTACAGTTTTACTTGTGTTAACTTAGTTAATCCTCACAGCTATCCTATAAGTTATGTTCTATTGTTATTTAAAGGTAACGTATGAGGAAACAGAGACCCTGAGAGGCTAAGTGACCCGCCCAGCTGATGCATCTAAGAAGCATCAAAGCCGGGATTGTTCTTCACCTACAGGCTGGCCCTTAACTCTGTGCTCTTAATCATGCCAGGCAACCTCTCTGAGGACAGTTAACTTTGAAATCCTTTTGGTCTTATGGGTGGAAAAGCCAGGGGAAATGGTTTACACTCCCTTTTTATCAAAGGTGAATTCATTTTTTGTTTTCACATGGAGATGAATGAATGATTTAAAATGCACTATGTCTATGTGAAATGTGAAATATGTAGTGAAATCAGCTTTGAATGGAAAACTCTGGGTTTGTCATTTATTCTGACAGTAAAAGGCTGAGAGAACTTTAATTCTGAGAAGGGGCTTTTGTAATTGAAACAGAAAGAAGCTTTCTTGAGGGTTTTTATTGCTTTTCCAAAAATTAGGTTGAGATTGCCTGCCTGCAAAAGTAGTTCAGCTCGGGTTTAAGAAGACTGGACCTCAAGGAAGCATTTGATATGTATCTTTTCAGGTTAGTATACTTTCAACTGTGAATCTTATACTGTCAACCTTGTTTTATTTGGCATTCTGTTAACCATCAATTCTACACTTTTAATTTTTATACTATCATAGTATAGAAATTAATGAGGCAGGAGTTTGAAGTATTTTTTAGTTATCAAAGAAAAGTGAAATTATGTTCTTTATGCTTTGGTGTTAAACACTTCATCAGGAATCCAACAGTATATTAATTCACAAACTTCATGTTAGACTTTAACTTTGAGCAAGACAGATGAAATTCCCGCCCACAGGAACTTAATCTATTAGGTTGAACCATATGAAATTGCTAATATTTAAGAGGTTTTTGAGTTTGAGAAATAGCAATTTCATATGATTCAACTTCACAGCAGGGAGAGGCAAACAACAAATATATTAATGAATAAATAGGAAAAATTAAAGTGATAAGTATTTTTGCCAGGTATCAAACTAGTTTCTTTTGTCTCTAAACCCTTCTCCGCTCTTTCTCCACTTACCTTTGTGTTGCTAGGGATGAGACTGTGCAAACCGCTTTTTTTTCTTTTTTTTACTTTGCCAGCTGGATCCCTAGTTAGGTCTACCAACAAAGAGCAGAGGGAGAGACTGGGAGGCTGGGGTGGGAGGTGGGAAGAAGCGACTCAGCTTCTTCCCATCAGTTTCCTGTCTGCTTGTCATTCCGCTAATATCACCCCGTCAGGCTTCTTCACATCCCTATAGCAGTGCCTCCCATAGCAGCAGATGAATCTGGTTTGCAATTTTTTTTCTGTATGTGCAGAATCACCTTCATTGCTGGCCTCTCAGTAATATCAGCACCAGAAGATATTAATTTCACTTAATTTCAATTCGGCCAGGTTCCCATTCCAACCTTCTTCTTTAGAATAATTCCGACCTCTTCCATTTGTTTCTCTAGCTCTAGGGTTGGAACCTGCTTCCCATGATGCTGCTTTCGCGATACCTTACTTTTCTGTTTTTGTCTTTTCAGTTACTCAGTTAACAGTTTCATACCTGTGCATAACAGTGCACAATATTAAATTCTCTCTTTTTTTTAAACTTAATTTTTTTTTTTAAATTTACATCCAAGTTAGCATAGAGTGCAACAATGATTTCAGGAGTAGATTCCTTAGTGCCCCTTCCCATTTAGCCCGTCCCCCCTCCCACACCCCCTCCAGTAACCCTGTTTGTTCTCCATATTTAAGAGTCTCTTCTGTTTTGTCCCCCTCCCTGTTTTTATGTTATTTTTGCTTCCCTTCCCTTATGTTCATCTGTTTTATATCTTAAAGTCCTCATATGAGTGAAGTCCTATGATTAAATTCTCTCTTAATATACCTTGTGAGGCTTTTGTCTCCTGACTGGATCTTGACTGATGTGGGACCACACAGAGAATTAAAATAGGGCTGTGTGACGGATGGCTACTTGTAATTGAGTGGTCTAAGAGGCCTCTGCGGGGGTGACATTTAAAATAAAATCTCAAGGACAGAACAGTGGGGAGGAGAGAAGGGAAGGGAGCTAGGCAAGGGACATAGCCATTTCAGAGCATTAGGGTGGGAGTGGGATGCGAGGAGAGGGGAGAGAGTGTTACAGTTGCCTGGATGTTGAGGGGAGAGGTGGACAGTGGTCAGACAGGGAGCTCTGGGGCCAGGATAGGGAGCTTTCATTTGATTCTAGTAAGTTGGAGGATTTCCCGCAAAATGAATTGTAGGGAATGAGAATCAAAACCGACAACTGGCCAGGAGGTATTTGCTGTGGTCTAAGCGAGAGGCAGTGGTGGCTTCAACCAGGTGGTTGCGAGATAGTGAACTTCAACCAGGTAGTAGGAGAGATGGTGAGAGAAGTAGACAGATTGGGTAAGAAGTCAACAAACACTTTGGAGAAGTTTAAGGACCCAATGCAGCATTGATGTGTGGGGTAAGGAAAAAAGGAATTGAGGCAAATTTGCAGTGTGTGTGTGTGTGTGTGTGTGTGTGTGTGTGTGTGTTGTAGTAGTAGTAGTAGTAGCTCTCCATTAAGTCCACTCACCCATTCATACATAAGAACACATACATATCCCACATTCACACACTCACATTCACACACACATAAGCATTTAGGCACAAGCTGGAGGCTTCTATTCAAGATGGCATGGATTCATCCATCACTACTCTGTGACTCCTGCCAGTCTGCCTTACTGGGTTCTTGTCTAGCTCACATTTCTCTGTCTTGAATGCAGAGATTTTATGAGAGGTTTTCCAAAACTAAATATGTGAGTGCATTTCTAGAACTCCCGGTTTAATGATCATATTTTTAAAATGAGGTTAATTAGTTCGATCTTAATTTTTTCTAAACCCATACTGGCTTTCAGTCTAATCAGAGATCCTTTTCTAAGTGCTTACAACCATTTATTTAGCAATCTATTCCAGAATGTTTTGTCATTTTGTGTTGAGCTCCTTCATCTATAGTTTTAGAGTTTACTTGCTGCATTTTAGAAATTAGTAAATTTTTTTAACTCCAGATTCGTGGCTCCTCTCTATTTCTCAGTGATTTCTTATATGTGAGGGTATTTCACATAGTTATCTCATTACTGCAGTTACTCCATATTTGATAATTGCTTTTGATATTATGAAATCCAACTGGGCATACTTCAGACACCGGGCACTTTCTTGTAATCTATCACACAAGAGAAGAAAAAGGATCCATGTAGATCATATATGCATATTTTTAGATAGGATTGCATGTGGATCACCCAAGGTGATATATATCTTCCATTTTATATTACTTAATGTAGCTCATAAGAATGTAGTAACAGAATAATACCATCTTTCAAGATTTTTTTAATTTTTGGGAATACAGTAAGTTCTTTGTCTTTTTTTTATTAAATTTTTTTTGTTTTTATTTTTAGAGAGCGAGTATGAGCAGGGGAGAGGGGCAGAGGGTGAGAGAGAGAGAGAATCTCAAACAGGCTCCATGCTTAGTTGACCTGAGCTGAAATCGAGTCGGATGCTCAACCAGCAGAGCCACCCAGGCACCCACTTCTTTGTCTCTTTTAAATAATGATGCTATGTTGTGTAATCTAAATGTTTGGTCTTATTATATCTGTGGGAATCAGTCATATGTATCAAGGATATGACATAAAGGATGTCTTATCTTGTTCCCCTCCTTCACACCTACGCTTTCAATACCAAAAGGAAAATATGGAATTACCAGTGTTTAGATGTCATCAAGTGGGCGGCTAGTACTGGCTTTTTGTGGCTTTTATTTGCAAGGGAACGAGCAGCGATGTTGCAGATGAGAGTTAAGGAATCATTGCCTTTCCTGATCATGAAAAATAAGTATTGGTAGAAAATTAGGACAATTCATAAATATATAAAAATGAAAATAAAACCCATGTGTAATCCTATCATTGTTAACATTTTAGTGTAGATCCTCTCATTCTTCATATACAGATAATGTAGTATATGCTGTATATATTTAACAGACACACATATATATTTAATGAATACACACACTATATGCATGTATATATGATTATTTTATTTAACTGGAAGTCATAATGTAATACTGTCCTGCAGTTGGCCTTTTAAACTTAACAATGTGTCATCAACATTTTCTCCTACCATTCAGCTCATAACTTACGTTATTACACAGATAAGTGTTTCCCATGCGTTCATGTCTTTTTAAAAACAAAATAGGAACCCACTGCACCGTTTAATTATCTTCTCTTAAAAATATTTATATAATGAAAAAATATCCCCATGTCAGTATAGTTTCACATTATCATTTTTAATTGTTCATAATAGTTCACGGTGTTAATTTGATTATTTACCAAAATTAATTTGATCATTTCCTTATGGTTGGACATTTAGCTTTTGTATTTTTCAATTTTTTGCTCCTATAATAATATGATAAGGAACATTTTTATACACATATATCTTTGTGTACTTCCTTGGTTATTTTCTCTTATGAGAATTCTGGAGGTGGAATCACTCAGTCAAACATTATGTGCTTTTTTAAAGCTTTTGGTACATATTGATACATAAGCTTCTGCAACCTGGACATCCACCAATGGTATAAGATTGCCTTTTTCCTCTCACTGTGACCATAAGTGTGAATGATTTTACACAATGGCTTTGTTGTTCTGGAAAGTTCAGTCTGGGGAAGCAGGGGATAGTTTACAGGCAGCCACAGGGAGATGGGCTCTGAGGTAGTTGAGCCTGCTTTCTGATGACTGGGACCTCCTCCTCTTACCCTTGTCTCACAGTGTTGCTCTCTGGGTACTTTCTGATACCTAGCAGTATTCTCACTTCTCTGTTTATGGAGTATGATACTCTGTCCAGATCTTAATGGACTTGTCCTGTCCATTGGCTTGTTGTCTTGTCCATTGGCTGTTTTCACTCCTCTGTAAGGGGCCAGGGAAGTGAGTCATTTCATACCAGGCTCTAAGAAAGCTAAGTTACACAGAAGCTGTGTCAATACACAACTGGATAAAGTCTCACTTCAGAGCACTGGTGTTAAATCTCATCCATCATTTAATTTTTCTGGCCTTTGGTGGACATATGTTTACTTCAGTGTATTCCTATAGCAGCAGAAAGGGAGTAGACAACATGATCTCTTCTATTCCCATTAGATTGATTGTGAAACTATAATTTGGGATGTTCAAAATTTTGTAAGTTACAAGGTTATAAGGGCTTCATGCTCTTTCCCCATTACCTTGCCCTATACATCTCGTCCATCTGGCTGTTCCTGAGTTGTATCCTTTTGCAATAGACCAGCAATCTAGTAAGTAAAATGTTTCTGTGAGTTCTGTGAGCCCTTGTAGGAAATTAAACCCAAGGAGGGGGTTGAACCTCTGATTTAAGGACTGTCAGAAGCACAGGGACAATCTGGGCTTGTGACTGTCCTCTGAAGGGGTGAGGGGCAGGCAGGCTTGTGGGACTGAGTTCTTAACCTGGAATCTGGTGCTGTTTTTAGGTAGATAATGTCAGAATTGGGTTGAATTGTAGGACACCCAGGTTGTGTCTGAGAATTGTTTGTTGTTTGGGGAAAGCCACACCTTTTCCCAACCATGTTGAAACTGGGTCCAGGAACCCAAAAGAATGCTGCATGTTCTTTTCTAGCAATAATTAATAGTGATCTCAGAGATGAGAATTACCAATCAAACCAAACCACACTCACTCAAAATAGCCACCTCCATCTTTATTAAGAGGTGCATATTTTGTATTTAATATTTATTTATGAAAGATTATAATATAGTTATATTGATTATATATTAATAATAGCTAATAACAGCTTAATTAAACATATTTTTTCACATTTAGAAGGCCTTATGGTCTAAAGGAAAAATTTAATTTATGTGCATATTTTGATGCCGACAAATAAGGCAATCAACAAAAGAATTTCAAGCATAAAAGTATCTTACAGTAAGATGAAATGCTGAGAGGAAAATGGAATGAAAATAGGAGTTTCAGGAGAAAGAAAGAAGGATATGAAATGAACGTATTCACATTTGTGTAAGTAGATGATCAGTCATTATTGCGTTTAGATACCGTGGAGGATGTATAAAGCGGTAATATCACTTTCATAATGTCAGCATTTACAGTGCACTGGACATAACATTCATTCAACTAATTAAAATTATGATGAAAAAATTTAGGTATCAACTTAGAAAGGTAAAATTTAAGACATCGTTTAAAGAAATTATCTTAGGAAATACATGAGGAAAAAAATACAAAGACCGCTCTTCTAAATTCTGTAAAATGTCCTATGACATTCTCTGTAGGCAGCGTCTTCCTTTTATACCTGTAGAAAGCAATTTGATTTTAGTCCAGCTAAAAATCTGTGCTAATAGTAGTGTGGAGACAATTATTAGAAGAAAGAAGAAATGAGTAGAGTAGAAAACTCTACCAGTTCAAAACTTGCAGAGAGAGAAAGTGCATTAAACTGAAGGGGAATTTTGGTCAATGTGATCACCAGCTGGTAGAATTTAACTTGGGGACTAAGAAAAAGTGAATATCCTCTTAGTAAAATGACCTTTTAAAAAGGTTTTTAACACACTTTGGCACTAATTGAAAAGGATCCATGGAAACAAGATAGAAGAGCCAAGTAGCTGAAAAGTTGGACATTTATTTAGTGAAGGATGTTAGAGAAGGCCATTTGGATTCATAAGAAGATCCGGGAGGTAGGTGTAGGACGGAGGTGAGAAAATTTGTGTAGGAATCAAGTTATACTAGGATATGAAAAAGAGAAGACTCATTTAAGTAGACTCCAGTTCAGGTTTCTAAGGAGGAGAACATGAAATAGGAAAGAAAGATGCATTTTGTAGATGACAAAGCGGTGAAAAAATATATGGGAAGTATCTCTTCATTGTTACGTGTTGAACAAAAAACAAAGACCATAAATGCTATCAGAAATGATGGCGAATTAATTAACTTCCAGTTTTATTGAGACATGATTGGCATATAATTGTCTTAGGTGTACAACATAATGATTTGACATATATATATGTTGTTAAATGATTACCACAAGTTTAGTTAACATCCATCACCTCCCATAGTTACAGATTTTTTCTTGTGGTAAGAACTTTAAGTTCTACTTTCTTTTTTTGTTTTAGTTTGAAATAAATTGATCAATTTTTAAAATAGGATCTACTCTCTTCGTGACTTTCAGATACACAATGCAGTACTGTTAACTATAGTCACCATGCTATATATTACCACCCCAGAATTTATTTATCTTATAACTTACAGTTTGTACCTATTGACTACCTTCATCTATTTTCCCCACCCCCCAACCATCACCTCTGCAACCACCAATCTCTTCTCTGTATTTATGAGTTTGGGGCTTTTTTAGATTTTATATATAAGTGAGATCATACAGTTTTTTTTCTTCTGTCTTATCTCACTTAGCATAATGCCCTCATGGTCCTTCCATGTTGTCGTAAATGGCAAGATTTCCTTCTTTTCTATGGCTGAATAGTATTCCATTATATATATTACATTTTCTTTATCCATTCATCTGTCAATGGATACTTAGATCATTTACATGTCATGGCTAATGTAAATAATGCTGCTAGGTATATGGGAGTGCAGACACCTCTTTAAGGTCACGATTTCATTTCTTTTGTATACATTATAGGAAGCAGAATAGCAAACTTAGATTGTTTTCTTTTTGGTGTAGAATAGTAGAATAGCATGTTGAAGTGATGTAATGAGACTGTTTTATCTTCCATACTATTTATACACCGAACAAATAATGAGTAACTAGTTTGCAAGGCTCTCTGCTAGGTTTCAGGAGGTATTTGAATAGATACAATCTTGTCCCTGCCCATATATTACTTTAAAATATCAAAGAAGAACACCAAAACACATAAATGGCTGCAGGAACAAGCAATATATTGTGATACAAACAAGAGAAGCAATTTTCAACTTGGGTAGACAGGGAGAAACTAATTTACTCCTTTTCACAAATATTTATGTCACAGCAGTGCACGGCAGCCCTGAGAGGAGCTGGGATGCAGCCATGACCGTGAGGGACTCAGTCCCCACCCTCCTGGTGGTGCTGATTGTACCAAGGGATGTAAAGTCTCCCTGGTGTTAGTAGCTTGCAGTTTGAGGCAGAGATACTTTTTGCTTATTTCTATTGTTTTGAATTGGTCTTTTTGCAGTTCCTAGCACCTCACACTTTAGCACTTCCTAGTAATACAGTTAATTCTACTTGTCTTAACATAATATTCAAGGCTTTTTATAGTGTGACCCCCAACTCACCTCAAGCTTTGCTGCCCAATACCCTCCCTCATACCTTCCATTCATTTCATTCTCTTGTCACTTTATGTTTTGCTTCCAGAAACATCCCCCATCATTTTATTTTATTTTATTTTATTTTATTTTATGTTATCCTGTGTTATTTTATTATTTTATTTTTATTTATTTAAAAATTTTTTAAGTTTATTTATTTTGAGAAAGAGTGTGAGTGGGGGAAGGGCAGAGAGGAAGGGAGAAAGAATCCCAAGCAGGCTCCGCCCTGTCAGCACAGAACCCAATGTGGGGCTGGATCTCACCAACCATGAGATCATGACCTGAGCGGAAATTAAGATTCTGACACTCATGACCTGAGCCGAAATTAAGAATCTGACACTTAACTGACTGAGCCACCCCGGTACCCCTACCCATTGTTTTAGACTCCTGTTCCTTTGTTCCTGTTGCTTACTTTGCCTAGAATGCACCTTTTTTTTTTTCTAACCTTGAATACATGTTTCCTTTACTTTTGCTTCCCAAAATTCTCCTAATTTGTCTTTCAGTCTTAGTTCACAGGTCAGTTCTTTCATGAAGCCTTTCTAGATCCTCCAGTCAAAATTATTCCCTTCCTTTTGTTTTTGCCCATAGAACTTAATATTCTTTATGATGTGTGTAATTTTCAAGTGTCTTGACTCCCCATCAATCTTAAAAACTTGAACAGTACTTGGCAAATAGGAGGTACTTTAAAAAATACTTGTTCACTGGAATAAAGCACTCAATTATTAAATCTGGTGGTGTTCACTAATTGAATCACAGTGTGTGACTTGTGTAGACATTTAGTGGTTGATTGCTAGCACCTTCTTTTTCAGAAATTTGATTCCACCCTCCTAAGGACCCCAGAAGAACATGGGATGCAGGGTAAGTGTTCAATACATGTTTGGTGCTTATATATGAATGTGCAGGTGTGGCTGAAGAGGACAGATGAACAGCTCCTTCTCAGTGCATTTACTCACATGGTAATTGGTTTTCAAATTGGCATTAGTGTTAGCACCTCTGACACTTTTCCTCTTTGAGTCTCTGCTCCAAGGGATGCTACATTTTTTAATGCAATGTGCATTGGGCTGGCACATTCTGCTGTTACTGATGCTTCCTAGTAGTGCCTAATGGAACTGTGAGGTGACCAGTAGAGCTTCAGCGTACTATTAAAGCATGAGCAGGGTGCCTGGGTGGCTCAGTCGTTTAAGTGTCCGACTTCTGTTCAGGTCATGATCTCAGGGTTTGTGAGTTTGAGCCCTGCGTTGGGCTCTGTGCTGACAGCTCAAAGCCTGGACTGCTTCGATTTCTGTGTCTCCCTTTCTCTTTGTCCCTCCCCTGCTGATGCTCTGTCTCTGTCTCTCTCAAAACAAATAAATGTTAAAAAAAATAATAAAGCATGAGCTATGCTTGCCCAGTTTGTGATTGCTTCAATCCAACTTGCCACTCGAGGTGGCAGGTCATGGTTTTATCTGTGTTTTGTATATCCACATGTGCAATGATGAGTGTTCATCCAGGACCAGACAACTGGCTTTGCTCCCAAACCTTGTTGCTGATGAGCCTGGTTCTCTGTTTTAAACTTCAGGAAGCCTTGCAGGTGATGCTAAGCCCAGCACTCAAGGAGCCTATGTGTAGATGGAACAGATCTGGGCTTCCCTTTGGCTCTGCTCATAATCGTTTGTTTCCAGACTGTGTGCCAGAGCTGGTGTGAGTCTTGACACCGTGGTGAAACCACACTTGCCTGCCTCCTCTAAATTATGCCAGCTTTCTTGAGTCCTTAGTTCCTCTCAGATTCACAGATCAATGGCCAGTGTGTGTTATAACAGCAGCACAGGGCAGTAGTGCCAGCTTTCCGCTCCCAGTGGCAATATTCAGCTATGTCCAGGGTTTTCCTGGCTGTTTCAAATATCTATTGCTGCATTAGAAACTACCCTAAAACAGAGTGACTAAAAAATATTTTATTATTATTACCATATCTATGATTCTGTGGGTCAGGAATTCAGGGCACAGGAGGGATGATGCATCTGTGCTCCATGTTGCTTGGAGATTCATCTGTGATGCTTCAGATATTAGGAGGCTGGAACAGCTGAAGGTGGAGGGGGATAGTTGGTTTTCTTACATGGTGGTTCAGGGCTCTACAAGTTAGTGTTTCAAGATACAGGAAATGGAAGCTGCCAGTCTTTTGCAGTCTGGGCCTGAAAGCTGGCACTACTTTCATTATATTCAATTGGTTATGAATCGCAGCACAAGCCCAGACTTGAGGATTGAATGCTGGGGGGAGTTGGTTCAGTGGGGTCTCTTTGGAGATCTTTCTGACCAGTATTGATTGGTATAGAATTTCTCTGTAAGTGCGACTTAGTATCAATACATATATATGTACACATAATTGATTTTTTATCAATTCATGATTAATAGATTTATTAGATAATCTTATAAAGTTAACTAAAGCCAACATCTGTTTAAGCTTTAAATTAATAAGATGGATATCCACAAGTTATCCAAGGAAACTTACCTCATTGGTTTGTGGGCCCACCTCCCTAGTCTGAAAGGGAATGGAGGGGAGAAAGGCCCTGATATTTATTGAGCACTTCCAATTTATCCTGTGATTTTTATGTTATCCTGTTTAATACACAATTATATGAGGTTTCTTATATTTATAGATAAGAAAAACAGGTAGGTGTTTACAAAAATGACCACAAATTCTTCTCTTACCATGAAGTGGGAGGTTCTGTTTCTCCAGCCTTTAGATTTGTGCTGGCCTTGTGCCCTACTTTGCCCAAGTGATAATGGGGAGGTTCTGAGCTTGGGCTACAAGAGGTTTCTGCACACATCTGTTCTCATTCTTTGAACCTTGTCACCACCATGGCAACAAGTCCAGGTAAAGACACCACAAAAAAAGAGAACTATAGGCCAATATCTGTGATGAATACAGATGCAGAAATCCTCAACAAAATGTTAGTAAACCAAATCGAACAATATATTCAAAAAAGCATACACCATGAACTAGTGGAATTTATATCTGGGATGCAAAGGTGTTTTAATATTTGCAAAATGATCAACATGATATGTCACATAAATAAGAGAAAGGATAAAAACCGTATGATCATTTTAGTAGATGCAGAGAAAGCATTTGTCAAAGTACAACATCCATTCTTGGTAAAAACCCTCTGCTAAGGAGGTCTAGAGGGAACACATCTCAACATAATAAAGGTCCTATATGAAAAACCCACAGTGAACATCATACTCAGTGGTGAAAAACGAAAACTTTTCTTTCATGGTCAGGAAAGAGATAAGTCGACTCTCATCACTTTTATTCAACATAGTATTGGAAGTCCTAGCCACAGCAATTAGACAACATAAAGAAATAAAAGGCATCCAGATTGGTAAGGAAGAAATAAAGCTGTATTTGCAGATGACATGATACTATATATAGAAAACCCTAAAGACTGCACCAAAAACTACTAGAACTGATAAAGTCAGTCACAGGATACAAAATCAATGTACAGAAATCTGTTGCACTCCTATATACTAATAATGAAGCAGCAGAAAGAAATTAAGAAACATTCCCATTTACAACTGTATCTCAAACAGTGAAATATTGAGGAATAAACTTAACCAAAGAGGTGAAAGACCTGTACTCTGAAAATTATAAAACTCTGGTGAAAGAAATTCAAAACAATGCAAAGAAATGGAAAGACATTCCATGCTAATGGGTTGGAAGAACAAATATTGTTAAAATGTCTACACATTATTCAATGCAATCTACACATTTAGTTCAATCCCTATCGAAATACCAACAGCATTTTTCAAAGAGCTAGAACAAATAATCCTAAAATTTGTGTGGAATCGCAAAAGACCCTGAATAGTCAAAGCAATCTTGAAAAAGCAAAGCAAAGCTGGAGGCCTCACAATTCTGGAATTCAAGTTATATTACAAAGCTGTAGTTATTCAAACAGTATGGTACTGGAACAAAATGACACATAGATTTATAGAACAAAATAGAAAACCCATAAACAAACCCATAATTATATGGCCAGTTAATCTTAGACAAAGCAGGAAAGAATATCCAATGGGAAAAGGACAGTCTCTTCATCAAGTGGTGTTGGGAAAACTGGACAGCAACAGGCAATAGAAAGAAACGGGACCCCTTTTTATACCACACACAAAAATAAACTCAAAATGGATTAATATGAGACCTGAAACCATAAAAATCCTGCTAGAGAAAGGCAGTAACCTCTTTGAAATTGGCCATAGCAACTTTTTTTCTAGATATGTCTCCTGAGGCAAGGGAAATGAAAGCAAAAATAAACTATTGGGCTACATCAAAATAAAAAGCTTCTGCACAGTGAAGGAAATAAGCAACATAGCTAAAAGGCAGCCTACAGAATGGAAGAAGATATTTGCAAATGACATATCCAATAAAGGCTTAGTATCCAAAATGTATAAAGAATTTATACAACTCAACACCCCAAACCCAAATAATCCAATTAAAAATGGACAAAAGACATAAACTTTTCTCCAAAGAAGACATCCAGGTCCAACAGACATGAAAAGATGTTCATCATCACTTACCATCAGGGAAATACAAATCAAAACTATAAGAGATATCACCTCACACCTGTCAGAATGGCTAAAAACAACAAGAAACTATTGTTGACAAGAATGTGGAGAAAAAGGAACCCTCTTGCACAGTTGGTAGATACACAAACCAGTACAGCCACAATGGAAAACAGTATGCAGGTTTCTCAAACAGTTAAAAATAGAATAGCTCTATGATCCAGTAATCACACTACTGGGCGTTTACCCCCAAAATACAAAAAGTCTAATTCAAAGGGATACATGAACCCCCTATGTTTATAGCAGCGTTGTTTACAATAGCCAAGATATGAAACAAGCCCGTGTTTATCAATTGATGAATCAATAAAGAAGAGGTGGTTGATACACACACACACACACACACACACACACACACACACACGAATATTATTTAGTTATAAAAAGCATGAAATCTTGCCATTTGCAATGACATGGATGTAGCTAGCAAGTATAAGTGTTAAGCCAAATAAGTCAGAGAAAGACAACCACCGTGTGATTTCACTCATGTGGAATTTAAGAAACAAAACAAATGAGCAAGGGAAAAAAGAGAGGGGGAGGCAAACCAAGGAACAGACTCCTATATAGAGAACAAACTGATGGTTACCAGAGGGAAGTGGGTGGGGATGGGTTACATAGATGATGGTGATTAAGGAGTGCACTTGTGGTGATGAGCACAGGGTGATGTATGGAAATGCAGTATCACTATATTGTACACCTGAAACTAATATTACACCATCTGTTAACTAACTGGAATTTAAATAAAAACTTAAAAAACTATATCCATGTGTTCACCACGAACAACCACTGAAAACTTATAATAATGACAACTACTCATAAGAGTGGAGAGTGCCAGTAAGCCTGTGTCATATGTATTTGAGCTGGGCACCTGTGTGTGGTTGTGCACTTGCTTGTATTATTTTCCACAAGATGATTTTGGCAGCTCTGGATTTTAAAATGATCTAGGCAAAATGTGGCTTCTAGATTAATGACACATTTACAGAAGTTCAGGTTTAGTAGCAGATGGGTAGATCATGTTTGATTGTCTATTTGTAGCTTAATTACGAGCTCCTTAAATTTAGGAAGAGCGTCTGTGACTTCAGGCTCTGACATGAAGCAAATGACAGCTAAATCAAATGGGAAAGGTAGAGTGATTGAGCCACTGAATATTTTTTGAGTAGCTAGCTCATCCAGATAGTTCTTGACTCATCATCTATCTGGAACCACCACAACAGATTTGGGCAGTTGGACTGATTTGCAAACCAGTAGGCTACCTCTTTAGACTACAAGACTATAGTGGTGACATGCTGGCCTGTTTGACACCCATTTACTGCCCATGAATTAATTAACAGAGCAGAGCTGGACTGTTTGCTCACCCCCAGGGAGAGAACAGGTGGTGACCATTCCTGCTTCATTGAGTTAGCACTGATGGCAGAGGACAACCTGATTGAGGCTGATGGTTTTATTTTGGTTGATAATTTGTCTATTTTTAAAATCTGTGAAGGTAGATAAAGGATTTTTTTCTTTCTGCTTCTATATCAATGCATAGGAAATGTGATAGAAGCCCATAATTAAAAAAAATGCTGGTACTAGGTAGCTTTTTAATTTGTGAAAGAGAAGTAGGATTCATGTTCGCAGTCAAACCCCTTTTTGCCTTTTCAGGGTAGCAGATCCACCCTAGAACTGGAACCACCTAGTAGTTTTCAAGTTTTAGCATTATCAAAAATTGGATCACACTAAAAAAAATGTAGGGAGTGGAAGAACTGGGGACATGATTATTTAGATAATAACAATAGTAATTACAGCATTGTAATTGTGTAATTCTTTATGGTTTTAGAAGTGCTTACCTATAGATTATGCCATTTGCCTGTTTCCCTGTGAAATAAACAGGACAGGCATTTCCCCCATTTTAAGTTGAGAGGACACTGAGGTTATATGACCTCGGCTGGTTGGTTTCCAGGACACAGACTGAGGTAGAACTTAGTGTGCAGAATGTTTATGAAGGAGAGTCCTTGGGATTAATACCTGTGGAAGAGAGGGAAGGAAGCAGGACTGGGCAGAGGGAAACACTGATGTGTGATCCAGGCCCAAAGATAGCCTATGCCCCAGGTAGATCTTTTTAGCTAAGATGGCTTTACAGAGTTGTCCTGAGTTGGGTTGAGATGGCCAGATGATGAATTTCATTGGATGTGGTCATTCTGGGAAGGGAGATGACCTTGGGCAAGACAGTACTCGGCCACTAAGGCAATCCCTACAGTCTGACAGCTAAAGGCTCTCTGCCACAGCACTCTCAGCACCAGGAGAATTCCTCATTGGAAGGAGATTTGGGCAATCTATTCCTCATGCTGACTGAATCAGGCTTTCCCTTTCATTGTGGGACTGGCTTTTCCAGGATTCCAGTGGATCTCTTGCTGGGGGAAACTTGGAAGAGGAAGATTAGTGGGATGAAAGTATAACTTCATTGCTGATGCTGGGCTGAGGGCCACAGTTACTACTGATGTCCTTCCCCAGTATCCATTCTAGATTCCCCCTGCATTCAACTAGCACCTCTGTTGGTCTTAGTGGCTTACCTGGTGTCAGGACTCTGGCTCGTATTACCCAGAAGTCAGCACCCTGATCACCATGTTCTTCTAAGGTCCAGGTTGCTACACTTGTTCTAATTACAATAAAAATTGGGCAAGAGGGTACCTAAAGGCACCCTTATGGATCACTTGGACATCAAAGTTATTCCTTTCTATTTCTCTTGTGTATCAGCAACCCTATTCTCTTCTTGGTGACCAGGGGAAATTGCTCCTGATTAGAATGGTTACTCTTTTTCATGCTTGCTGGTCCCTTGGCATGAGGAGCCTGAAGTGCCCAGGAGGAGTCATTGCTTATAATTCAGTGAGGTTGTTTGTGTATCCTTTGTCAGACATGATCTCTGTTTAGGAGAATTTCTAAACTTGTACAACCTATATCTGTGGGAGAAAAACACAAATTTGTCAAGTAGATAACTGAGAGTGATGGGAAATGGGGTCACTCCAGCTTCCAGCCCTTGGTGCCTAGAGTCATATATTTTTCCTTTTGGAGACACAACACCATAGAAAATTCTTTGATTCAACATGTATACTGCATCCTGGAGGATGGTGTCCCACCCTTATAAAATACTGCATCCCAAAGCATTGTTTCATCTATGCCTTTAATAATCCACTCCAATACTTTATTAGACTGGCAGCTTCTGGTTACAGTGGTATAACCACTGGACCAATGGATACCATGGTCATGGATCCATTTTCACATCCTATAAAGACTGTTCCCTGGTCTTTTACAATGAAATCCAGGATCCTGTTCTTGTAAAATAGATACTGTGTACCTCCTCAGAGTGGTGCTGCTGGCTGAGACCCTCTGGGCAAGAAAGCTCAGAATGAAACTCTTACCCTTCTAGGATAGAAAGGATTCATTGTTGTCAACTTGCCACTCATATTGGTCTCTGTTTCTGGCAGGTTGGATATTTGCCAGTGGCTGCAGCTAGATTGGCCTTGGTTGGGCTGTTGGGCTCATGCTGTTGACCCAGGCATAGTCTCTATCCCTGCTGCCTAGTTTCTTTCCTACACCTATCATGTCAGCACTGGGGTAGCTGATTACAGAGGTTCATTGGTGCCAACTGGTTATTTGTTTTTGTACTTGGTTGTTTAGTGCTCTCTGCGGGGGGGCATATGGAAATGAAGATTATACTTCATACCCCTTCCATATGTCCATCCACATGCCCCTACCCAAGACATCCTTGTCCCTGATTTTCCAATGTTTCTCCTTCCAGTCTTCTGACAACCCAAGCCAGTTTCCACTATCCATAACTCCACATATATTTTAATCTTGGGCCCTTTTTCTTCAGCAGAAGACCAGGAAAAGTGGAAGAAAGTGAAAGATCAGGTAAACTATTCAGGTTCTTCCCATTGGGAGAATTTTCTCTTAACTCTGTTTTTCAAGTGTACTCTTGAATGAAGCTGATGAAAAGCTGCTATCTATGGGGTTGGAGGCAATTTCAGAAGCTTCCATTTGACATTCTCTGTTATGGTAGTGTTTACTTCATTCTCCAAGGACTTAATGTGGATGTTGTGTACCTACTAAGTATGTTTATTTTAATTGTATATTCAGGGATTTGGAAAATGATTACCAGGTGGGTCTCTGGACCCTGCTGATATACTGTGAGCAGAATCTTGGCCAGGTCTGAGACAGGCTATGGTGATGCTTCAGGACTCCAGGTATCAATCAATTCAGACCATGGATCTAGTGGTTCTGAAAAATGTTTACACCTAGTCAGCTGGGAAGATGGTGGAGTAAGAGGACCCTAAGCCTGCCTTGTTCCACAAATACAACTGGAAAACACCCATATCAGTGTAAATAACCCAGGAAATGACCCAAAGCCTAGAAGAACAAATTCCATAACTAAAGGCAGTGAAGAGCTTATATCAATGAAGGTAGGAATGGCAAAGAGGTGGTCTGGGAGAGAAACAACCATGGCTGTCCCCAGTAAGGAGAGAGCCAGTGGTCTGGAGAAGAGCAGAAAACAGACTTTCACACTGGGGAATCCCATGAATGGGGAAGATGAATCACTGTAATATTTGCCTTTGAAAGTGAGAGGGGCTGAATTTTGTGAGTTCTTGAAACCAGTAGGGCTTAAAGCCTGGATTTTTAAAAATCAGGAAGCTCGGCTTTGGGAGAGCTCAGAGGGCATTAGAAAATGGAGTATTTTCCCTTAAAGAGGCAGCATGATAAACAACCCCTGCAGACACAGGGTAGACCCAGCAATTTGAAAAATGCTGGGAGCAGATGGGAGGGAGGGTGATTTTCCAATCTTAGAGCATGGCCCAGAGAGATAGGGATCATAGGGAGACCCCTTCAGGAACAAAGAAACTGGCAGGTACCTTTTCCCTTTCCTGTCTTCCAACATAAACAATGGCTACTTGTGGCAACCAGTGCAGCACCCATACTCCTTACCTAACTTGCTTGAACCAAGAACCCCTGCCCACCCCCCCCCCCCCGCCCCGTGATTGGGAGTATCTGCCATTCCCAGTCATAAGTCCCACCACTGTGGGCCCCTTCCCCAGAAGACCTGTGTAAGCCCTGCCAACACCACATCTCCTGACCTGTGTGTTTTGTGGGATCTGAGTTCTGGCAGCAGCGGGGGAAAATGTCATTTTGCACGCAGATCACTACACACCTTGCTGTCCACAATAGGCAAAGAGAGCCATTGCAAACAACTGGACTGAGATAAAAAGAGGCAAAGACTCAACATCAGAGCACACACAGCACACATGGGAGATACTTCCTGAAGTGTCATACCTTGGGGAACAGGGAACTCTGTACTCCAGGGCAATGAAGGATCTCTTTTTCATAAGGCTATTATTGTTAAAAACAAAAGAAGTAGCTGATTTCCTAACACACAGAAACAGTTACAGAAAGTCAGACAAAATGAGACAGAGAAACATCTCCCAAATGAAAGATCAGGACCATACCACAGCAAGAGACCAAAGTAAAACAGGTATAAGTAATATGCCTGATAGAGAATTTAACTAATTATCATAAAGATACTCACTGGACTAGAGAAAAAAAGTGGAGGGCATCAGTGAGACCCGTAACACAGAGATAAGAAATAACCAATCAGAGATGAAGAACACAATGAATAAAATTAAAAATACTCTTGTGGAATAAACAGCAGGCTAGATAAAGCAGGACAACGAATTAATGACCTGGACGACAGAGTAATGAAAAGTAACCAAACTGAGTAAAGAAGAAGAATGAACATTATGCAAATTGAGAATAGTCTTAGGGACAGGAAACCATCAAAACCCTAGAGGAGAAAGCAGGAAAAAACCTCTTTGACTTCAGCCACAGCAATTTCTTACTCAACACATCTCCAATGGCAAGGGAATTAAAAACAAAAATGAACTATTGGGACCTCATCAAGATAAAAAGCTTCTGCATTGCAAAGGAAACAATCAACAAACCTAAAAGGCAACTGACAGAATGAGAAAAGATATTTGCAAGTGACATATCGGATAAAAGGCTAGTATGTAAAATCTATAAAGAACTCACCAAACTCCACACCCAAAAACCAAATAAACCAGTGAAGAAATGGGCAGAAGACATGAATAGACACTTTTCCAAAGAAGACATCCAGATGGCCAACAGACACATGAAACGATGCTCAACGTCACTCATCATCAGGGAAATACAGATCAGAACCACACCGAGATACTACCTCATTCCTGTCAGAGTGGCTAAAATGAACAAATCAGGAGACTAGAGATGCTGGCAAGGATGTGGAGAAATGGGAACCCTCTTGCACTGTTGGTGGGAATGCAAACTAGTGCAGCTGCTCTGGAAAACAGTGTGGAGGCTCCTCAAAAAGTTAAAAATAGAACTACCCTATAACCCAGCAATAGCACTGCTAGGAATTTACCCAAGGGATACAGGAGTGCTGATGCATAGGGGCACATGTACCCCAATGTTTATAGCAGCACTTTCAACAATAGCCAAATTATGGAAAGAGCCTAAATGTCCATCCATCAACTGATGAATGGGTAAAGAAGATGTGGTTTATGTATACAATGGAATACTAGTTGGCAATGAGAAAGAATGAAATCTGGCCACTTGTAGTAATGTGGATGGAACTGGAAGGTATTATGCTGAGTGAAATAAGTCAGTCAGAGAAAGACAGATACCATATGTTTTCACTCATATATGGATCTTGAGAAACTTAACAGAAGACCATGGGGGAGGGGGAGGGGAAAAAGTTACAAACAGAGAGGGAGGGAGGCAAACCATAAGAGCCTCAAATACAGAGAACAAACTGAAGGTTGATGGTGGGTGGGGGAGAGGGGAAAGTGGGTGATGGGCATTGAGGAGGGCATTTGTTGGGATGAGCACTGGGTGTTGTATGGAAACTAATTTGACAATAAATTATATTAAAATACATAAAAAGAGAACAGTCTTAGGGAACTCAGTGACTTCATCAGACATATAGGGATGCTTGCATTATAGGGATCTCAGAAGAAGGAGAGCAAGATAAGGAGGCAGAAAATTTATTTGAAGAAATAATTGCTGAGAACTATCCTAATCTGTAGAAGGAAACAGACATCCAGATCTTGGAGGGATAGAGATCCCCCCAAATTCAACACAAGGAGGTCCACACCAAGACACATAGTAATTAAAATGGCAAAAAGTAGTGATAAAGAAATAATTTTAAAAGCAGGAAGAGAAAAGAAGACAGTTACATACAAGGGAAAACCCATAAGGCTATCAGGGGAATTTTCAGCAGAAACTTTGCAGGCCAGAAGGGAGTGCCATGATATATTCAAAGTACTGAAAGGGAAAAATCTGCAGCCAAGAATACTCTATATAACAAGACTATCATACAGAATAGAAGGAGAGATAAAGAGTTTCTCACACAAACAAAAACTAAAAAAGTTAATGACCATTAAACCAGATTTATAAGGATATTAAGGGGGACCCTTTGAGTGGAACCATAAGTGAGAGTATGAAAAGTAAAACACAAAATCAGTAAAAATAAATATTTCTGTAAAAATCAGTCAAGAGACTCATAAAATGAAGGTAAAATATGATACCATATATCTAAAACTTGGGAGGGAGAGAAGTAAAGAATGGATTTAAACTTAAGTAACCATTAACTTAATATAGACTCCTATCATGTAGAAGATATTATGTACAACCCTAATGGTAACCATAAATCAAAGACTAGTAATAGATATGGAAAGAATAAAGAGAAAGGAATCCAAGTATATCACTAAAGAAATCCAATAAACCATGAAAGAGAGCACAAGAGGAAGGATCAGAGAAAATTTTTAGAAACAACCACAAAACAAGTAACAAAATGGAAATAAATACGTATCTACCATAAGTACTTTGAATATAAATGGACTGAATGCTCCAATCACAAGACATAGAGTGACAGAGTAGATAAAAAAAAATAAGACCCATGTATATGCTGCCTAAAAGAGACTCATTTTAGACCTAAAGACACCTGGAGATAGAAAGTGAAGGGATGGAGAACCATTTATCATGCAAATAGATGCCAAAGAAAGCTGAGGTAGCAATACTTATATCAGACAAATAGACTTTAAAACAGAGTGTAACATGGGGCGCCTGGGTGGCGCAGTCGGTTAAGCGTCCGACTTCAGCCAGGTCACGATCTCGCGGTCCGTGAGTTCGAGCCCCGCGTCAGGCTCTGGGCTGATGGCTCAGAGCCTGGAGCCTGTTTCCGATTCTGTGTCTCCCTCTCTCTCTGCCCCTCCCCCGTTCATGCTCTGTCTCTCTCTGTCCCAAAAATAAATAAACGTTGAAAAAAAAAATTTAAAAAACAAACAAAAAAAACCAGAGTGTAACAAGAGACAAAGAAGGATACTATATAATAATAAAGAACAATCCAACAAGAGGATATAAAAATTGTAAATATTTATGCACCCAACATGGAGGCACCCAAATATATAAAGCAGCTGTTAACAAACATAAAAGAACTAATTGATAATAATACAGTAATAGTAGGGGACTTTGACATCCCATATCAATGGAGAGATCATTCAAACAGAATATCAACAAGGAAACAGTGGCTTTGAATGACACATTGGACTAGATGTATTTAACAGATATATTCAGAACAGTCCATCATAAAACAGCAGAATACACATTCTTTTCAAGTGCACATGGAACATTGTCCACAATAGATCACATGTTAGGCCACAAAGCAAGTCTCAGCAAGTTCAGAAAAACTAAGGTTGTACCATGCATCTTTTCTGACCACAATGTTATGAAACTAGAAATTAAGAAACAAGAAAATAAGAAACAGTCTGGAAAGACAATAAATACATGAAGGTTAAATAACATGCTATTAAACAATGAATGGGTCACCCAAGAAATCAAAGAAGAAATAAAAAGTTATATGAAAACAAATGAAAATTAAAACACAATGGTCCAAAATCTCTGGGATGCAACAAAAGTGGTCCTAGGAGGGAAGTATATAGCAATACAGATCTATCTGAAGAAGCAACAAAAATCCCAACCTAACATTACATCTAAAGGAGCTAGATAAAAGAAGAACAAACAAAATGTAACACAGCAAAAGGAAGAAAAATAAAAAAGATTAGAGCAGACATAAATGATGTAGAAACTAAAAAAAATAATAGAACAGATCAATGAAACCAGGAACTGGTTCTTTGAAGAGGTCAACAAAATTTCTAAACCTCTAACAATCCTCATTAAAAAAAGAGAGAGGACCCAAATAAACAAAATTACTAAGAGAGAGAGGAGAAACAACAACCAATACCACAGAAATACCAACAATTGTAACAGAATGTTATGAAAACCTACATACCAGCAAATTGGACAACGAAGAAATGGATAAATTTCTAGAAACATAGAAATTACCAAAGCTAAAGCAGGAAGAAATAGAAAATATGAATAGACCAGTCACCAGCAAAGAAATTGAATCAGTAATCACAAAACTGCCAACAAATAAAAGTCCAGTACCAGATTGCTTCACAGGCTAATTCTACTAAACATTTAAGTTAGACTTAATATCTATCCTTCTCAAACTATTCCACAAAATACCAGACGAAGAAAAACTTTTCAAATTCATTCTGGAAGACCAGTATCGCCCTGATACCAAAACCAGATAAAGGCATCACAAAAAAAGAGAACTATAGGCCAGTATCTCTCCTGAATATAGATGCAAAATCCCTCAAAGTGTTAGCAAACCAAATCTAACAATACATTAAAAAAAATCATGCACTATGGTTAAGTGGGATTCATTCCCGAGATGCAAAGGTGTTTTAATATTTGCAAAATGATTAATATGATACATCAATAAAAGAAAGCATAAAAACCATATGATCATTTCAAAAGATGCAGAAAAAAGCATTTGGCAAAATACAACATCCATTCTTGATAAAAACCCTCTGCCAAGGAGGTCTAGAGAGAACATATCTCAACATAATAAAGGCCTTATATGAAAAACCCACAGTGAACATCATACTCAGTGGTGAAAAACTGAAAACTTTTAAGGTCAGGAAAGAGACAAGGAAATCGACTGTCACTGCTTTTATTCATGATAGTATTGGAAGTCCTAGCCACGGCAATTAGACAACATAAAGAAATAAAAGGCATCCAGATTGGTAAGGAAGAAGTATATAGAAAACTCTAAAGATTCCACTAAAAACTACTGGAACTGAGAAATAAAGTCACAGGATACAAAATCAATGTACAGAAATCTGTTGCATTCCTATACATAATAATGAAGCAGCAGAAAGAGAAATTAAGAAAACAATCCCATTTACAATTGTACTCCAAACAGTAAAATATCTAGGAATAAACTTAACCAAAGAGGTGAAAGACCTGTACTCTGAAAATTATAAAACTCTTATGAAAGAAATTCAAAACAATGCAAAGAAATGGAAAGACATTCCACGCTCATGGGTTGGAAGAACAAATATTGTTAAAATGTCTATATACTACTCAAAGCAATCTACACACTTAATTCAATCCCTATCGAAATACCAACACCATTTTTCACAGAACTGGAACAAATAATCCTAAAATTTGTATGGAACCACAAAAGACCCTGAATAGCCAAAGCAATCTTGAAAAAGAAATACAAAACTGGAGGTATCACAATTCCAGATTTCAAGTTATATTACAAAGTGGTAGTAATTAAAATGGTATGGTACTGGCATGAAAATAGATACATAGATCAATAAAACAGAATCAAAAACCCAGAAACAAACCCACAATTATATGCTCAGTTAATCTTAGACAAAGAAAGAATGAGTATACATTGGGAAAAAGATAATCTCTTAATCAAATGGTGTTGGGAAGACTGGACAGTTATATGCAAAAGAATGAAACTGGACCACTTTCTTCTACCGTACACAAAAATAAACTCAAAATGGATTAAAGACCTAAATGTGAGATGTGAAACCATAAAAATCTTTGAATAGAGCACAGGCAGTAATTTCTCTGATATCAGCTATAACAACATTTTTCTAAATATGTATCCTGAGGCAACGGAAATAAAAGCAAAATAAACTTTTTGGAGTACATCAAAATAAAATTTCTGCATAGCAAAGGAAACAACAAAACTAAAAGGCAATCTACTGAATGGGAGCAGATATTTACAAATGAGGTATCCAATAAAGGAGTCGTATCCAAAATATATAAAGAACTGATGCAACTCAATCCCCAAAAAACAAACAATCCAATTTAAAAATGGGAAAAAGAGATGAACAGACATTTCTCCAAAGAAGACGTACAGATGGCCAACAGACACATGAAAAGATCCTCAACATCATTCATCATCAGGGAAATGCAAATCAGAACTATAATGCGATATCACCTCACGCCTGTCAGAATGGATAATATAAAAAATACAAGAAACAACAAACATTGATGAGGCTGTGGAGAAAAAGGCACCCTCATGCACTGTTGATGGGATGCAAATTGGTACAGCCATTGTGCAAAACTCTATGGAGTTTTCTTAAAAAATCAAAAATAGAACTGCCCTATGATCTAGTAATCATGCTACTGGGTGTTTACCCCATAAATACAAAAAACACTAATTCAGAGGGATACATGTACCCCTATGTTTATAGCAACATTATTTACAATAGCCAAATTATGGATTTAGCACAAGTGTCCATTGATAGATGAATGGATAAAGAAGTAGTGGCATATATGTAATGAAATATTACTCATCCATAAAAAAGAATGAAATCTTGACATTTGCAACTACATGGGTAGAGCTAGTGAGTACAATAGTAAGCGAAATAAGTCAGTCAGAGAAAGACTGGTATCATATGATCTCACTCATATGTGGAATTTAAGAAACAAAATAAACAGGCAAAGGAAAAAAGGACGGGGCAGGGAGGCAAACCAAGAAACAGACTCTTAACTATAGAGAACAAGCCGTTAGTTACCAGAGGGGAGGGATGAGAGAAATAGGGGATGGGGATTAAAGAGTACACTTATGCTGAAAAAAATGACTGAAAAAAAAAGATATATGTACCCCTATGTTCATTAAAACATTATTTACAATTGCTGAGGTATGGAAGCAACATTAAGTGTCTATTAACAGATGAATGGATAAAGAAGTTGTGGTATATATACACAATGTAATATAGTTCAGATGTAAGAAGAATGAAATCTTGCCATTTGCAACAACATGGATGGACCTAGAGAGTATTCTGCTAAGTAAAATAAGTCAGAACAAATACCACATGATTTCACTTATATGTAGAATTTGCAAAACTCAACAAACAAAACAAAACAGAGAACAAACTGGTAGTTGCCATAGGTCAGGTGGGTATGGGGATAGGTGAAAGGATTAAGAGGTACAAACTTCAGGGCGCCGGGGTGGCTTAGTTGGTTAAGTGCCAACTCTTGATTTTGGCTCAGGTCATGATCCCAGAGTTGTGGGATTGAGCCCCGCCTCAGGCTCCATGCCTTACATGGAGCCTACTTAAAATTCTTCTTCTCTCTCCCTCTGTCCCTCTCCCACCTCTCTCTCAGAAGGAAAAAAAAAAAAAGAAGAGGTACAAACTTCTAGTTATAAATGAATCACAGGAATGAAAATACAGCATAGGGAATATAGTCAATAATTTTGTAACAACATTGTATGATCACAGATGGTGATCTGTGGTGAGCATTTCATAATGTATACAAATGTCAGATCACTATGTTGTATACTCAAAACCAATATAACACTGTATGTCAACTATACTTCCATTAAACATAACTAATATTTTTTAAAAAACACTTGGACCTTTTCCCAGTGCACAGTTACCTAAGTAAATAACCATAGGTTCCTTGGGGGAAGGACCTGGGCAATAATTTCTGTGTTTACTTGGCTGTGGTGTTAGAGAGTGTTGGAGACTTTTCCCTCTTTCTCAGTCAATGGGTTCCATGTATGAAAACTTGTTCATGTCTGAAAACTTTGTAAGGGATCCCTACTTTTTTTTTTAATGTATGAAATTTATTGTCAAATTGGTTTCCATACAACACCCAGTGCTCATCCCAAAAGATGCCCTCTTCAATACCCATCACCTCCCCTCCCCTCCCTCCCATCCCCCATCAACCCTCAGTTCTCAGTTTTTAAGAGTCTCTTATGCTTTGGCTCTCTCCCACTCTAACCTCTTTTTTTTTTTTTTCCTTCCCTTCCCCCATTGGTTTCTGTTAAGTTTCTCAGGATCCACATAAGAGTGAAAACACATGGTATCTGTCTTTCTCTGTAAGGCTTATTTCACTTAGCATAACACTCTCCAGTTCCATCCATGTTGCTACAAAGGGCCATATTTCATTCTTTCTCATTGCCACGTAGTACTCCATTGTGTATATAAACCACAATTTCTTTATCCATTCATCAGTTGATGGACATTTAGGCTCTTTCCATAATTTGGCTATTGTTGAGAGTGCTGCTATAAACATTGGGGTACAAGTGCCCCTATGCATCAGTACTCCTGTAAGGGATCCCTACTTTTTATTAGAGACATTGCTGATAATCCCTGCTTGATTTATTTTGATGGTTCAAACTGAGTAGTATGACTCTGAGTAGTTCTGACTGCTCATCTCTTTGGCCCCTAAGACATTGCATTCTATTAAACATCTCAGGGGCGCCTGGGTGGCGCAGTCGGTTAAGCGTCCGACTTCAGCCAGGTCACGATCTCGCGGTCCGTGAGTTCGAGCCCCGCGTCGGGCTCTGGGCTGATGGCTCAGAGCCTGGAGCCTGCTTCCAATTCTGTGTCTCCCTCTCTCTCTGCCCCTCCCCCGTTCATGCTCTGTCTCTCTCTGTCCCAAAAATAAATAAAAAAACGTTGAAAAAAAATTTTAACATCTTAGTAACTCTCTGTGTCTCAGGTCGCTCATTATGACAGTTGCTGCCACCTGAATTTTGACAGTTCTGTACTGCTAAGTGGCCTCTATTACTTGGAGATCCCATCTTCCACCTTGTGAGTAATGAGCCTCCCTGTGGAATGGCCTCTCCTACTATCTAATCCTGGTCTATAGAGGAGAGAGGTTGATGACCTTCCCACCAGTTTGTTCCTTGTGGTCTTAGCAAATGGAATATCCTCTAGGCTTTCCTGGGGAATATACTCATCTGGTGGGTTTTCAGGCCTTAAATAGAACATCCACTTCAGTGTGTCCCTTCTCTCAGCCTTTTAAGCCATTTTCCACCACTGTAACCAGTTCTGGCACTTCTAATTTATCATGAGTCATGGCTTTCACTATGCTTCTTGGAGCTTGCTAGTAGCAAGTTCACACTATCTCCTGGGGTTTTTGCTAAGGGGTTAGATACTGTTTCCTAGAAGAATGTGCCCAAAATGATAATTTCTCTTTTATCTAATTCTTGACCAAGTACCCTCAGAATACAATTCCACATGTATTATTGCTGGTCCAGGCTGGCTAGATATTGAGGCAGCTTTGGGGTATAATGTCTCTCCTGAGGGGGATATGTGGTATCCTGGAGGGAAGAGGCCCCTGCATCATCTTTAAGCCAGGCTGAGAGGAGTGTTAGTTTGACAGGAAGAAACAGGACACTTCTGTAGCCTTCAGAGGGTTCTGGGGATTCTGATTTGGGAATTCAGGAATTTTTTGTGGGCATAAACCCAGATATTTCATCTATTCAGAATCCGGTCTTTCCCAACCAGGGACCTGACCTTGGCATAGCAGACCTGGCTTAGATGGGAGTTTAACATTCTTTGGAGCTCAGCTATGTTGACAGTGAAGTCCTGAATCTTGTTCCTTAGCTTTCTCTGCCCTCTCTGCTGAGGAGAAGCCTCTTCTTGTTACCAAGGAGGCTCTCACACGCAGCTTTTAACTGGCAATCTTTCAACTACTCGTTATCTACCTCCCTACCCCTGTCACCTCTTCTGTAATATCGAACATAGCAATAACCAGCTAATACCATTATCCTATAGCTGCTCCTTCCTTTCTATATATCTCAGATACCAGCTAGTGCATTCCCTTCTATTAGTATAGCATCCCAATTTGACCAATGCTGGGAGCTTTAAAAATGGAATTGATATTCTATTACAGGGGCTATGTGTGCTTCACTTACCATGGGAAAAAGGGTCTTTATTACTCTGGTAGAGAGTGATCCATGATCCAGCTACAAACCCCATCTTAGCCACTTTTCTTTTCTGGATCATTCATGGAACCAAGTGTTTAGATTGAGTCCCAGAGAGAACATTCTGAAATGGAGTTTCACCTGCAAGATATTTATGGAAAAGTGCTCTCGAGATCAATACCTTTATACTCCTTCATTGATCAGTCATTGGTTATTGGCTTTCTTGGAAGGGATGTGACCTTAGGTGAGGCAGCTCTTCCCCTGAAGCTATCTTTATTGTCTTCAGGGCTTTCTTTGAGCTTTCTGTGCCTTTCCAGTGTGGAGCCCCTAGGGCCGGTACTTCAATTGTGACGAATACATCCAAATGAGTGACATCCAAACATGATGTGCAGCTGACCTTGGAGCCATTACTTCCTTCCGTGATACTGCTGGAGAAAACTGACCAAAACAGTCTTGGGAATTGCCTATTGCAATTCTGCAGAGGGTCAGTTTGAAACACGTAGGCCTGTCATTACTTTATTGTTGTACATTATATTCAAACTAAAACATAACTTTATTTAGTAGTCCATTTAACTAAAGGAAAAACGTATAAAGCATTTTAATGTGTGGAATATTGATAAGAATGTCCTGACTAAGCATATTAAAAGTTGAAGCACATACTGAGAATTTTTCCCCTATTAAATCCATAAATAGCAACCATTTGACATACAGACGCTAAGTCAGTAATTATAAGGCAAAATCACTTTTGATCTTTTTCTTTATGTGGCTGATTTATTCTCCTACATTGTCAGATGAAGAATTCTACCTTAAAATATTCTTTTTTTTTTCTTTTCAACATTTCCCTCTTCTTTATTCTCCTTGACAGGAAGATGACAGTAGCTCTATTGAATGGCAACAAGCTGGGATATGCTATTAAATTTTAATCACTTTCCTGCCTATGAAGTTGATAATTGGAGACCATTTAATAGAGCCGGCTGCTTTGTTGGCTCTCTGCAAATCCCAGCCATTTGTAAAAGGCAAAGAGCCCAGTTATCACTATAACCCAAGCTCATCTGGAGCATGGATTTTATGCCAAATGCCCCGGTACCTAAATGCCATGAGCCTGAGGACCTCTCTTGGGCTTATACTAGTTTTTCTTTCTTTTCTTTCCCCTTAACCAATGGAACAGTTGTGATGTAATGTCATGTAGAAACTGGCAGGCCAGCCTTACTTATCAGAGACCAAGTGACTGATCTCCCTTGCTTTCTTTCCTCTTTCTTCTCAAATGGACACAAAAGCTGCCTCTAACTTCTTTTCACGTTGCTTCCAATAGCACGTGGATATGACAACTAACTGCAAACACTCTCTCATCTGGTCCAGTCCAGACCTGCTTTCATTTTATCTGTGAATTAGTGTCTCCTGTGGTCTTGTGACTCTCTAGCCAACTGTCATCTACACTTCTTACTCCTTTTCATCCCATCTCTGTAGAGCCAGGCTCCTTTTTTCAAAGAGGATGATTCTTCCTTCTGTTCCATGAACCATTCTTGACCTTCATTATAAGAAATTTCCAAGTGTGTTAAAGGAATTGTGTTGCTGAAATGTGCCTTAGAAACCTCATAGCTCAGAGTTTCTGATTCTGTACTTTAAAGTTTTAGCCCACACAGTCAGCATCTCTGCATTAGTGGGGGCACTCATTCACTTATTCTTCCCTCATCTGTCCATTCATTATATGTTTAATGTCTTCTTGGTGCTCTGCTAGTATTAAGAAAATAGTTGAGAATAAAAATGGGTGTGATTATTGTCCTTGAAGAGCTTATAATCTGGTGAGGAGACAGACATCACATAAGTCATTGCATGAAAAATTGATTACACGTGGGATCATTGCTATGAAGGAAGTGTGCAGAATGAGAGTATGGAACAGGGAGACCTTGCCATGTACCAGGCACTATTCCATACCATTATAGGCATGAAGTTATTTACACTCACAGCCATCCCATCATCCTTGTTTTATATAGGGGGAAACAAGCATAGAAGTAACCATCCAGAGTTACACAGTCTGAAGGTAGCCATTCACACTCATAGTGTATGAGAATTCCCTTTGTTCCACATCCTCACCAGTACTTTGTCATATCAGATCAAAAAATTCTTTTTAATGTTTGGTTTTGAGAGAGAGAGAGAGAGAGAGAGAGAGAGAGAGAGAGAGAGAGAGCACGCACGAGCAGGGGAGGAACAGAGAGACAGATCTGAAGCAGGCTCCAGGCTCCGAGCTGTCAGCAAATAACCCAATTCAGGGCTTGAACCACAAACCGTGAGATCATGACCTGAGCTGAAGTCAGATGCTTAACCTACTGAGCCACCCAGGTGTCTCTGTCATATCAGATTTTTAACTTTTGACAGTTTAATAGGTATTAAATTATATCCTGGTATGGTTCTAGAGAGAAAGTGTAATTGTGGTAAACTTTGAATCAGTGACAAACATTTACATGGCCATAGTAATGAACTATGAAAACTGATTTAACTGATATTGTGAGAATGTAGACTTTGGAGGATGTGGGGAAGGGACATGTGCATTTGTATGTGTGTATATGTGTGAGCATGTTTGTGAGCATAGCTGAGGTGATGATGATGTATATAAGGTAGCTAGTTCCTAGTTTTCCATAGAAAGAAGTCAGTGTGATAATACTGAAAATTGAAATATCAGGTACTAGTAGTAAACTTGTATTATTTTATTTTATTTTTTTATTTTTTATTTTTTTTTTGAGACAGAGAGAGACAGAGCATGAACAGGGGAGGGGCAGAAAGAGAGGGAGACACAGAATTGGAAGCAGGCTCCAGGCTCTGAGCCATCAGCCCAGAGCCCGATGCGGGGCTCGAACTCACGGACCGCGAGATCGTGACCTGAGCTGAAGTCGGACGCTCAACCGACTGAGCCACCCAGGCGCACCTAAACTTGTGTTATTTTAAAATATGGAGGAAAATACCAGAAAAAAAAATGAGGGGCGCCTGGGTGGCTCACTCGGTTGAGCGTCCGACTTCAGCTCAGGTCACGATCTCGCGGTCCGTGAGTTCGAGCCCCGCATCGGGCTCTGGGCTGATGGCTCAGAGCCTGGAGCCTGCTTCCAATTCTGTGTCTCCCTCTCTTTCTGCCCCTCCCCTGTTCATGCTCTGTCTCTCTCTGTCTCAAAAAAAAAATAAATGTTAAAAAAAAAATTAAAAAAAAAAGAAAAAAAAATGAATGTGAGAATATTTGCTTCTAGGGAGTAGGACTTGAGAAAAGGATGAATGGATCAGGGGACTGCTGTTTCTTTTTGCAAGTTTTGTCATTCTGTTTGTTTCCTCTCAACTCCATGAGTACCCAGGGTCACTGGGGACCCCCCCAGCAGCACAGCCCACAGCAGCCTGGGAGCCTCCAGGCCCCCTTACTGCCAGCACACCCTCACTGGGAGAATGGGAAGCAGCAGCAGTTTCCTCACCTGGGAGCTTGGGGTTGCTGCCACTTGCCATCACCATTAGAACCCAAAAGCAGTGGATTCCCCTGGCCTCTTCAAGCTGGATGGTCCATAATGAGATACTGTGCTGGGCTCCTCATCTGTGTGGGTTTTTTTTTTTTTCAACGTTTATTTATTTTTGGGACAGAGAGAGACAGAGCATGAATGGGGGAGGGGCAGAGAGAGAGGGAGACACAGAATCGGAAACAGGCTCCAGGCTCTGAGCCATCAGCCCAGAGCCTGATGCGGGGCTCGAACTCCTGGACCGCGAGATCGTGACCTGGCTGAAGTCCGACGCTTAACCGACTGCGCCACCCAGGCGCCCCCTGTGTGGGTTTTAATGTTCAGCATCACCTAGTGCAGAGTATGATGGTGGAGAATAAAGCTCTCAGTCAGTTCTTTGGGACTTCCTCTTTTCTCTCCCTTCATCCCTCCCTCCTTTTCTCCTTTCCCTCCTTCTTTTCCTGCATTAGATTACAGAAAGGCATAGCAGAAGGGGAGAAGGAGGAAGAAGTAGAAACATTGCTGTTTGCCATCATTTGGAAGAAAGAGATGTTCTGCAAAGCCTCGATTAAGAAGAGCAAACATTTTGCTGGTTCCCTGGTGGAAACGCCCCAGGCATCAGAGAACAGATGCACTAGGTTTTGTAGGAGAGGAGAGCACTCTGCCTTCTTCTTGCTGTCTCTCCCTGCTCTGTGTGTGTGTTAAGAATTTGGTTCAGCACAAGTATGGGAGGAAGCCCAGAAAAATCTTGGAAGCCCAAAGGATATGCTTTTGAACTGGCAGGAAAATGCTTTTAGAGAATGGGAGTTTCCAAAGCCTTAATGAAGTTTCATTGTTCTCTTCTTTGACCTAAAAGGTTTTCACTAAATTAGCCTGCTTCTAATGGATAAGAATTTTAATAGATATGAAACTTCTACTTATAGCATTGGTACTTTACCACTTCAAATTATGCCTTCTGTGCCCTTTCAGGGTCTCTGTTCCTAGTTATTCCCTCCTTTACCTGATTCTATCCATTCATTAAAAAAAAATCTAATGAGCATCTTCTGCATACCTGGCATGTTCCAAGCACCAGGGATGCCCTGGGCCATAAGAAGATAAGGTCTTTGCCCCCGTGTATCTTCCCTTCCAGTAGAGGAAGACAGATGGTAAATAATTAAAAATGAACAAACATTGGTGAACACCATGAGAGCTGGGTGTCAGTTTTCGCTCATAGTTGTATCCTCAGTTCCTGGCACAGGACTTGGCAAATGGTAGCTGCTCAAATATTTGTGAAATTAATAAACAAATGAGCAGGTGATAAGACAGTGTTGGAAGACAATGAACATTTCTCAATGAAGATATGGAGAGAAAGGATGTTGGCTGGAACAATGGCAGGTTTTATGTTTCTTTTCAATGTCATGGACAAGGGGTTCCTGAGGATGGTTATAGTCTCAGGGAAGAAAACCCCTAAGGAGGACTGATGAAGATGGTGGGGCCAGAGAGTAACTGATAGAAGGAGGTCCTAGGAGGGCCATCGGGGAGGATGAGCAGGTGTGGGAGAGGAGGAAGGGAAAGGGGGAGAAGGGACAGAACGAGCATGTGGTGCAGTCTTCTAAGTACCAGAGAGTATGCTAGGTGTTTAGGAGTATGTGTACCTGGAGCCATCACAGTAGCCATTTGGGATAGATATTATTATACTTCTTAGTTTACATGTGAGTGCCTGAGAGCTGAGAGGTGGAATCACTACCTGAAGTTCCCAAGTGAGTAAGGGGTAGCACAGATGGATTTGTGCTGGAAGGTGTACTTTTAGCATTAAGCTGTGCTGTAGACAGGCTGGAGTTCCAGGCCGTGATGAAGAGTTAGCATAGGCGAGGGGTCCGGTGGTGGACTTTCAAGGTTATTTTCATGCTTAACTGAAACCGGCAGTTTTAGAAAGTGAGATCACTGGACTGCAATACATAGCTCCGTTAAAACCAGGACAGAGGTTTACAGGTTATCATGTTTGTGAGCAAGGAAGGCAACTTCTTTCTTTTGAAAAGAAAGCTGTTATAATTCTGTGTATATTGTCAAAGTATTAGTAATTTGGGGAAATTTTTTTGTTCTTTTGTATCAGGAGGTGGGTTAATTGGGCTTAATAAAAAGTCTGAAAATGTGGTCTGTGTAGGACTGCAGAGCTCTGACCCTGAAGGCAGAAGGCCTTGGTTTAAATTATGGCTCTGGTACTTCCTAGACAATTTGTTTAATCTCTCTGAGCCTCAGTTTCTTCATGTATAAAATGACAGTAATATTGCCTCGGGAGAGGTTGTGAGGACTAAATGTGATGGTGCAAATCTACACTCCTAATACAGGGAAAAGGATTTGACAATGGGACTGAGAATTAGCTTTACTTTGTTATCATTCCCATTATTTTCTTTTAAGCGTGTCTTAGGCACCATAGGTTGCTGTAATAGAATACCATAGACTGAGTGTTTATAAACAATAGAAGTTTGTTTCTGAGGCCCAGAAGCCCAGTGTTGGCAGATTCACTTCTCCAGTGGGGACTCTGTTCCTGGATTGCAGATGGCTGCCTGTGTCTTCACCTGACAGAGAGAATGAGAGAGAGGGAGAGAGGGAGAGAGAAAGAGAGAAAGAGGAGGCAAGCTTTTCTGGTGTTTCTTTTTATAAGAGCACTAATCCTATCAAGGGCCCCCTGCCCATGATCTCATCTAAATCTAAATACCTCCCAAAGGTCTTACCATCAAATACCATTACATTGGGGGTTAGGGCTTGAACATATGAATTTTGGGGAACACAGTTCAGTCCATAACAAAGCATAAGTGCATTGTGAGAAATGGTGAATCTGAGATTCTGAAATACACAGTATGAGAATGAAATAATGAAGTTGTGTGAGGCTTTTTTTTTTTTTTTTTTTAATTTTTTGCTGTTGTTTGGTTCATTTGTGAGAGCTGTTTCTGAAAAAAACCCTAGGGTGAAATTATATTGAGGTCATTATTCTGAGGCTGACACAAACACTTTATCTGGCAAATAAACCATGGGTTACAGATGTCAGGAAGCATGGGGAAAATCCTTTTCTTCTCATTTCATGAATTTAGTTGCCTGATTTTATCTTCTTTGTAGTGATTGGCTTAAAAGTAGAATTTATTGAATTGGAAATCCTGGACTGTTACACCCAGCTTTAGACCAGAAGAAGTTCATTTACTATTGTCTTTTCCCTGAATTGCTGCTTGTGCAATGAGAAATGCTTTGTACTTAAGTACTTTCCCCCAACGCTACCAATATATCAAATGAATGCACACAACTTTTCCCTTTAAAATTAGAAAGTTAAAGAGAGGGAGGGAGGCAAACTATAAGAGACTCTTAAGGACAGTGAACAAACTGAGGGTTGATAGGGGGTGGGGGAGAGGGGAAAGTGGGCGATGGGCATGGAGGAGGGAACTTGTTGGGATGAGCACTGGGTGTTGTATGGAAACCAATTTGACAATAAATTATATTTTAAGAAAAAAGAAAATTAGAAAGCTCAGGGATTTGTATATGAAGTCTTATCTTTATTTTCCTTATTCCTGATACGTATAAGTGTGTGTTTCACATTTTGATGACAGTCACAACAATATGCACTGAGACAGTTCCTGGCTCAGTGAATTCATGGGTAATTTATTTTTCTTCTCTGCAGTAGCCTGTGCAGTAGGATCTCATATTTCCTCATTAATTTAACAATATTTGTTGAGTATCTGTTATCTATCAGGCATTATTTCAACTTTCGGGGAGGCGATGTGGCAGTCAATGAAACAAAATCCTGCCCTCATGGAATTTATCTGGTTGATGGCCGTGATGTTTTGCTTAAAATGGGCTCATTTTCTACCTTTTGTGGATGAAACATTGGTTGCATTTCCACTCAGTGAATGTTAAAACTCTTTTATTTTAATTACTTTGCACAAAAGCATGTAAATCAAGTTACTAAGACAGGACTCGATTTAGAGAACATCTTTACATTTGTCACTAAAGTGAAATTGTAGGGTATGTAAAATTAGGAGACATAAGGAGACATAAAAATATCTTGACTGGCATTGTTAGAGTGAGTAACTGTATCAGGCTGCTATAATAGAGTACCATAGACTAGGTAGCTTATAAACAATAGACTTATTTCTCACAGTTCTGGAGTCTGGAAGTCCAAGATTGGGCTGTCAACAGATTTGATGTCTGGTGACAGCCTGCTTCCTGGTTCATAGATGACTGTCATTTTGCTGTGTTCTCACGTTGTGGGAGAAACTCTTATCTCTTCAGCCCTCTATAAGGGCACTAATTCCATTCATGAGAGATTTACCCTGATGTCCTAATTATCTCTCAAACAAACCCATCTGCAAATACTATCACATTGGGGATCTAAGCTTCAACATGTGAATGTTAGGGAAATGCAAACATTCAGTCCATTGCAGTAACCAAATACTTAAATAATATTTTAATATTTTATTGTCATAGACCTTGTGCTTTGTTCTTTCCCCCCAAGTTAGAAAACATTGTATAAAGTATCCTCATATTATTTCATCTCCTTAGCTGGAATGTTAATGTTTTATTTCATACATGTGATGCTTTAATAGGCTGAATGTATTTCAGATCATTATTAACAGCATTATACTGGTTTGAGACAAATGTGGTGAGCTAGGGCAGTGAGATTTGTAAGTGATAGAAAAATAAATCTGTGCACATCATGTATTTTTAATAAATAATAACATTGTCTTCTGAAGGTAATTGGTCACCTGTTATTCCTCTTTCCCCTTTTTCTTATTGACTGAATTATAGTTCTTCACTTTATTCAGCTGATGCCTGTCAAAAATGAAATAATGGGATGAACAAGGTATGAAGTTGAATAATGAGTCTGCGCAGAATAGATAGCCACCAGTTAAAGTAATGTTTGTGAAGTCATGTTTGCTTAATAGATTTATCTCTTACTTTAAAGTGTCTTAATAAAACTTTTGTTTTCTCTAGCTTTCTTAATAATTGTTAAGAATGCAATATATTGTAGTTATACAAAATATGTGTTAATTGACTGTTTATGTAACAGTAAGACTTCTGATCGACAGTAGGCTATTAGCAGTTGTGTTTTGGGGGAGTCAGGAGTTACATGTGGATTTTTGACTGCACGAGGGGTCAATGCCCCTGATCGCCATGTTGTTCATGGGTCAACTGTACTTTCATTTACTTCCTCTTGTCTTTCATGCTGCTGTTCTCATACATTTTACTTCAACATATTTTATGAAATATACATTGCTTTTTAAGTATTTTTCCTTCAGACAATTGCCTTTTAAAGAGATTGAAATTAAGAAAAACATCTGGCATATTTATCCCCATTTTTCCTGCTCCCATGCTTTCTATCTCTATTTTGCATCAGATTCCTTTGAACTGAAGAACTTCCTTTAAGAACATCCTTTAACAGTTCTTGTTGTGGTGATTGACTCAGCTTTTGTTTGTCTGGAAAAATCTTCATTCTATCTCCAGTTTTTGAAAGGTATTTTTACTGGATACCGAATTATGACTTGACCCATTTTTTTCTTTCAGTTTTTTAAAGATGTGACTTCATTGTCTTCTGCTTACTTAATTTCTGACAAGAAATCTGTTCTACTTCCTATCTTTGTGCCTCTGTAGGAAATGTTTCTTTTTCTCTGGCTACCATCAAAATTTTCCTTTTATCTTTGGTTTTCAGCATTTGGACTATAATGTGCCTGGTGAGTTTTTCTTGGTATTTATACTGCTTTTGCTCTCTGAACTTCTTGGATGTGTGGTTTGTTGTCTAATTTTGAAAATGATATCTTCAAATACTCTTTCTGTCCTGTTCTCTTTTATCCTTCTGGTACTCCCAGTACATATATTTAAGACTATTTGATATTGTCCCACATCTCTTGGATGATCTTTTCTTTTTTTCATCCTTTTTTTTTCTTTTGTGGTTGAATTTGGATAATTTATGTTGGCATATTTTTAAACTCATTTATTCTTTGCTCTATGTATCTTGTCGATAAGCCTGTACAGGGAATTTTCCAACATATATACATATGTACATAAATGTGTAAGTATTTATATATATGCGTTTATACATACTAGATTATCTATTTGGTTCTTTTTTATAGTTTCCATCTCTCTGCTGAAGTTTCCCATTTGTGAATGCATGTTGTCTACCTTTTTCACTTTTTAACACATTTATCATAATTATTTTAAAGTCCCTGCCTGTCTGATAGTTCTAACACATGAGTCATTTCTCAGTCTGGTTCTCTTGATTTCTTTTTTACATGATAATATGTCTTTTGTTTTTTTTTCTTTTTTGTGTATCACAGTTTTTCATTGAATACTAGTTCTTTTTTTTTTTTTTTTTAAAGAGCAGAAAAAATGGAGGTCAATACAATTTACACCTGAAACTGACACACATCTTTTGTCACGCCCTGAGTGGTTATCAGTAGCGTGACTGGATTTGTTGTTGTTGTTGCTACGTTTACCTTCAGTACATCTGTCTTCAAATTCCTTGAATAGTGGGCTCCTGCCACTTTGTGCTTAGCATAAGGCCTGCGTTAGCACAGGGCTTTTTTCGGGGTTCCTGTTCTGCTAGCAACAGGTCCTGCATACCCGAACTACAAATGGATATTTTCCCATGGTCTTGTTCCTCCCAAACAGCAGATTGCAATTGCTTGTTATTTCGTGGAAACTTGGGGGGAAGGTAGGTAGTGTGTCTCGGTTTTCCCGATCTAGCCTCAGTCGTAGGAAGGCCTTGTTCACTTATATTTTGGGGGTGGAGCTTTCTTAGTGTTTCAGACCTCTATCCTCACTAGAATCCTTTCCCCCCTTACCCTGCCACATCACCGTAGTGTTCCCTATATTTATAAAGGGGTCTTGAAGGGACCTCTTGAGTGGGGGCGTTTGTCCTGCCGTCTCCCAGTGACAGTACACCTCTGCTTTGTACCAGTTTAGGGGCGTGGGTTCAAGCAGCTGTCCTGTCCCTTCCTCAGCTGCATATTGCTGTTACTACTTGCTCTCCTTCCCCTGTAGTGTAACTTTGTCTGAGAACAGGCCAGGAGGCTTTCCTACCCCCACCTCCTGTGTCTTCCGGGTTTTGCTTCATATGAGATGTTCCAATGAGGAGGTGCTGTGCTATTGACCTGAGCATCCTATAGAGGGCCTTGGATAAAAGCTGATGAAGGAGAACAGACTTTTTAAGTCTAGGGCCCCTAGAGATCTAAAACTGACAGGCTAGTCCATACTTAGCATTTAAGAATTTGTTAAAATTTCACGTATTTTTTTCTTCTATAATGGTGATCTTGTCTTTCCACTCTGTGCCAAAGGTGAAACCTTTTCCTAGCAGAACTTATCATCTGTTGAATTTTAGTGTAACCTGGTTGCTTTAAAATAATTTATTAGTAAAAAAAATCCTTTATAGGGGTGCCACGGTGGCTCAGTTGGTTGAGTGTCTGATGCTTAATTTCAGCTCAGGTCATGATCTCACGGTTAATGGGATTGATCCCTGCATTGGGCTCTGTGCTGACAGCATGGAGCCTGCTTGGAATTCTCTCTCCCTCTCTCTCTGCCCCTCCCCTACTCATGCTCTCTCTCTTTCAAAATAAATATATAAACCAAAAAAAAAAACTTTATAACATGTCCTATTATTTGAATTTAGTAATTCAGATACTTCTATGACCTTTTCCAATCTTTACCCAGTTGCATAGAAATGATTTTATATTGTTTACAAAATATTTTTTATTTTTTAAATAAAGTGAACTGTTCATAGATTTTGTTAACACCAAGTACCCTGAGGTACAGAATTCTTAGTGTCTATTAAGACATTAGAGAGGTAGTTGGGTGATACAATGCCCAGGCAAATGTTCTTAAGTTCTTAAGTAGGGAGTATTTAACTAAAAACATACTCTCAGATAGCGGTGCCTGTGTGGCTCAGTTGGTTAAGTGTCAGACTCTTGATTTCAGCTCAGGTCATGATCTCACAGTTTGTGAACTCCAGCCCCGAGTTGGGCTGTGTGCTAAGCACGGACCCTGCTTGGGATTCTCTCCCTCTCTCTCTGACCCTTTCCTGCTTGTGCACACATGCACATGTTCTCTCTCTCAAAATAAATAAATAAACTTAAAAAATGCTCAGATAATCTCATTTTTTGCATAGGAACAACAGAAATCATGGGAACCATTAAGAAATTTATAAAAAATACTACATTAGATTAGTATTGCTGGTTTTCTAAATTATGGGCCATCTCCCACTGGGGATTCTCATTAGGGAAGAAAGTTCTGTTGTGAAAAGTTTTGCCTCTGTTTTGGGTGGGATTAGTTGATTTAGTAAAGCTGGACTCTCAAATTCCTTTATAGTGAAATGGAGAGGATGTAGTTTACATATATTGTTATTCTTTCTAATTGAGTCCCCAGAATAAGTAGTAGAGCAAGAATTACTTTGATGTGTTCATTTGAAAGCCTATTGGCAACTGTGTTGGTTGGTATTTAAACTGAGCTCAACACGAAAATGGTTTATTTCAATAAAATGCTTCTTGGCTTTATTCAGAAATTAGCATTAAAAGCTTTTCCCAAATAAATCACTTATTCAGGGGACAAAATTTCTTCAATTTATGGGTAGCAGTTGGTAAAGATTCTTGCTACTACTGTCCTTGATTCATTTTGCTTAATGTTAATTGGGTCCTGGTGCTTAGTAATTTTTTATCTCCTAGGTGAATTTCAGTTAATGGAAGATAAATTCTTTCCTTTATCAGTTGAAAATAAGTTTAGATACATACTTTCTCGTAAATGCCCAGGATAATATATTCAAAGAGATACTATCAGAATGTAGGCATTTCTGGTTGACAGGCGATTAAGTCACTGTCATAACCACTTCTTGCTAGTGTATCCCAGGTCTCAAGCTTTCCCATCAAGCAGTCACCATATGGAATCCTCTAGCTTTAGATAAGAGCTGTGATTTTAAGATCACCAAACATTTCTCCATCTTTTTTTGAAACAAAAAATTGTACTTCTATCTTTCTCTCCCTGTCTCCCTCCATTCTTCCCTTTTTCTTTGTAATGTAGCCTGTGGACAGATTGTTATTATAATAAAAGCAGTTTCAGTTATTTTTATATCATAAAAGAGTGAGAGTTTATATCATATAAAAAAAGTGAGAGTTCTTTCATGAGAACATAATTCTAGAGCAGGTAGCAAATCATGTGATCTGAAATTTCTTGGTAAAAACTTCAGTGACTCCCAGCCTTGAAAACCGTATGTCACTGAGTGATACTATGTTTTGTAGAATGCTTGTGACAGATGCCAGAAATTCATGTTTGAAACATGAAAGAAAGCCATGATGCATTTAGAGAGCCAATTATTTTTTCAGCAGAAAACAATGGGATTGTACATACAAAATAATTTAGAATATAAAAGTAACAAGCATCATGATTCACAATCATGATTATCAGCCCGATAACCATGATGATGACCACTACAGTTACACATGTCTGGGTACTCATTAAAGGGTAGGAACTATGCTACTTGATTTACATATATCTTTACATTTTACTCTTACAAAAGCATACAAACTACGCAGTATACAGAGTGGTTAAGAGTATGATTTCATGCCAGAGTTCCTGGGCTCTTCTTCAGCTCCACTATTTTTCAGGAATATGATCTTGGGCAAATTTCTTGAACTCTGTGGCTGTAGGTTCCTCATGTGTACAATGGCAAAAATACTAATACTTACCCTACAGGATCGTATAACCCAATATACATAGAGGGAGCTAATAAGTGCTAGGATTTCCTCATGTTTATTTTTTGCCAGATCAATGTTAAAGAATTATTGTTGAGAACCATATTTTTTCCACAATGTCTCCTTGTTTTCTGTTGGGTTTATTAGGGAAAATGAGATAGTCTTGATTTGACATATTTGTCATAGAAGTCATTGCTCTCTTTTTATGAGCTTACAGCATTTGAAAGAGAGTAAAAACAGAGTATAAAGAAGTAGAAAATAAAAAGTGTTCTGGGGTAATTTTTTGAAGTCCACCAGTATTTAGAACATGGAATGCCTGGGTTAGCACCCATTCTTAACAGAAGGGTGTATTTATTTAACTGATGAGTCATCCTCATTATAAATTGATTAAAAAGAATTGCTTGTGTTTAGTCTTTATTTTTCTGTAACTAAGAATTAGTCAAGAAAAAATACCTTTTAACATTTTTAGAGTCTTTACTGAATAAAGAAGCATTAGTTAAATGAACAAATAATTAGGTTGAAATGCAAGAAATAAATAGATGTAGTTTACCAATTTTTAGATAAATAAACTTTATTCTTATAGGGGAAGCTTTGCTTTTTGTATCTAGACTTTACAAATGTTAAGGCTGCTTGCATTATACAAATCATGGTTATCATTATTTATAGATAAGCTAGAGAATGCATATTGATTTTGAAATTCTAAGCGGTAGCCTCTATGAGGAGACTAATATTAAAGATTTGCCCTTAAAATTTTAACCTCTAAAATTGTTGATGGAGTATTTAAAGAGAACATAAATCTGGATTTCTAGGGGGATGAAGCCAACTAATTTATCATAGTTTGAAAAAGAAATAAAACACACTCAAATAACCGTCCAGAGGTGGGTGAATGAAAGGGTAATGCTTGTGCTGAGCTTGAGGGCTGGCATCCATCTGCACCTAGTGAATAATCAATGCATTTTAGTTATTGGTTGATAGAGCTTTATGTAACTGATAGTTAAGTGTTTCTTATAGATCTTTCCTTTATACTTTGCATGTAGCTTTAAGTGATTTTTGTGACTGACTGTGAAGGGAATTATGACATATATGTCATGAGGACCATATATTATTGGTAAAAATGGTTGATAACTTACTTTGATAACTGTGATTGTGATTTTTATGCAATGAAAACAAGAGACTATCTTTTACATCTCCAGTGATTCTTCATTCAATCACATTTACAACTGAGACTGAGAGCTGCTCTGCACCATCTTTTAGACCTTAAGTTGGTCACATGTGAAGACTAAGGGAACAGAATATCTTCCAGATCTGAACTCTTACCATTGACCTTCATTCTACTTTTGAAAGACCTGCAGGATATAAAACCACTGCTCAGTTTCGCTCTTCTGAAAGCTCATGTCACGGCATTGATGTTTCCCTGATTGTGCTTGAGTCAAAGGTATTTGAAAACATGTTAAGTGGGAGAGAAGAAATGGCTTATGCGACAAGAAGCCTGGGGTTGTGATTCTGACTTGGTATATGACCATGGGCCAGTTATTTCACCTCTCTGGGTCTCCATTTTCTCATCTTTAAAATGGTAGCAATTGGAGGAGGGTGAAGTTTTTGAATACTTTTAAAAGTCTTTCTGCATCCAAAATCTTATAAAATTATACTGCCATTTTTCTTTTTTAAAAAAAATTGCTATTCTTCCAATGGTAGGTGCAAACTTGGAGGTTCTGCTGAAGACTGGGGCTGAGAGGGAATCCTTATTCTCACCTGATAAATTAAAAGGCAGTCACTGATTCATTTAATTAACAGGTGTATATTCACTACTTATTGTATATATGTGTCTTAGAGATTATTTGCTTGTGAGAAACAGTAATGTTTTAAAATTGCTTAGCTAAAAACAGAGACCTTATTGGAAGGATATGAGAATATCTCCGACCTCAAGGTTTCCTGGTTTCTGGACACAGGAAACAGTAAATTAAACTGATTCGTTTTTTGCCTCTTCTGGATTTGTGGCTTCCCTTTTGATTTTTGTTCATGTTTCATCCTTTCCTCTCTTTTCAAAGAGTGGCTTTCCCTAACTTTGTGAGTGCAGTTACCCCCATTCTAGCTTTGCATGGTCTCTCAGTTTGTCTTGGGAAGAGATGAGCTAGAATTATTTACTGTGTTCTGATTCTGAGTTCTCATAAAAGAGACTAATTGGTTCAGCATGGGTTAGATTACTCTAGTAGATAAGTCATATAAATTAAAAACAATGCAATGATAGATGTATGCACAAGGTGCTTTGGGACTCCAGGACAGAGCATCTTACCCAACTTGGAATGTTTAGTTGGAGCTGAGTCCCAACAGACAGTGGGCAGAAGAAAGGTGGGAATATCCCCAGCCAGAAAGTGCAGCACAAGCTGCATGTGAGGTTTGCAACTACAAAATGTGTGTGTGTGTGTGTGTGTGTGTGTGTGTATGTGTGTGTGTATGTGTGTGTGTGTGAGAGACAGCAACCAGCTCAGGACTGGTGTGGTGGGCAGGGCGAGGCAGGGCCCATAGGCAAGAATGCTGCCATGGAGGGAGATGCCAAGGGGATTCCTTTATCTGGCAACAAGCGAGATAGCCTGGCTGTCTTCGATTTAGGTTTCTGTGTGGCAAAAAGTGATCAAAGCAAGAAAGAACATATTACTTAAATGCGAAGGTTAAAAAATCTCAAGCCACTTGATATTATTTTTTTAACAGTTAACTGAGTATGACAATTACCTGTTGAGAATGACAAAGCATTAGTTCTGAGATTTTTACCTTAGTTGAATCCTGCATATCTGTGAAAGCTTAATATTGATTACCTCTTAAATAAAATTTCCTCTATACCTATTTGTAGCTTGAAAGAATTTTAATATTTGCAAATGGTACTAGAAGCCTTCAGGGTGTGATTTTATCACATGGGATGGAGAAACTGCACCATTATTCATACCAATTGATTCGAGCCTCTAAAATTTTTTTATTTCCCTCCAAAGAACATAAAAACAAGTAGAAACTTTATTTAGCTAAGACATTAAGTTTATAATTTTATTTCTGACTTCTAATTAATTTCATCATTTCTGAACATGTACAGTTGGATATAGTTGGGTAAAATGAGGGCTGTCTACTGGCCAATGAGATTTGAGACCTTGTTTGGAAGAAGGGAAATATAAATATGTTTCTACAAAATTGGTAAGTGGAATAAAATGAATACACTGGCAGTAATGTCTTGTTTTCTTGTTATTACAAGCACATTAAACGTTCTTAGCCTCATTTCAAAATTTGTTACATCCAGTCGTGATGTAATAATGTTGTTATAATGATGAAACAACAGCTAGTTTATATTGATAAAGAAGCATCTGAGTTCCCTTGAAGACTGAGGGAAAAGAACAGAAAATGTATTTCATAAGTGGTCTGCCAGTTAAAAGTAAAATAAACTTCATTTATTAAACACACTTCGATCTGAATTATTCTGGTGTGCCTGGTTGATACATGAACCTCCACTAATTGGGGTTAGGTTTAGAATTTAACTCATGCTTGGTTCATGCAAGCAGCTGATAAACTTTTTACCAGAGAAGATGATTGGTTATTTATTTGGCAAAGAAAGTAAACGGATACACAGTAAATATAATTTTCTGGCTCGATCATTCAGAAGCTTTGTAACCTGTTGACTATGTTTTCTTTAATTTTCTTTCTTTTTTGTGGATGACTGTGTTTTCTTAGGTGATACAGTAAGTGCAGTTCAACATCAGACTGAAGCTATTAATTGTCAAGGGTTCACTTTGATCAGGATTGTATGGCAAGCCTGTAATATCAAAAGCCTGTACTATTCAAATATCTTGAATAGTAAGAAACAGTGTTTAGTTTTCACATAAGGAAAATTGAACCACTTGAAGGGTTTATACTGATAGACTTTTTTTTCCTGAAAAGTGGTTCTGGACTTTCCTTGCTTGTTTATCTTTAATAATGATGGAGTAGCATGGCTTGGTGATTAGGTACATAGCTAGCCTCTGGAGTCAAAAGTACTGGGTTCGAGTCTCTTAGCTTTATCACTTAGTAGTAGTGTAAAGTTAGGTTATTTCTTCACTCCAAAAATAGGAATAATAGTAATACAGCCTTATGAGAGAGTTGTAAGATTTAAATGGGATTAAGTATAGAAATACATAAGACCCAGTAGAACTTAAAGCATTTAGGAGACGTTCACTGATGTTGTTATTGTTGTATGATAATCTCATGCAGTTGACTAGTTTTTCTGAAATTGGAAATGGGGGGAAAGAGTGTCATATCAGAGAAGCTTCCTGTCTAATGCATTTATGGTACTGTTTTCAATTTCTTAAAAGTTTTAGATTAATTTTTCATTACCTCTCTGCCATTGGGAAGGAAAAGGGAAATAGCATGGAGTGCCTACTAAAAGCCAGGAAATTAATACACTTAACAGTGAGCATGTCCCTATGAAGTAGTTGTTTTTGCCACACTTATATATGTGAAAGGAAGCCTCAAGGAAATGGTATAATTTGCAGAGCGTTGTACAGCCAGGAGTGGAAGATCCAGATCTGCCTAATTTTATTCTAGTTGCCTTATGTTCTAGAGGGTGAGCCCCACAGTGTTTTCTTACATAGCTAGAAACATTCAGTGAACATGAAGGGCATCGTTCTAATCTATTTTCCCCTATAACCTATGGGTCTCATGTGGCTTTAGCTTACACTTCGCACATGTTGGGCATTGACAATTTATTCTACTCCTCCAAGTCATCATCACACTGAAGATTAGTGGGATTTCACCGTCCAGGGCCTTGGGCTCAGCACGTTTCAGAAGGACCTTATTCACCTTGAAGTAAAATATGAAATGTGTCACAGTCCATCTCTAAGCAGCTCTTTAATACATTTTTGAAGGGCTCTGAAGTGACAGCCAGCTAGCTGATAGGATGAAAACTTGGGCCCTGATTATTGTATCTGATGGGTTTTTTTTTTGTTGTTGTTGTTGAGTTGTTCTGCTCCTCAGTGAAATAACTTCATGTGTAATATTTCTGGGGGATAGGCTGTTTTTTTGCAAGGTCATAATTACATTTATGAGTTTTTTGGTCCAAAACTCTTCAAAGTGAATGCATGTCTGTGTGGGTGTTCACCATGGGCATGCTAAAACAATGTTTTGCTGTAATTGATCATGGTCATGCACAAGCAAGCAATTGGTTTCTTAAGGGAAAAAAAAAAGTGAGGCAGTTAATTTAAGTAAGAGAAGCGGTCTAGTATGTCTCCTATTTGAAATGAAATGTCCTCTAATTTCAATTTATGTATTTATACTTTCCAGTTTCTTATCTATAATATACTATTCCTTACTCATTTTCTAGTAATTCTTTCATAGGCTGCTTTTCCTGTTTATTTTTTTTTCTGAAAAGTTAAAAAATTAGGAAAAAGTATATAGGAAAATAAAACAAGCACCTGCATATTCCTAATGACCCAGAAAGAAAACTTTGAACATCTGAAATTCTTCCAGATCCTCCCCAAAATGAAACATTAGAGAACATCAGAGTCTCCCTTAACTGTATAACAACAACAAAAACAAACAAACAAAAAATCCTATTACTTTCTCCTCTTCTTAGGGGCAGAAACTATGGTGAGTTTGGTGTAGACCTCAACTCATAGGTTGTTTCTCTGAGACATTGTCTATCTTCTTTTAAATTATCCAGTAAACTATGCCAACCTTTGATTAATCCGACCATACAATCAGTTTCCTCATAGACTTTGGATTAAAAGTGAAACAAAATATACTTTAGGATTTCGCAGGTTTTGTCTTTTTTCAGTCTTCTAAATCTTTACAGTATTATGTGAACAAGTTACCTTGGATCTCAAATTACCCAGAGAGATCTAGGCTAGAGTGGCCCTGAATTCTTAGTAATTAGCTCAGAGTATAGTTGTTTCTCAGGTGACACTGAGGTGATAAGAGTCTCAGAGTCCTTATACTTGTTCCTAAACTAATAGCCCCTGTTAGCATCTTCATGCGAGGATGATATGGAAGAAACTCCTAGATTTTATTATGTCAGAGTCCTTAACATCTGATCACCAGATGGCCTTCACTCATCCCGGGGCTACCATGCCACTAGGAACTGCAAGGGAGAAGACTTGCCCAGTAGCCCCAGCCTTCCAGTTTAAATAGAATGATAGGACCCATTCATTTCATGAATCTTATCCTCTGGTGCCTCCATTGCAACCAGAAGCTTAAACCTCACAAGTTTTGTGTGGACACTCATATTCTTATTCTTATTCTGGATAGCCCCTAATCTGGCCTTTCCTGGTACCTCTTCCTACCTTCCCAAACACTTCCTTTGTGCACCCAAGAACTCTCTTGAGCAAGCTTCTCTATATCCACATTCTTTTCACTACTTTGACTAAGTGAGACCTAAATTTCCCCTGATGAAAATACTCACCTGTGGTCCTCTTCAGTAGAGACCATATTTTTTCTCTCCAGTAACACACCTCAGCAAGTAGATATAGAGTAGGCATCCTATGCTTGTATCTCATTGCCTCTCCTTCATATTCCTTTAAAAAGGGAAGCACTCCACAATCTGTCTTGCTGTTGCTGTTATTGGCTACCACTCATGTAGTCATTGGGGCACACTGGTTTAGAATGTGTGCCTGGGTTTGAATTCCAGCTGCTACTTGTTAGCTGTGTAACTTGGCACATGCTGTTTAATTTTGGTGCTTTAGTTTCCTCATCTGTAAAATGAAGATGTTTGTGAGGAGAAATGGTATTAAATGGAAGGTTCTTAAAATGGTATCTGACACATAGTAAATGCTTATTAAATATGAGATATTATTTTAAAAAATAATTATCATGGGCACCTCGTTGGCTCAGTCGATTAAGCATCCGACTTCAGCTCAGGTCATGAATTTGCGGTTCGTAAGTTCGAGCCCCTTGTCAGGCTCTGCACTGACAGGTAGGATCCTGGGGCCTGCTTTGGATTCTATGTCTTCCTCTTTCCCTGTTCCTCCCCCACTCGCACTCTGTCTGCCTGCCTCTCTCTCTCTCAAAAATAAATAAAAATTCAAAAAATGAAAAAAAAATTCTTTTCTTATGCTTATCTCCATCAATGACTATAGTGTATTTAAAAAATCTAACTTTTGGGGCACCTGAATGGCTCAGTCAGTTAAGCATCTGACTCTTGGTTTAGGCGCAAGTCATGATCTCATGGTTTATGAGTTCAAGCCCCACATTGGGCTCTGCACTGGCAGTGGGGAGCCTACTCAGGATTCTCTCTCTCTCCCTCTCTTTCTGCCCCTCCCTGCTCTCTCTCTCTCTTTGTGTCAAAATAAATAAACTTTAAAATCTCAGTTTTAAGCAAACTAATGTCTAACCACTGGCTCCTTCCCTTCAACCTCACTTTCTCTGATACTTCCTCTCCAACATTTCTTCCATTCCACCAACATCTCCAAGATTTGGATCCTACTGCCTTTCACTCTTAGTCAACTTCTATGTGAACACTATTTTTCTTACCCATGGTAGAATCTGTGGTCCATCTTCATATTCCTTCTCATGCAACATCAACTACCTTTTTCCTTTCTACCTTCTTTATACTCACCTGGCAGAACCACAACTCAACTTAACTGCAGTTTTCTACCTGTTTGACTAGAATCTGAGCAACTAAATACTCATGGAGAAAAATATATAACTTGCAGATTTACAAATATAAATCTTGAATGGGGACTCAATGCTGCTCATCAATCCTACTGAGCTTTCTAGTCTGTTCACTTTCTCATTCTCCAAAATGATTATTTCACATATTCTCTTTCTTCAAAACTGTAACTCTTCTTCTGTTTTCTTGGTTTTCCTGTCTGTCTTCCTAATACATTGTTTTCTCCCCCTCTGGTCTCCTTTGCTTGTTTCCCTATCAGTAACTGTAATAGTTTGCTTTACAAATTACCCCAAAACTAGACTGGCTTAAAGCAACAATAATTTTTAATTTTTTAGTTTCTGTGGGTCAGGAATTTGGGAGTGGCTTGGGGTCTCATGATGTCAGTCAGATGTCAGCTGGATCTACAGTCATCTAAAGGTTTAACTTGGAGTGGCTCACTCATATGGCCTCTCTGTGGTACTGCTTGAGTTTTGTCTCAGCATGGTGACTGGCTTGCCTTTGAATGAGAAGACAAAGAAAGCTGTGCAGATACTGTAATTCTTTTTATGACCAAACCTTGAAAACCATACACCATTACTCCCATAGTATTCTATTGGTCACACATGCTAGCCATGATTCATTGTGTGGGGGCAGGGTTGAGGGGGACTACACAAGGGCATGGATACCAGGAGACGAGGATCACTGGAGGCCATCTTAGAGGCTGGTTGCTGCTACATGTCAGCCTGACTCTAAGTTTTGCCGTTCCCTAGGTCTCTGAAGAGAGATTTCTTTTCTTCTGTATCTATATTCTCTCCTTGAATGCTCTCATCTAGTCTTATGGCTTTATATATCATATATAAGCTATTGACACCCAAATTTGTCTCCACCCCTAAACACTAGATCCATACTTTTAAGTACCCACTGGCATTTTCAGTTAGATATCTAATAGGTGTTTCAAGCTTCCTTCTAAAATATTTCCCAGACCACCTCATCTCAATAAATGGCATCAGCATCAGTCCAGTTAGTTGCTCAGGCCAGAAATCCAAGAGAGTAATCTTGAATTTTCCTGTTTCTTAATGAGATTGTTAATAATACCTTCAAATCATATCCCAAATTCGTCTACCTTGCTTCACCTCTGTTGCCACTATGTTGATCTAAGCTATCACTATTTCTCATCGAGTCTGCATCAAAAGCTCCTATTTGGTTTTTCCATTTCTGCAATCCACTCTTCATCAGGGTCATCTTAAAGAAAGGTCAGTATTACGTCTTAATTATGCTTAAATATGTCTGTTGGCTTCCCATTCCACTTAGAATGAAATCCCTCTTCCTCACCCTGCCTAAAAGGACTTCCATGAATGGCATCTGTACTGTTCTCCACCCCCATTTTCTACTACTTTTTCTCTGGTTTAGAACATTCCATCCATACTTGTTTGTCTTCTGATCTTGGCACGTGCCAAGTGCATCCCAATGCGGGCCTTTTGTGCTGGCTTTCACTAGGAAATGCTCTCCCCCAACTCCTGCCACTGATCTTGGTGTAGTCATCTCTTTCTTGTCATTCAGGTCTCAGCTTAAAAGTCCAACTTCCTTGCAGAAGCCAGACCTGATCATTCAGTCTAAAGCAGGTCCTATTTTATTTTCTGCATAACACTTAACACTATCTGCTATTGTTTGCTTCTTTATTTGTTTGTTGTTTGTACTCCTTAGTAGAATATAAACTTCATAAATGCAGAGGCCTCAAGTCTCATGTTGACTACTATATCCCCAGCTCCTGAAACAGTATCTGGCTCATATTAAAGACTCAAAAAATGTTTTCTGAATGAAACACCAAACAGCTGTTAATTGGTCACTCAGGTACCCTTCCTAGTGTCATTTAGATTGAATTAGCCCTGGAATATTTAGGTTATTACAAGAAAAAAATTGCTTAGTAACTATTTAGCTTACAGACAGTTCTTTGATATGTTCCAGTAGAGAGAAAACCCAAAAGGCATATTTTCCTCTGCAAGAAAAATATTGACTTCTTCACACCCAACATCTGTCTTTCCTTTTATGTATTCTGTTGTAAGAATTCTCTTTATTGCTTTGGTACTTAGGCAAATTTGTCTACATTTTAAGAATATTGCAATTTCAGTTATAGGTAATAATACCTTTGGGATGCTACAGGCTTAAGGAATCTTGTGTTAACAAAAATACATGTAACTTTATGCTGTTTGCTATGGTTTTTCGTTTGCAGAGTTATCCTCTACAGTTCTGTCTCTCAATTTTTATTGCCAAATTTGTTGTTAAACCTGGGTCTATATTGCAGAGAAGCCATCTAAATGTTTCTTTTCCTGGCAAACCACCATAGCCTGTTTATTATTATTGTTATTATCTTCAGAATAATCACTCCTCTTTGCTGCAAGTCACTGTGTTTTTTCTTTAGAATAACCCTGAGATCCCTCCCTTACTCCCCTTGGCTCAAAATCTCCTCTTAAGTATTTCCCTTAATTTTGTTATTTTAGCTCATATGCATTGCTTTATTTTGAGTTGATGTTACCTTGATCAGTGACGTTCTATGGTTATCATTTCTCTTTTAGGTGGTTTGTTTTTCTTTTCTCCTATCTTACCCCCGCCAAGACAGCACATTCTGCACAGCTGACATTCAGTCTGGATGGGTGGATGCTGCCCTCCTGTTCATGTCGACCTTGAGACTCACCTGAGCTAACTGTGACTCCTGGTGATACATACCTCACCATGTGAGGTGGGCACCCGAGTTACCTGTGGGTGAACTTTCCTTCATTCCCATCACATTTTATGCCAGAATGTTTTATGAAACATAGTCATTTCTGTTAGTTTAATTACACAAATATTTATTCATATTTATTCAACACCTACTAATCAAATGCAATTCTGAATTCAATAAAAAGTACCCCAGGGATTTTAGATGTATCTGGAATAATTAATAGTACTAGCTGTAACAGTCAAGGTTTTACCGAGAAACAAAACCAGTAGATATATATCTTTATCTATCTCTATCTCTGTCTATATCATCTATGTCTATATCTGATTTACTTATAGCTGACACTCATTAGTTTTGGATTTTGTATTTGTGAATTTGCCTATTTGCTAAACTTTTTTGTAACCCCCAAACCACTATTTGTAATGCTTGCATGGTCGTTCATGGACATGCACAGAGCAGTGAAAATTTTGAATCACCTGATGCTTCTAGCCGAAGTTGAACAAGGTGATGCCTGCCTTCTTGTTTCAGCTATCATGCTGTAAACAAGCATCTTTTTCATGGTCTACGTAGTGCCACATTTTTCATATTTTTGTGCTTTTTGTTGGTGATTTCATTGTTTACAATGGCCCCCAAGGGTAGTGCTGAAGTGCTGTCTAGTGTTCCTAAGCACAAGAAGGCTGTGTTGTTCCTTATGGAAAACATATATGTGCTAGATAAGCATCATTCAGGCATGAGTTATAGTGCTGCTAGTTATGAGTTCAATATTAATCAACAACAGAGTATATCCAGAAAAATGAAGAAGAAATTCACTGCTCTGCACATGAAATTGCTCTGGAAAGTGCTAAAGTAACAACTATTGTGTGTGATGAAGCTATGGAAAAGATGGAAAAGTAGCTAAATGTATGGATTCATGAGGTAGTAACTCACAGGATAAAGCACAGTAGATAACAATGTCGTGAAGCTGAAAGCCAAAGAAGTTTATGGTCATGTTAGCCAGGGTCAGGAAGATGTTAAACCTGTCTTGGCTAGTGCTGGTTTGCTCACATGTCAAAAAGGTGATACAGCCTGAAAAATATTAACTTGCAGATGAGGCAGGTGCTGCAGATCAGGAGGCTGCATCAGAACTTTAAAAAACCTGATAAATGGTAGATGGGAAAAGGGTTATATGAAAGAGCTGATTTTTCACAGACTGGCTTGTTTTATAATGACACTGGACAACAAAGCTGTATCATGCAAATGGCCCCTAAATCTCCCAGCTTTACATCATAGAAAGATCATGCAATTATTTACAATAAATATATATTAAATAAGGTGTCCTTAAACAGAAACACACATGAAACAAGATTATGTATTGATTGGTTGACAAAAATGTTGTGACTAGAGGCTTGCAGGAACCTAATGTGTATTTCTCCTAGGAGCAAGGAACCTAATGTGTGTTTCTTCTAGGAGCAATGGTTGCGTATGCATGAATTCAGTGATTATGGATACTTTGTAGAGTATAACTACTGGGAATAAGGATCATCAGCTTCTTGTCAAGGAATTGTATTGGTTCATGTAATTGTGAGGTGTAGCTAGGGAAGGGCAAAATCTACAGGGCTGTCCGGCCAGTGGGTGGTGGCTAGCAATTCAGCCCATAGGCATAATTTCTTTTTCCTGAGGGAAATCTAAGCTTTGCTCTGAAGGCCTTTCAACTGAACCAATGAGTCTATCCCAAATTATACATGCTAATTTTTACTTAAAGTCAACTGATTATAGAGGTTAACCATGTCTACAAAATACCTTCACAGCATTCTAGAATACTGTTTGTTTAAATAATCGGTACCGTAGCCTAGCCAGGTTGACACTTAAAACTAACCATCATGCTAACATTTTTTGAGGCTTTACTATGTTCAGGCGCAGTTCTCTATGCCTTTGTACTTATTTAACCCTCAACAATGCTATGCAGTTGGTACTATTATTATGTGCATTTTACAGATGAAAAAAAAAAACCAGAATCTTTCTCAGGATCACACAGCTGGTATGTAGTGAAGCTGGAAATCAAACCTCTGCAGGTTGGCCCCTAGTCCCTGCTCTTAACCAATTCACTCACCTTATGTAAAGATAAAGTTAGCTATGGCAGGAAATCTCATAATTGCACAATTGGCCAGAATTTTTACCTTAAAGATGGTACTGCCTTGGCTGACATTGAGGGTTATACACCACTTGAAATTTGGACGCCGTCTTCTGAATGGGTGTTTCTTTCTCCTCTCATGAGTTTTACCTCTGCCTGCCTAACAGGTTCAGCCTGGTTCTGCATTTGATGAGATCATAGTTGTGAGATGATTGGTTATTTTAACTATTACATATTTTTAACTAGCTTGTAATAGGCTAATTCTTTTTTTAAATATAATTTATTATCAAATTGGTTTCCTTTTTTTTATGTTGAGCTATACTTTTTTTTGGAATGTCTTTATTTATTTTTTAAATATAATTTATTGTCAAATTGGTTTTGATACAACACCCAGTGCTCATCCCAACAAATGCCTTTCTCAATGCCCATCACCCACTTTCCCCTCTCCCCCACCCCCCATCAACCCTCAATTTGTTCTAAGTATTTAAGAGTCTCTTATGGTTTGCCTCCCTCCCTCTCTGTAACTTCCCCCCCCATCCTCTCCCCTATAGTCTTCTGTTAAGTTTTTCAAGATCCGCATATGAGTGAAAACATATGGTATCTGTCTTTCTCTGTATGACTTATTTCACTTAGCATAATACCCTCCAGTTCCATCCACGTTGCTGCAAATGGCCATATTTCATTCTTTCTCATTGCCAACTAGTATTCCACTGTATACATAAACCACATCTTCTTTATTCGTCCATTGATGGACATTTAAGCTCTTTCCATAATTTGGCTATTGTTGAAAGTGCTGCTATAAACATTGTGGTACAAGTGCCCCTATGCATCAGCACTCTTGTATCCCTTGGGTAAATTCCTAGCAGTGCTGTTGATGGGTCCTAGGGTAGGGCTATTTTTAATTTTTTGAGGAACCTCCACACTGTTTTCCAGAGTGGCTGCACCAGTTTGCATTCCCACCAATAGTGCAAGAGGGTTCCCGTTTCTCCACATCCTCTCCAGCATCTATAGTCTCCTTATTTGTTCATTTTAGCCACTCTGACCAGTGTGAGGTGGTATCTCAGTATGGTTTTGGTTTTATTTCCCTGATGATGAGTGATGTTGAGCATCGTTTCATGTATCTGTTGGCCATCTGGATGTCTTCTTTGGAAAAATGTCTATTCATGTCTTTTGCCCATTTCTTCACTGGATTATTTGTTTTTCGGGTGTGGAGTTTGGTGAGTTCTTTATAGATTTTAGATACTAGCCCTTTGTCTGATATGTCATTTGCAAACATCTTTTCCCATTCTTTCAGTTGCCTTTTAGGTTTGTTGATTGTTTCCTTTGCAATGCAGAAGTTTTTATCTTGATGAGGTCCCAATAGTTCATTTTTGCTTTTAATTCCCTTGCCTTTGGAGAGGTGTTGAGTAAGAAATTGCTGCGGCTGAGATCAAAAAGATTTTTTCCTGCTTTCTCCTCTAGGGTTTTGATGGTTTCCTGTCTCACATTCAGGTCCTTCATCCATTTTGAGTTTATTTTTGTGAATGGTGTAAGAGTGTGCTATAGTTTCATTCTTCTGCATGTTGCTGTCCAGTTAGTTCTCCCAGTACCATTTGTTAAAGAGACTGTCTTTCTTCCTTTGGATACTCTTTCCTGCTTTGTCAAAGATTAGTTGGCCATACATTTGTGGGTCCAGTTCTGGAGTCTCTATTCTATCTCTATTCTATTCCCTTCATCTATATGTCTGTTTTTGTGCCAATACCATACTGTCTTGATGATTACAGCTTTGTAGTAGAGGCTAGAGTCTGGAATTGTGATGCCTCCCGCTTTGATTTTCTTCTTCAATATTACTTTGGCTTGGAATAGGCTAATTATTGAGACAGAAGCCAAGCACTGTCAAGAAACAAAGTTCATACCAAGAGATGCACTGAAATTATGTTCTGAAATGTTTACACAGAACTGAAGTAACCCCAGAGGTCCCACACAATCTCCATAATCACAGTATGGCTTAGTGTGGTTGTCAGCTAAAACCACTAACCACCTTATGGCAGGAGGATCTATGATTGCTGGAAATATCCCTTATAATTGTTTCAGTTGTAAAAAGCAAAACAAGTCAGAATAGAAATACAAATTACCAACTACTGAATTGAAGTAGCATAAAGTTAAATTTTTTTTTTTAATGTTCATTTATTTTTGAGAGAGAGAGAGAGAGTGTGTGTGAGCAGGGGAGGGGCAGACAGAGAGGGAGACACAGAATCTGAAACGGGCTCCAGGCTCCGAGCTTTTTGCACAGAGCCCGATGCAGGGCTCGAACTCACAAACTGTGAGATCATGACCTGAGCCGAAGTCGGACACTTAACCGACTGAGCCACCCAGGCGTCCGAAGTAACATAAAGTTAAATAAAATTGAGCTTCACAAAGATTGGTAATGGTGGTCCCACATGAGTAGCACAGGGAATGTGGCACATCCTAAACGATTGATTCTTTGGCTGTTTCCATAATGCAGTTCAAAATAATTTTGGTTTTGTTTTTTCTGTTTAGTTTGTAGAATTCTTAAAATAATTTGTGATCTTCCAGCTTCTGGATGCAGTTACTGAGGAACCTGAGTTCACTGAGGCATACCTGAGAAAGACTTGGAAACTGTGAGGGAGAGTTCAGAAGTACTGATGTCCGAGGTAAAGGTTAGGGGTTCTTCACGTGAAAAATGTGCTGTGTCTTCTATAACCATGGACAAAATTGGAAGAGGCCACCACTTCTTTAGGTTTGCAAAGGCATGTGGCCTCATTAGATAGAGGCCGACTCTGATGGATGCTTGAGAGGAAATGTATCATGCCTGTGGGCATCACACTTTCACTTTCCCAATGTACAAGAGGCATGTGAAGGAATAAAAAGACAGAATGTCAACGTATATCTGAGAGGAGTGAATCATAGTTTAACCAGATAGCTTTTGGCTGCTTGGTGATGCAGCAGATGTTTCAACATCTATTTTAAGATGTGCATTAGTTAAGAGATTGGTTGATCATTGTACTATAAAAAGGTAAAAGACTCGATCCCTATTCTTAGAAGTAAGTTATATTTATTTTCCCCAGTAAAGTGCTGAATGCAGGTCTTCAAGGAAATGTTAAGTGAACAGTTTCAGGTTCATTGATGTTATGTGGAAATTGACATTAAAAAAAATAGGCCTTGTGTTGTCAAAGCAAAGAAATGGGAAGCTCCTAGGGATCAACAATAGAGTATGCAGAGCAGTATGGAAACAGGTGAAGAAAAGCAGGGGGTGTTGAGTACAGAGACCCCGAGGGAAGGCTGATAAGGAGTGGGGGCTCGAATAGAGGAGTAGTGATGAGCAGTTCAGGTGCACACTGAGGCATAAAGTCAGCCGGGGTGCAGATTTTGTCATGTCACAGCCAGGAGCGGGAGAAAGCCAGCTGTGTTCAGAAGATGGTAATTTTGAGCAAAATACATTCCTCTGGAAGGAAAAAGGATGTGACAGTTGAACAGCTGAGACCTTAGCTGGCTCTTGCCACCTCTCTATACATTAGCAATGACTGTCAGTGTCTGACTTTTAGGGTAAAATGCAGGGTAATATGTAACAACTTCCTAAAGAACACAAAGGATTGCCCTTTGATTATGGCTTTTCTGTAAACGGAAGGCATCCTCATGGAGGATAAGTCAGTGAGGCCAAGGAAGCCCTGGGCCTGGGACAGCTGACACTGGCCCATGTGATTACTGTCTTGGGGTTCTTGGAGGGTGGGAAGGAGAAGGTGATGTGGTGTCTCTAGGGTCAGATTGCCTGGTCCAGACACAGGTCTGTCACCCACATCATCTGTGATGTGACAAATTATTTGAGCTTTTTAAATCTCAGTTTCCTTACATGTAGATGGGACCAATAATGACATCTCTCTCATAGGATTGTTAGGATGATGAAACGAGATAATGCTCGCTTCAGGGCATGAGGTGGGGGCCCTGAGGGTGTTTTTGGTAATGTCACCTTGATAGCACACCCACTCTTTTGGTAGGATGCTTGAGTTATCTCATGTAAGCATCCTAACAGCATTTACAAGTTGCTGTTATTATCGGCATGTTTTTGTTTTTGTTTTTGTTTTTTTTTTTTACCTGTGAGAACATTGAATTCAGAGAAAATAAGTTGTGAAGAATAGTACATATAGTCACTGTTTGAATGTAGGTCTTTCTTTTTTTAAATTTTTTTTAAACATTTTATTTATTTTTTGAGAGACATAGAGACAGAGCATGAGCAGGGGAGGAGCAGAGAGAGAGAGGGAGACACAGAATCCAAAGCAGGTTCTAGGCTCTGAGCTATCAGCACAGAGCCCGATGCGGGGCGGCTCGAACTTATGAACTGCGAGATCATGACCTGAGCCAAAATCAGACGCTTAACTGACTAAGCCACCTAGGTGCCCCGGAATCTAGGTCTTTCTTGATCCAAGTTCATGTTAACTGTACTGTGACTCCTAACATATGTGAGGGCAGACATGGAGCATCATTGGGAAGTGACAGCTGAGTACAGAGGCAAGAGGCTTGGTTCTGGAGAGCCCTGGCTATAATGGAATGATTCATTACATCACTCAGCACCAAGACCCTTCCAATAGTGACACATTAAGACTCCGTGTTGATAACAGAAACTCATACTTTTTGGGTCCCTTGCTATGTGCTATACACTGGGAAAGGTGTTTTCCCATTTAATACCTACAGAAATTCTCTGAGATAGTTGCTATTATCATCTCCATTTTGCAGATGAAGAAATGGGGCTGGTAGGTAGCAGAACCAGAATTGGAAAGGACATCTGTCTGGTGTCAGAACCTATGACTTAACAGCCCTCTGTGTGGACTCTCTCTGCAGCTATAGGCTGATGGGCCCCATGTCCACATCTGGCTGCACCTCCACACCGCTCTTATGAAGTAGTTTGCTCTCACCAAATCCCTTTCCTCACTGTCACAAAATGTACCTTTTGCTTTCTGATTGCCATGGCTTTCCAGTATTGTCATCCACCTCCATATCTTCTCTTACATAAAGCAATCCATTTGATACAGTTTCATGCATATCCTGCCTGGTCCTATTGCAACTTACCTGAGAACCCACAGCATTTCTTCTTGGCTTACTTACCCAGCAATTGTCATTGCTAGTTTGTATTCAATTGTCATTGCTAGTTTGTCTTTCATGTGTCTGTGCCTTGTGCTTTCAAATACATCACCAAGCCCTTGTGGCCCATGTCTTCCTTTTGTAACCTCTAGAAATCCTTACTTTGCACATCGTCTAACTTAATAAATATCAATTAATTAATTAATTTCGGGAAAATGTTATACTCGTCAAGGGAGATAATTTTAAAACATGAAAGAAAACAAATCTGCTATAAAATTATAGCACAAGTCACAGTTTATGGATATTAGGATTAGGCGCCTTTGTCATCTTGATTACTTTAATGAAAAGAAAGTGAGTAAATGCAGGAAATCATAGCCACGGAAAAGCTGTAATAAAGAGGCAAAAAAAGGGATGGAACATTACAGAGTCATGGTAGGGTTTACCTATCACTTTGGAAGACTGATCAACCAAGTGCCCCAAATCCTTCAGTGTGTAACAAAACGCAGCAGTTAAAGTACAGGAAAAAATTGATACCATATATAGCTGTTAAGTAATATTTCATTCTTTTATGTGTCTTTTTTTTTTTTTTTAATTTTTTTTTTTCAACGTTTATTTATTTTTGGGACAGAGAGAGACAGAGCATGAACGGGGGAGGGGCAGAGAAAGAGGGAGACACAGAATCGGAAACAGGCTCCAGGCTCTGAGCCATCAACCCAGAGCCCGACGCGGGGCTCGAACTCACAGACCGCGAGATCGTGACCTGGCTGAAGTCGGACGCTTAACCGACTGCGCCACCCAGGCGCCCCTTTTATGTGTCTTTTTAATACTCTTCATACTAAACAGAATTTTTTTATATACTGTGACATTATTTAATAATCCTCTTCATTCATGCAAATGAGAGAAAGATGATTTAGAAGTAAAACTGGCATTGGATTTATAAATTTTTATTGTGTCTTCTTCCAACATTTGGTTGCACAAGGAGTGAGCAATTTCTATAGTCACGTGAGTTTAAATATGTTACCTAATCTTAAAGTTTTTCTTCTAATAGCTTAACATTTATTTTCTAGTTTTATCATGTTGTTTGGTGCCACGTATGTGTGTGTGTTTTGAATAACTATTTGTTTTGCTAGGTATTTAGCCTGCTGTTCAATCCATTTCTGTATTTGTTGGGTTAAATCTTTTAGTAGGAACTATAGTTCCCTGACAATATGGCAAAAATCAGATTTTCATGATTAGTTTTACTTTACTTCCCACTCCTTTCTCCAAACCTTCCATAGAAATATGTAGACTCAAGGGGCGCCTGGGTGGCGCAGTCGGTTAAGCGTCCGACTTCAGCCAGGTCACGATCTCGCGGTCTGTGAGTTCGAGCCCCGGGTCGGGCTCTGGGCTGATGGCTCAGAGCCTGGAGCCTGTTTCCGATTCTGTGTCTCCCTCTCTCTCTGCCCCTCCCCCGTTCATGCTCTCTCTCTGTCCCAAAAATAAATAAACGTTGAAAAAAAAAATTAAAAAAAAAAAAAGAAATATGTAGACTCTTTCTATTTCACATACTAACATATGATATTTGTAAGAGAATCTGAGATCTGATCTCCCATGACTTTCCTCTTTTTTGAATATGTTCCTGTCTTGCCCTCAGATATTTTTAGAGGACAGAGTGTAGCTATTTTGTGTAATTGTTAATATTACCTTGAATTAAGAGGAATTAAAAATATCATTCTCAAAGAGACTTTTTCCCCTTTGGGGTCAATATTAAGTAGAATTTGTCAGTGTGGTTCCTGCTTTATTTATACTGGAAATAATTCTGTACAAACTTGACTGTTAAGATGTGAGAGCATAGGAATCATTACTACCCTGTTTACTGGCTCTTCTAAATGTGTGTAATTTATTTTAATATGGAACAGCTGGAGAACAATCAGGTGAAACCTCTGTTGGCATCAAGAAATAATTAAATCATCCTTGTGCTAATACCCACCATCTTCTGTTGCAGATGGCAATGCTGTCACCCTCCAAAGGTCTTTTTCAGAGATGGCTCTAAATGTAGAATCCCTGCTTGTTTGCAGCAAATATGACTTTATTTTAAAGGATAAGTGCAAGAAAGGACATGATAGCATCCCCTTATCTTTAGGAATGGGTATTATTTTGTTGAAATTGTAGACAGATGTGGAAGGTGGTTTGCAAGGCACTTAAGCCCCGTAGTGTATGTTACTAATAATACATTTAGTGTAATCCATCTGCCTCTTATGTGAAGAAAGGTGGCTGTTTTCTACAAAACGCATTTTTAAAAGCCACCTTGGAACTTTGTGTGGGCGATGACTCTTGGGAAGGTGGTGGGTTGAACTGCATATGATCATTGAACTGCATATGATCCTTTAGGCAAAGGTCCTAAAACCTCCCTTCTGTGTTTAAATCTCACTCAAGTAAAATATTTTCAGAGTCTTTGAATTAATTGGGTAAGAATAAGTGAATTTAGATGGAAATTATTATACTTTTTTTCCAACTTTTAGCACCCTTCATGGGACCCCTACCCCCAGCTCTCTTCAGTCCTCAACCAGCCACTGATTCTGGGAATAGTCCCCTTTTGTGCCTTATTCCCATCTTGCTCGGAGTCCTTCCAGGAGAATCTGCCACACATAACCAACACCCTGGAAAGCGTTCTAAATACAGAAAAAAGGGAAGGGTTTAACATGAAGAATGAACATATCGATTCATCCAAATGAGTGACAGGTACTGGACTAGGTCCAGAGTCTAAACTCATGAGGTTGGGGTCTTATTCTCAGCAACAGAATTGTATATGGTACAGAAGTAGACCCACAACCATGTGGAGACACTGTGTGGGGCCACAATCACAGCAGGACAAGAAGACACACTCAGGTTAGGATAACTGGGCGGGCAAGTGGTGGGGGGGAGCGGGTTGTTCACAGAGGCAGGCATGGGGCCCTGCAGGGGCCTTCAGTCTAGGAAGGGCAGAGTTACTGTGATTGCATCCAGGCCTGAAGGGAAGAGGGAAGAAACAGTTACTAGAACCCAGGGGAGAGAGTCTTGTGGAAATGTTCCCTTGAGACTTACAAGGAATGACACATCCATCTTGAGGCAACCTTGTGGGGAGGGTGCCACAGGCGTGTGCCCTGACCTCCCTTTCTTCCCTTCATTCCATTTCCTGTCAGGGCCCCCATTGAAATCAAACTGGAAGGCAGAAGGCATGAGAAGAAGTTGCAGACCATATGAGGCAAGCTTCTGTATAGACAGAGCGGAGCAGGGTGGAGAAAAGAGCTGGGGGCGGGTGTGGGGGAGACAGGAGACACTCAACACATACAGCTAAGATGTCCTGCTAATAAAAACTCCCGATCTAGTAGGGAGAATGAGGAGAAAACAGACATGGACAGCCTGGTTCGACATGTGCTGTAGATGTGGTGCACACAGAGTGCAATTGAGGATCACTGAGGACAGGTCCCTGAATCAGAGGGCAAGGTGCTACGGGGATTCACAGGAGGCATTCCTGGATTTTGAGTGATGAGGAGTCTTCCTGGTGAGAAAACTAGCCCCTGACAGCCAGGAATTGGCTTGGTGCTCACAGTTAGGCCTAGCTATTCTGTAGCACATAAACAATTTCACAGAACATCAACATCAGAAAATGTTGATGGATCTGTGCTCAGATGGATTAAATAAAAAACAAGAGCACTCTGAAATCATGTCTGAACATAGATGAAAGCTTGAACATTGTCCAGATCACAAAAATGGTCAAATATTCCTCCATCCTGGATAATATGAATGACTGCTCTTTGTTTACAAATTACAGATTTAGCTTTGCTTCATTTCATCCACTTTATTGATAAGATTTACCAGCATCAGCCAGTCCCGATCAAAGCTTTTCCCTCCTACCCAGATTCACCTAATATTCACCCCAATCCTGTAATAGGTTCTTTGTAAACCCTCTTACTAAGGCATCCCAGAGTTCCCCAATGTATGCATTATCCATCTCTGCAGTGAGTAATAAACTCAACTTGGTCCACCACGGTGTGTTCCTGGTGGTTTTTAGTTGGAGCATGTTACCCCTGGTTAAAATTGAGAGAAGGCATTTTAAGTTAATGGGGCAGCATGTAGAAATGCATAGAACGGAGAGAATATGTTACATTGAAAACATTACAAGTAGTTCACAAGGGTTGGTACTAAGTTTACTAGTTTAGTAGGCTGTAAACGTACTCCCAATGTGTATTAAAAAATAAATTTTACTCTTTCCTAGCTCGTGTAATTAGGTGAGGAAAAGAAATAACATGCATAAAAAACTGGAGAAAGATTTCACATTTTGCAATAACTCAAAACTTACCTGTAGGCAGAAATTAAAACAACTTTCTAGATTTTCTGATTGCAAAGTTACAATATATTCATAGAAATGTACTTTTCTAAGTTTTTCGTGGGGTAGGGTGGAAATGTGGCTTGCTTTGTAAATATCCTAAGCATGCTTAGTTGACCTACTGGTAATCCAGAACTCTGTGGTCATTATGGTACAAAACAAGACTGGAGTAAAAGCAGAGACAAGATGCTAAAGCAGCTCTTTTATATTGAGCCCAGAAGTTTCTCCCTTCTTTGCAGACACTAGGGAATCACTGTATGCATCCTTAAAAGCCTTAAAAATTCCATATTTCTAAGCAGAGTCATATATATATGCAGAAGTTGATAATTGATAACTTCTGATTTTTTCCTCATCAAATCATCATAAAAATGACATTAAAATAATAATTGCTAAAACTTGTATGGAATTTATTTTATGCCCGGAATCTCTATGTTCATTTTGTTATCTCTCACAAGAACCCTGTGAAGTAAGTATTGCGATGATTTTGTAGAAGGAATTGAGAGGGAGTGAGTTTAAGGGTCATAAAGCTACTAAGTGAAGGAGACTAGATTGAAACCCAGGCAGTTTGTTTCTTGATCTGCTTTGTTGGATTGGAAGAGTTAAGCAGTGTAGTGTAGAGCTATGCTTTTCAAACCTTAATGTGCATGGGAACCTTCTGGGGGATCTTCTTTAAAAATAATGCCTGGTTCAGTAGATCTTAAGATGGGGCCTGAGCATCTACATTTCTACCAAATGCTGTTGATCTGCTTTGTGTGGTGAGGGATCAAGGGCCTGGAGATAGAAAAGTGGAGTCCAGTCTTAAGGGTAAGACTCTAGTTAGCTCAATTCAATCAATCTCTTTGCTGTTCCTTTTCCTGATGTGTGACATGAGCAGGTTGCATGATTTTTAAGTCCCAGCCAAGCTTGCAAACCTTGCACACCCCTCTGCCCTTGATTCAGACGTAGGAGGCACCTTTCAGCTGTCAGTGGTGCAGTTCTCCAGGGAGCTGGTGTGGACAGCCTCCTTCTCCCCACGGGCCGAGTTCAGATGACAACGCTTGAGCTTCTGGACAGACAGGGGCTCTCTGTGATCAGCTGTTTCCTTCCACATCTGAGAGGTTTGCCAGCAGCTGGCACTGCTCAGTTTTGCCTCATGGATTTTTATTCCCTGTCACAGCTGATTAGGGGGCTCAATCTAAAAATGGAGCCTGATACAAGATACCACATTGTATTATTTATGTTTTACCCTATAATTTCAGCCCCAAACTGTAATATTTCTGTGAAGAAAACGCTAGCATCTTCATAAGGCTCCTTTTTCTTTTAAAAGGATTTCTGCTATGAAACTAACAGAAATTACTTAACTCAGTGTGGCCAGCCAATGCTGTGCTTAAAACTCACCATTTTCAAACATCTTTTGCTTTTGTAATAGCTGTGAGGACCTATGAATAGAAAATGATAAGCCCTCTTATAACTTAAGCTTCAAAGAAAGTTTTATTGTTATGGTTGCCTAAATCTCCAAGTGCTGTACCTGCAATTTAGGGCTTCATTTCACTGTAATCCCCAGTTCTGTATTCACTATGCAAATCACAGTTTTGTGTTTTCAGCTTCAGTCTGGGTCCACAATAGTGGGCCTTTCTTTTTCTTCCTTTTGCTTTGATCATGCAGTACCATAGTGTACATTCAATAAATTATGCAAAGAATTTCTCCAGATGGTTTTCTTGCTGCATTTGGACATTTTGTGAAATTTAATTGCATCTGATGATGCTCTCACCCTAATCAGTCCAGAGCAGCAGTGTTATCCCCCTGCTGTGCTTCAGCAGTGCCTCCTGGAAAGTTGCGAAGGGTGTTTGCTGTCCTGTTACCATGTTTATATAATTCATTATTTCTTAACCACATTCAGGGCTAGTTACATGTCAGGAAGATGTTGGGACAGGGTAATCTTTTAAGCATACATTTAATTTTCAAGTAGATACAAGCAGAAATAGGTCTTTCCGTCTTTAGAATGGTCTTCATGTTGGAGATATTGAATGACTTGTCTTCCTAATTTTTCCTGATCTGTAGTTAAGGATGTTTTTATTATGTACCATTGATACTCAATTATTATTCCAACCGTGGTTTAGGATTAGTGTGCCCAGTATTTAACCAGGCATGGGATTTTTAGAATTGTTAAAGGATAAAAGATACAGAGTAGAAGAAATTGTTGTAAAGCTTGTGATGGGTAAGAGAGGGATGATGGTTCCAAAAACCCTTGAAGAGAAACACAGTTGGTCTGTATCTCTATCCATATGTCTGTCTTGGCTGAATGCTTCATTCCCACTCGGGTTGAAGATCTGGAATAGATGGAAGAGCGCTATAAAAATCTAGGAAGCAATTCTTTGCAACTTTCCTAAGATTGGAAAGATGGTAGAATCATTGTTACTAACGGAGTAAATACCGTATTTAGAGACCCTATGTCTTTAAAAGCAGCTTCCATGTTAATTGATTTTGAATTATAGTAAAAATATCAAAAACATCTATTGAATAGACAAGGTTAAGGCAGAAATCTGGGGTGATTTCACAAAACAGACTGCTTTTCCTCCCAGGCCTTACCTCCTATATTCTACCCACCCCTCGCCTAGCAGCCCCAGAGAACAGGCAGCAGCTCTCCCAGGCTTGTGGAGTTGGTCATGTCCCATGAGACTGCACCGTGTTTTCTAGAACAGTGTTAGATGAACGAGAACATGGTGTATGGCTATTCTCTTCCTTTTGGGTCAATACTTGGTAACTCAGTCAGACCATGGAATCCTGGGTCTAAGCAGCAGCTCTGCATATAAAAGACTTGGGTCTGGCCAAAAATAAGAGGCCATAATGGAATTTGTCTCTCTCTGCCAGATAGTCTGGTTCAGATTCAGATTCCCTTTCTTGAAATATCCTTTACATGTTTATACACCTGCATGCATTTTGAATTGGAATAGTTGGTATAAAAAAATGGGACCTATGTACATTGTTCCCTCTCTCAAAATTAATTCCAATGTAGTTCTGATAACTTCGAAATGTTATACGTGGAAAATGGAAAATATTTTCACATAAAATATTGTGAAATAGGTAAAATGAACATTTATTAGAAAGGACAAAAATTTAATACTGTAACTTTTTTTCTTTACAGAGCATTCAGTTAATTAAGATTTATGGGGAAATAGTCATTTTATTGGCATTTATCTGGATACAGTGTTTACAGTGTTTTATAAACAAGATTATTCACTAATAGTCTTTCAGTTCTGCTTTTATTACATGGTGATCTTGTGATTTAAAATAAGAAATGATAATGCTTAGAATTTGGCAGAGATAGTTGGGTTATACATAGATTTTTTTTTAGAATGCTCATTTATAATAAAAAAAAGCTGTTGATAACATTTTTATCTCACATTCTTTCATGTACTTTAATGTGTTCTAACTTTTTAAGTTTAAAATATTTTTAAGTGTTGAATATATAACACAAATTTTAATAAAACACTTGATAAAATTCAGAGTTTTGAATGAACTCAGTGAATACCTCTGTATTGTGTACCTCTTCCCCAGTGCATTCTATTCCAATTTTCTCAGAGATGCCATTGTCCAGAATTTGGTGTTTAACTTTTTTTCATTATGATTTTACCATATATGTTCATATCCCTAAAAATACACTTTTTAGTTTTTCATTTTTTTGAAATTTGTATAAATCAAATCATCATTCCATAGGTATTAGTTCTGAAATTGCTTTTTTTTACTCACCTTATGTTTCTGAGATTCATTTCCTTTTTTGTTTTTAGCTATAATTGATTCTTTTAATGGCTATAGCTTATTTCATTATAGGAGTACACCACTATGTATCCATTATGCTATTGAGAGACCTTTGGTTTTCCACTATTTTACTACCACAAACAGTCCTGGCATGAATAATTTTTACATGCTTATTGGTGTAAATGTATAAAACCTTTCCTAGTTGATATTCCTAGAATTGACACTTACGAATTATGAACACCATTAACATTTTTGGGTGAACCAAAATTTTTTTCTGTGGTCATTAGGCAAATTTTCAGTCTCACCAACCACGTATATGCAATCCAGTTGATCTGTATCTTTGCTAATAGTTGATACTGTCAGACCTTCAAACTCTGACCAGTCTGGAGGGTGTGAAATGGTATGTCACTGTGGTTTCTAACTTACTTTTTCTATGACTACCAGTGAGGGTCAGCATATTTTCATACTGTTCAATTGGCTGTTGGGATTTCCTTCTCTGTGCAGTGCCCATTTTACGTCTTTGCCTACTTTTCTATTGGGTTGTGTTATGGCTTGAAACGTGTCACCCCCAAATTCATATGGTGAGTCCTAACATGTTAGTGGGATCTTATGATTTTCAAAGAGGTAGTCAAGTTAGTCTGAAGTCATTAGGGTAGGCCCTAATCCAGTTCAACTAGTGTCCTAATAAGAAGAGGAAATTTGGACACAGACAGGTACAGAGGGAAGACAATGTGAAGGCACAGTAAAGAGAGCCTTCTGCAAGGAGAGAGGCCTCGGATGAAACCAACCCTGCTAATAACACCGTGAGTTGGACTCAAGTGTCCAGAACTGTGAGAAAGTAAGTTTCATTATTTAAACAATCTAGTCTGTGGTACTTTGTTATGCTGGCCTGAGAAGACAAATGCAGTTAATTTTAACAACTTCCTTTCAGGTTTGCTCTTATTGTGTCTTATTTAAGAAATCCTTCTCTGAGGGGCACCTGGGTGGCTCAGTCAGTTGTGTCTGACTTCGGCTCAGGTCATGATCTCACGGTTTGTGAGTTCAAGCCCCACATCAGGCTTGCTGCTGTCAGCTGGGTTGAAGCCTGCTATGGATTCTGTGTCTCCCTCTCTCTCTGCCCCTCCCCCACCCATGCTCGCGCGCTCTCTCTCTCAAAAATAAATAAACATTAAAAAAATTAAAGAGAAATAAAAACAAAAAGAAATCCTTCTCTGGAGCACCTGGGTGGCTCAGTTGGTTAAGAGTGATTCTTGATTTTGACTCATGGTTCATGAGATCGAGTCCCGCATTGGGCTCTACACTGAGTGTGGATCCTGCTTGGGATTCTCTCTCTCTCTCTCTCTCTCTCTCTCTCTCTCTTTTCCCCTTCTCTGCTCATGCTCCCTCTCAAAATAAATATTAAAAAAAATCCTTTTCCATTCTGAATTCATGAAAATATCCTCCTATATTCTATTTCTTAAAGTTATTAGTTTTGCTTTTTCATATTTAAATCTTTTTTAAAAAATTATAACTGGTGCACAATGTTACATTAGTTTCATGTACACAACATAGTGATTCAAAAATCCTATGCATTATGCTATGCTCACCAAAGGTGTAGTCACCATCTGTCACCATACAACACTATTACAGTGCCATTGATTATATTTTAGTTTTCCTTTTTCGTATTTAGGTCTTTTAAGAACCTGTAATTGATTTTTTTAGTGTGTGTAGAGTAACCTGGCAGTACAGCTCTTCTTTCACTATATGAAGAACCAATGATCAGAATATGATTTAGAAAAAAAGTCTAGCCTTTGCCCAATGAAGTTTCCATCTATCTGTGTGTCTGTTTTTACTTTCCCTGTGCTAATACCACATGGTTTTTAAGCATTATAGCTATATAATAATTCTTGATGTTCGGTACAATAGCTTCTATCAACTGGTTTATTTTTTTCCCAATTTTTTCGGTGGGTTCTTAGCTATTCTTGGATGTTAACTATTCCAAATTTATGAGATTTTGGTTAAAATCATATTGAATTTGTAGATCAATTTTAGGAGGCCTGATATGATTAAGATATTAAGTCTTTCTATAACTGAAGTTTTAATGTATGCTATGACTTATATTGTTTTAAGGGACAGAAATCAATGACTCTTGAACCAGGCACACATATCTTAAGCAATAGTTCCATTTTGGTGACTCAAGTAGCTGACTGATTGCCTGGAAATGAATCCCAATTATGTTCTCTGGCTGTTCACAAGGCATTTTAGGAACTGCTTTGTCCTGCTGTCTTTTAATGAATTCTAAATTTTTGGACTCATTGTTTTAACATTCAGTTAAAGAGTTATTGTGATGTCAGGATGTCTATGCAATGAAGAGTAAATATCTTTTTTAGAGTGAAATTTTTTATTTTTGGCATAAGGTAGCTTTCTCATTCAGTTTTTATTCTTGAACTTTAAAATTTTCTGTTTCTTAAATACAGCATCTGTACTTGTTTTCCTAGTCTTTTAATTTGGGCACCATAGAGCATGTACACAGACACCATGGCGGTGTGATTGCTTTTCCCTGAGAAGCATGTCATAAATTCTAAAATCTACCAACTTTTAATCTTATCAGTTAACTCATATTTGTTAAGCCTGATCAAATATATAAAAATAATAATAGAACAGCAGAAGGTTATTTTGCACAGTGACATATTTTATCACTGGTTTTCAAACCATGGGATTCATATCAACACTGTTGTTAACATTTAACAATGATACCTGCTATCTATTGACTGCTTATCCTGTGCCAGGGCTGTTTTGCATTTTCTGTGTGCTACCCCACTGATTCTTGCATCCACTATATTAGGTAGTTACTGTCATTAGCCTATTTTCCTGGTATGGAAATGGTGGTGAGGAGAGATAAATACTGTACCCAAGGTCACTTAATAATAACTGACAGAAACTTAATTTGAACCTTAGAGCCAGTGTTCTTAACCTCTACACTTGCATCTTGTGCAAGGTAATCATCTTGGAAAAACTGGTGGTACAGAGAATTATATTGTATCTTTTAGCTCTGAAACCACTGATTTTTCTCTAGTCAGATTGCCATTTACTCCCAAAGTAGAAAGTGCTATAAACAGTGAATAAAAACCTAGAGTTCCCTCTGAATTCCACATTCTCCATTCTTTAATTCATGTTGTACTTACTGTCTCTACCCTAAAGTTTATCCTTTTTTTCACCATCTTTGTTTTTAATTTGTTTTTTCAGACTCTAATTACTTATCTCTACTTTTCCTTCACACTTGATTTACTAATGTGTATTCAAAGAACACTGGATAGTTTCATTAGAAAGGTAATAGCTGAGTTAATAAGAAACATGTCTTACATAATAGGGTGAAGATTTTCTATCATTTTATACTTTTAAATTATTTATTTCTTGGAATTAGAAGTAAAATTCTAAATGTCCAAAAGAGTAGTAAGAGAAAAATTAGTTTCCCATATACAACAATTGTTGGTGATTTAAACAAAAACTGTTTTATCTTTCTAAAAATATACCCAGCAGGGGCACCTGGGTGGCTCAGTCAGTTGAGTGTCCGACTCTTGATTTGGCTCAGGTCTTGAGCCCAGGGTCCTGGGATCAATCTCTGTGGTGAGTGTGAAGTCTGCTTGAGATTCTCCCTCCCTCTCCTGCTGTCCCTGTCCCCATTCATGCATGCGCTCTCTCTAAAAAATAATAAAATAAAATAAAATAAAATAAAAATAAAATAAAAACCAATAGAATCTAAATACTGGAGTGATTTGTTCTCCATCAGTATCCTTTTAAAAAATACGCAAATAAGAGGGATTTCCAGTTATGGTGAAGTGAAGAGTTTGGAGAAATCTCTCCACAACAAGCAAGTATAAAACTGCACAAAGTTGCCAAAAACAACCGCTGCAGGGTTGTGCAAACTGAATAAAGGCAGGCAAAATATTGGGAAGCATTTATTACTGAAAGACTTCCAGAGCTTCAGGCAATATTAGCAGCCTTCTTGCCTGGGATTGCTCCCAGTCACCTTTCCAGCCGTAGATTTGCCAGCTTACCAGAATAAAGATGGATGCAAAACAAAGTAACCAACAGCTTTGCTGCTAGAGGGAGCAAACAATTTTAGATGAGGAACAACATCACTGTTTTGTCAAATAAGCTTTACAAACTGAGTAGAAGCTTTGATAGTCCAAGGTTATGTTCCTCTTTGAGGTGAGCTATGGACAGTCAGAAAATCAATGACAGGGTTCTGCAAATGAGAGTGTCATAAAGGGCTGAGATAAGGTCTGCACTCACACCGGTAGATTGGGAAACCACACATGAGCAAACAGTAAAAAGCAAGACCTAAGGAAAGCCTTCAATTCTGAATATGTTCTCAAACCACAAACAGATGGACTCACAGAAGATGGAAGGTATATAGGTCAAGGTGGTCAGTCAGTGTCTGCCCACGTCATTAGCTAACTTCTAAGGTATGCAGCCGCAGAAGCAACCTCTAGGAAATGAAGCCAGAGAATGAAGATAAGAATAAAAAATTGAGCACAGACATCGGAGGCTGCATCCTGCAGGGGAGACAGATTCCAAAGTTTAAGATCAGACAGGTTACAATAGCAGCAACAAAACCCTCAGAAAAAATAAAATAGAGCTCATGATTTCTACTATCTATCATCGGAAATGTCCAGATCTTTTCAACCAAGATTTAAGAGACATGCAGTAAAACAGTAAAGTGTGACTTGTGTTCAGAAAAAAAATAAAAAAAGAAAAGAGGAAATAACACCGAGAGGGCCCAAATGTTGGGTTTGTCAGACAAAGCAGCATGTACAAATATGTTCTTAAGAGTTAAAAGAAACTATGTCCCAAGAATTAAAATAAAATATAATGATAATAACAAATAGGGAATATCGTTAGGGAAATAGAAGCTATAACAGGATTAGAAAGGAAATTCTAGAGTTAAAAATGAAATGAAGTAGTCCCTGGATGGTCTCAATAGCAGATTTGAGATGATAGAAGAAAGAAAGAACCAGTAATTTTGAAAGTAGATCAATAAGGATTATTCATTCCAGTGACCATGAGAAAATAAAGATTGACAAAAATGAATGGAGCCTCAGGGACTTAATAAAAAACTATCCTGTCTATCAATATATATTTCATGAATATTCCAAAAGGAGAGGAAAGAGAGAAAGGGGCAAGAAACTAATAAAAAATAATGGTTGAATGATTCCCAAATTTGATGAAAAGCATTGGTTTACATATCCAATGAACCTTAAGCTAAAAAAACATAAACGAGAGAGATCCACACCCAGATACATATAGTCAAACTGTTGAAAACCTACCTGATTTTAAAACTTACTATATAACACTATACTAGTCAAGGCAGTGTAATAATTGGTATAAGAACAGATGTATATAACAAGGAAAGAATGCAATCCAAGAAAACCCCCAAACTGCACATTTATGGTGAATTGATTTGTGATAGAGGTGCCAAGCGATTTCAATTGGGAAAGGAGGACTTTTTCAACAAAAGTGAGACAATTGGATAGCCCTATCTCTACCCCCCCTTCCAAAAGATTGTAGATACCTTACCTTACTCCATGCATAAAATTAACTCAAATGGGTCATAGTCCAAAATATAACAGGTAAAACTGTAAATTTTGTACAAGAAACACAGAAAATCTTTGTGACCTTGAGTAGGCAAAGATTTCTTAGATATGATATCAAAAGTGTGACACATGAAAGAAAAATTTGATAAACTGGACTTCATCAGAATGTAAAACTTCACTATTCAGTTTGAGACAATGAGGTCATGGACTATTAAGAAAATGAAAGACAAGTCAAAGACTGGGAAAGATTTTGTAATCTATCTGATAAAGGATTCCAGATTATATAAAGAACTCTTTTAACTCTCTTAGAAGTGGACAAAAAAAGTTCAGTAAACATGGGCCAGAGATTATAATAAACCAAGGAAAGAATATGATTGGCTAACAAGCACATGAAAAAATGCTTAGCATCATTAGTCATTAGGGAAATGCAAATTAAAACCACAATAAGATGCTACTATACATCACCAGAATGGCTAAAATTAAGAAGTCCATCAATACCAAATGTTGCTGAGGATGTGAAGAAACTCTGCATTGCTGACAGGAATGTAAAATCCTGCAACCACTTTGGAAGACAGACACGCAGTTTCTTAAAAAGGTAAATACACATTTCCATTCTACCCAGCAATTCCAGTCCTAGGTATCTACTGAAGAGAGATGGAAACATGTCCACATAAGACTTGCATAAGTATTCATAACAACATTACTCATTGTTCCCAGTCAAAAACTGGAAACAAACCAAATATCCATCAACTGGTGAATGGATACACAAAGTAGGGAATATCCATACAGTGGAGTATTTAGTCAGCAATAAAAGGGAATGAACCCCTGAATATGCAACAGCATGGATGAAACTCAAAGGTATTACGCTAAGTGAAAGAAACCAGCCATGAAAGACACAGATGATTCAAACTGATATAAAATTTCCAGCAAAGGAAAAACTATAGAGATAGAAAGTGGGTCAGTGGTTGCAGGGGGTGGGGAGAATGTGACTGGGTATTGATTACAAACTATACATGGGGACTTTTTTGGGGGGGTGATGAAAGTATTTTAAAATGCAATTGTGAAAATGGTTGCAGAATTGTTACAAATTTAATAAAAATCCTCATACTGTTCATTTAAAAATGGGAAAATTATATGATATGTAAATTTTAACCCAATAAAGCTTTAAATAACAAATTAGGAGGATATATGGGTAAATGGATGGATTTATGACAAAACAAGTACATTAACAGTGTTAATGGAAAGTCTATGTAGTGGGTTTTTGGATATTAACTATAAAATTCTTTGAAAAATACACACTCTCTTCCTTAAAAAATTCAAATTTTATGTCTTCCCTTTTTCTCCTTGAACTTGTATTTTCATTCCACTTCAATTACAGTATTTTATGCTGATATAATACTTTTTCAAATCAAATAGCTTTCATTGACTACTCTATCTTATTTCTTTGCGATATGCATTGTATATACATTTTCAAATTTTTAATTAACTATGAGCGTAACCCTCTAAATATTTAAAATGTTTCTGGATGTGGTTATGAATGCAAACAACCTAAATGTGTTTATTATAAACACACTGAGACAATACCAGGTATGGTTAAAACAGACATATTCTGAAGTCAGACTTCCTAGATTCAAACCCGCCTCTGCCCAGCAAGGTAGCCTTGGGAAAGTTTCTTAAACTCTGTATATCCATTGCCTCAACTGTAAAATGGGGTAAAAATAATATCTAGCCCATAGCAATCTTAAGGAAGTTCAATGAGTTAAAAATGTATAGCACTTAGAGTTCATAGAAAGCACTATATATGTGTTTGTTACTATTTTTATGTTGATGCTTATACACAAAAGGTAAAATTTTCCTATAATCATGTGATGAATTTCAGTTATTGTTCAGCATGTATGTTATCCCTATTTTCTATTGTAACATTACAGAGCGAAACTTGTTTTCATAAATCAGTAGATAGAAATGCAAGAAGGGTTTTTTTTTCTTAAAGTATAACCAAGTCAATTAGAATTCCATGCTAAAAAATCACTTCTCATTTTTTGTCACCAAATATTTTACCTGATTCTTCACTGGATGACCTTGTTCAATTTTATCAAAAGCAAGGGTTTGGAGACCACCTGACTTGCAAAAGTTTTTTTCCCTCTGTCTTCCCACTCATTTTCCTTTGCAACCACCATTCCAGGTTTTGGATTGCACCCCTAGTACCTCATTAGTTTTTTACTGTCTGGGACAGTGGGCCTGTGTAATATTCAGAGAGACGGGAAGGTTGGCTTCCCCTCTATGGAGTGATGGAGATAGATATCGGGAAAGAGAAACAGTGTGATCCGTTGGCTGCTGACCTTAGGCAAATCTAAGGAAACAATACATGTGGATAGATTTTGTGTGTGGGCTTAGTTTGAAGAACTGTCTCTGGGGACCCTGTCTTCTGTTGGGTGTTTGAAGCAGGAACATATCACGCCCAGCATCTGCCAACTTGAGTTCTCTGTTCTTGCCCCTATTGGGTATGGATACTCAAAGTGGCCTCTTAGTAAACAGGAGGAAATGAAATTTGAAAGAAAATAATTATTATTTTGGCTGAGCACATATTATGGGTTAAATTTTGTCTTCAGGGATTAACAAATTTGGACATTTTCACATAAAAAGTAGTTTCTCATATGAAAGGACACTCTTCTTTGTGAGCATATTCTTTGGATTACTTTATGTACTGATAGAAATAATATTATATTACAGAAATATTAACATATAGTAAAAATGAGACCCGTAATCCCATATCACCCTGAAAGATTCTGATTTTTCTGTTAAAATTATCTTCATACAGTATGTTTTTTTCATAGTCTCAAATTTTTTAAAATTTTGGAACAGGTTAGATTTACAGAAGAGATGTGATGATAGTACCTATATACCTTTCACCCTCTTCCCCTAATGTTTTTTCCCTAGCTTTATTGAAGTATAACTGACAAATAAAAATTGTATTTTTTAAATGTTTACAATATGATGGTTTGATATACACACACATTGTGACATGATTACCACAGTCAAGCTGATTAACACATCTATCACCTCACACAGTTATCATTTTTCCTTTTTGTGGTGAGAACACTTAAGATCTACTCTGTCAGCCAATTTCAAGTATTCAATGCAGTATTCCTAACTATGGTCACAATGCTGTACACTGGATTCCCCAAACTTATTCATCTTATAACTGGAAGCTTGTGCCCTTTGACCCCTGCCCCCCAGCCCCGTTCTGCTCTCCTTTTCTATGAGCTTGACTTTTTTAGATTCCACATATTAAGTGAGATCATACAGTGTTTGTCTTTCTGCACAATGTGATATTTTAGTGTGTTTTCTGTCTGTAGCAAGATGAATGGCTTGAAAATAGCATTCATTTTTAGGATTCTCTTCTACACATTTCTTTTTGTTGCCACAGGAGACTATCGTACGTTTGAGAGTGACAGAGCCTTAAGAAAAGAGGGTCTGAGATGAGCCAGCCCAGAGAGTGCAGCTTTGTTAAGTAGCTCTGGGAACATTTCACCAAGTGTGTGCAGCAGCAGCGCACCGGTTTTCTTTCATGCTCTGCCTCTGGACCGCATCTCCCTGAATATTTCTATGCATGCTCCATCTACTCCGTTAACTTCCCTTATCACAGCTGTCTTAGGAGTACACTGTCATTTGCAGTTTATAGCTTAGTTAAAAAAATTTACCAAATCCTAACTCAAGGCGTTTAATTTTTTGGGACAATGTAGAACATTTCAGTAGGTTTGAGGGAATAGAAAAGCAACATTTTGAATTTAAAAAATAGAGATCAGGGCGCCTGGGTGGCTCAGTCGTTGGGCGTCCGACTTCAGCTCAGGTCATGATCTCACGGTTTGTGAGTTCGAGCCCTGCGTCGGGCTCTGTGCTGACAGCTTGGAGCCTGGAGCCTGCTTCGGATTCTGTGTCTGCCCCTCTCTCTGCCCCTCCCCTGCTCATGCTCTCTTTCTCTTTCTCTCTTTCAATAATGGATACACGTTAAAAATTTTTTTTAAAAAAATAGATATCTGTCTACCTTGAATGTTCCTTTATTTCCTCCCCTCCAATTCATCACATAAAACTACTTCATGTATGGCAAAGGAAACAAGTGACAAAACTAAATGGCAATCTATGAAATGGGAGAAAATATTTGCAAATGCCATATTGGATAAAGGGCTAGTATCCAAAATCTATAAAGAACTTATCAAACTCAGCACCCCAAAAATAAATAATCCAGTTAAGGAATGGGCAGAAGACATGAACAGACATTTTTCCAAAGAAGACATACAAATGGCTAACAGACACATGAAAAGATTCTCAACAGCACTCATTGTCAGGGAAATACAAATCAAAACCACAATGAGATACCACCTCACACCTGTCAGAATGGCTAAAATTAACAACTCAGGAAACAATAGATGTTGGTAAGGATGCAGAGAAATGGGAACCCTCTTGCACTGTTGGTGAGAATGCAAACTAGTGCAGCCACTCTGGAAAACAGCATGGAGGTTCCTCAGAAAGTTAAAAATAGAACTACTCTACAACCCAGCAACTGCACTACTAGGTATTTATCCAAAGAATACAAAAATTCTGATTTGAAGGGGTACATGCACCCCAATATTTAGAGCAGCATTATCAACAACAGCTAAATTATGGAAAGAACCCAAATATCCATCAGCTGATGAATGGATAAAGAAGATGTAATATATATACGTGTGTGTGTGTGTGTGTGTGTGTGTATATATATATATACATATATATGTACATATGTATATATGTACATATATATGTATATATGTATATATGTATATATATACATATATGTATATATATATATGCGTGTGTGTGTGAATATATATATACATATACACACAATGGAATATTACTCAGCCATCAAAAAGAATGAAATCTTTCCATTTGCATTAACATGGATGGAACTAGAGTGTATTATGTTAAGTAAAATAAGTCAGAGAAGACAAATACCATATGATTTTGCTCATATGTGGAATTTAAGAAACAAAATGACCATAGGGAAAGGGAAGGAAAAATAAAATAAGAAAAAATAGGGAGACAAACCATATTAAGAGTCTCTTATGGTTTGCCTATAGAGAATAAGCAGGGTTGCTGGAAGGGGGGGGATGGGCTAAATGGGTGATGGGCATTATGGAGGGCACTTGTGAAGAGCACTGGGTGTTATATCTAAGTGATGAATCATGTAAATTCTGCTTCTGAAACCAATACTACACTGTATGCTAACTAACCTGAATTTAAATAAAATCTTGGAAAAAAAAAGTAGTTCTATGTAAATACTTTCCCTTTTTACCTTGTAAAAATATTTAGCTTTCATGTTTCTCACTCTGAAAATGGTCTTCTAAAGTTTCAGGAATTGCCAAGGACATTTGAGGTCCAGGTTGGTGACAAACATTGGCTGTCATCACCATTTGGTTTCTCAGACATGTGGTTCCCTAATAGGAGTGTGGTTCCAGTGGATGCAGAGGAAGAGCAGCCCGCAGACTAATTGGCATGCAAGGGGAGCAGGAGCGGCCAAATGACTTACAAGGGATCCGCTGTGTCCTAACAGCTCTAAAGACTTTCTGCAGACCCGGGCAAGGCGGTGCAGGCTGTGTTTGGAGTAGCTCAGACCGGAAGCCAGTTAGCAGCATGGCAACTGCTTGATTAAAGAGCATTGTTCAGTAGAATCAATGGGAACAGAAATCAATTATAAACTCTGCTTGCTTCCCCGAGGAGGGACAAAGTATGTTCGTTTACAGCAGACCAATGTGGGGTATGTCTTGTGTAGTGCTGAGTTGTTAGGAAAACCTCCCTTGGGCTGTTCTTACCCTAATGTTAGTCCTTCTCACAGCAAATTAATGATTTTATACTTCAAGATAACTTGCCTCATGTTGTGAATGCCTGTCTTTCTGGGCATTATTTTCTTCACATGTATTTTCATATGATGGTGAGGCATTTGGATAGCATTTTTTGCTTTTTGTTGTGTTTTATGTGTGTTTATGTATGTTATAATCCTATTTTATAGGTTAGCATTGGTAAACATTGAGCTAAGTTATGGAAATCATGTGTTTTTGTTGTTGTTGTTTGTTTTAATATGGAGACAGGGGTGCCTGGGTGGCTCAGTTGGTTAAATGTCCAACTTCAGCTCAGGTCATGATCTCACAATTTCTGAGTTCGAACCCTGCTTCAGGCTCTGTGCTGACAGCTCAGAACCTGGAGCCTGCTTTGGATTCTGTGTCTTCCTCTCTCTGCCACTTCCCCACTCACACTCTGTCTCTCTCTCTCGAAAATAAATAAACATTAAAAAAATAAAAAAATATGGAGACATAAAGGCATATTTTGATTTTTAAAGCCAACTTCCTAAAGCAGACATAGAGCTGGAAGAATGTTACACAGTTATGATTGGTTCCCTTATCATCTGGGAGTTGACTTCTGAAAGAACAGCAGAGAAATGGATAAACAGGCTCAGCCAAGGGGGTGGTTCTCTGATTTCTTTTCCATGTTTGCCTCTTTCTTTGGCCATTTCTTTGTGAAATACCTCCCCCCTCAAAAAACCCTTTTGTTTCTGATAATGTATTTTTAAAGTATTTTAAAAGATGGTAGTTATACATAGAAACATATTTTGGCTTTTACTCAGTTCTCTGTAATGTGGAAATACTTTTCTTTCTCATTTTTTCTTTTCCACTTTCTTTCCTGCATTTTGTCAGTGTGCCAAGTATTCTTCCAAACATGGATTATCTTGTATAATGTTCATACTGTCCTATGAAGCTAATTTTAATTATTATTATTTCCCCCATTTTATAAGAAAGGAAAACGGTCTTGGAAACGTTAAATGGGTAGACTAAGGTCACTCAGTTCAGAAAGGACTCACATTCATTTGCATCTAGCAACTAGGTTCCATAGCCTATGTTTTAAAAATTACTCTACAAGATGGCATTCCTAAACTCTGAAACTTCTCTGAATTTGAGACATGTCTTTTGTTATATTGTGTATAAAGATCAAGAACAGTGATCTCTTCTCTTTCGGTTTTGCTGTTCTACACTTATTCAGTATCATTTCTTACTGATTTTTCTCCTACTAGAAAGGGCTAGATCACGTACATTGGGCAGAAAATCACTTTCTTTTATTCCCATGTTTACAAGAGAAATAAAATATCTCCCTTTACTCAGAAGAAAACTAAGACAACATTTCATTTTGGCTTTGTTCCTATGAAGATATGGATCTTATTCGCAAAGCTTTCAAACATCTTGGATCTGCCTTTTTTCTCAGACTATTTCTCCTTTTTTTGCATCTCCCATAAAACAAGGTTTAAGAGAATATATTCTAGATTTGTGTTTTGACTGTAGTGGATTTTTTCTTCTCAAGGAAAACATCTTTTCTTTGGAATTTATTGAACAAGGGAATATTTTTCTGTTCTTGGTATGCTGTGGCTGTGATTGGAAAATTCTAATATACCCTGATTGTACCTTATGTCATATATCTGAAAGTATTGTAAGAAAAATGCTTTTGGAGTAGGAGTCCTTATCATGGCATTCATGAGCTTTACAGGGTCTCATTGTAGTTGTCTGAAAATATTGGTTTGGCTTTAGAGTTCCAGGAGATCCTGAAATTGTAATGGTGTAGCTTTGGTTGATCTCTAAAGGTACTTTCAGATTTTTATCTGAATTATTTATATATTTATTTATATATTTATTATTTATTTATTGTAATATAAATTCTTTATCTTATTATTTGCATTGGTTGAGATTAGCAGCTTCTTTTTTGTATTTCATATGGATTTATTTAGGATATAAAGTGTACAAAGTTTGCTAGGAGCTTCTTTATGCATATTTCCTCCTCCCCTTAGCTGTATTCATTCCTTCATTCATTTATTACATTTACATTGTGTTATAGTCAAACTATGTCTCCTCAAACTAAGTAGGATCACTCCATTATAAATTCATTCTGTAGTTCTCCATGGTAATTTTATCACTCTTTACAAATTAAGTATTTGTATGATGTCTACTCACTGTGCCAAAAGCTACAGGAGCCTCGGGATTGGGCACACTGCCTGACATAATAGGATCTCCAAAACATCACTGTTGAATGAATATATTACCATGTCCATTTATAGTGCCTGGCATCTACCTGAGATTCACTTTATATCTGTTGTAAATAGGTAATCACTATGGAGTGTTGGAGGGGTAGAAAAAGAAGAAACACAACAATGATCCTTATGTCAGGGAGTTTACAATTCACCAGAGGAAAAGGAAGTATCAAACCCATAGTTCTGAGTTAGGTGCTGTAGGAAATGAAGAGAAGGACAAGAGATAGCAGGCAGCATGGAAGGAAGACTTCTCAGTGGAGACCTGATATGGGGAATGACTTATGGGTAGAGAGAACATGTCAAGTAATCTGAAAAGCAGGATCAGCAAGAAGGGTGAGGAAGACCCCTTGGTGCAGAGGCCACTGCAAGGAGTCTATAGAATTTCCCCAGTTGCAGAACTGTCTTTGTCTCTGTCCTTGGGCACTAGAAACAAGTGATTTGCCTAATATCAGTGAATGAAGAGCCACGGCCAGATTAAGGGGCTGTTGGAAATTTGTGATGGGGAAAAGGGTTTTTGAAAAGGAGAAAGAGCAGCACTGGGAGCAATAGCAAGGCTCTGATGGTAGTCTTGGAGCACAGGATGCCCCAGGGTGGAGAGCAGAGGAGGGCAAGTCTTGTGTGGAACGCAAGCGTGAGATGCTAAAAGGAAAGTATAATAATAGCTAAGCAAGTTTTGTTCTAGAAGGAGACAGGATATCCACGAGCCAAGCACCATCTATGTATCTCGTGAACCTCATGCGAATGAATGAGGATGGTTAGGGCAGAAGCCAAGCCAAGGAAGGAACATCACTATGACCACCATGAGGGGTGGGGACTTCTGGGTTGGGACACCTGCATGTGTGGTTGATCTTGCAGAGTAGCTGTAAAACCAAGACATCACAGGCTAACCATTCCCTTCCCCTGCCCAAGCATTCACTTTGTATCTATTTGGGGTCATTTAGCCTTTTGTCCAGTTATTGTTTTCCCCTTTATCTCCTAGTGTATCTGCCTCCTGAGATTCAAGATGGCCCCAGATGTAACTGTTCCATCCTCTTAAGGATAGGAATACTGGTACCTTCATCCACTACAACTCCCAGTCACATACTTTCCACAATAATAAAGTCTGCTTTTCTGCTAGCAGTTTGTTATTTTCTCTCATCCTTGCTCCCCACCTTGCACGCCACATATTCTAAATAAAGCCTGATTTGTTGGCTTCATTTCCCCTTTCTTTAAAAAAAAAGGTTTTGGTCACAATTTAAAAAACAAGAATAACACCAAAATCATCAACTTAAAAAAAAAACAAGAGGGGCTTTGTAGAGTGAGAAACCATAGCACAGAAATTAGAGTTTACCAAAAATACCCTTAGAGTGTGTCATCAATAGTGTCAACAATAAAATCCTGGGAGTTAGGAATCTGATTCGAGTCCTTCATTTTCAACAGAAATAATTATTTTTATGGATGACTGTTCCCAAGTGTTTGATGATTCCTGGATTCAGTGTTCCAGATGAAAGCATCTGTTCTAAACCCTGCTAAAGTACCTCCAGAATCATTTCTTCACATTCCCACATTTCAGCGAAGGCACCAAAATGTAGCTGGAAGTAATTACTTCAGACTAAGCCCTGATGCTAATGGCACTACCTCATTAGTGTTGTGGCTCAGTGAGGAGTCAGAGTGTATTTGTAATGAGTGTAGAATGGTAATAAAATAAAAGTGGAATTGTTGGGCAGAAGGAATATGTAATCCTATTATACTAATGTCTCAACGTAAAGGGAATAGTGACAGGAATTGTATTACTTTTGCTCTCGTCTCTGCCTTTAATGTTCCTGGCTGCTTGAGATCTTGCCCTTTGTGAAATGCATACTTCCCTCTCCACCTAAATCTCCCCTTCCTGCAGGTGTCAGATCAGATTTCAAGTTCTCTGTGAAGTTTTCCTGACCACAAGATGTATCTTTCTCTAAAAGCTGGTGGTAGTATTGTTTGGGCACCAAAAATGTTGTGTTTCATGCCTCAATTCTGTCTCCTTCTGTGGCAGTGCCACACACAAAACAACCTTGGTAGGTTAATTTATTTCTAAAAAGCATTAAGAAGAGGATATGTAGAGAACATGGACAACATTAAATTTTGTTCAACAGTTTTTGAGGAATTAGAATTTTGAAGAATTTAGAGCACTCTGAGGGAAAAAAAAAATCTGAAGCCTTTGCTCTTATCCAAAATGTTATTGAAGCTTAATAGATATGCAAATACATCAAACTTCCCAGAATCCCATCCAGAAGTACATGAACATCTTTGTAAACATCATATGAACTCTTTGTACTGTGAGCACTATCAATGATTGATGGCCTGGAAAGACAAAATTATCCATATATCCATCCACCCACCAATTTAGAAGCACTAAGTGTTAGTGCTAGGTGTTGGGACACAGAAATAAAAAAAATGTCATGAGTAGAATTCCTGCCCTCATGGAGATCCTGCCACCCCAAATGTAGGAGACAGAAATGAGGGTAGAACCAAACCATGAAGGACTTTTTATGCTGTGGTAAGACATTTGCATTTTATTTTGAATTCTGAGGGGAAATGATGAAGATGTTAACCAAGTAAATAATGGTTAATGATTTATGTTCTAGAAATATCTCTCTGGGAGCATTAGAAGTAATAGAGTGGGGATGTGGCAAAGCAAGTTTGAATATAGGGAGGTGAGAAATAGACCACTGGATATTCAAAATAGTCTCTCCAAACTCTCTTTAAGAATAGGTATCCACATATGAGTGAAACATACATCTGTCTTTCTCCAACTGACTTCACTCAGCGTAATACCTTCCAGTTTGATCCACATTGCTGCAGATGGTATGATTTCATTCTTTCTCATTGCCAAGTAGTATTCCATTGTATATATAAACCACATCTTCTTTATCTATTCATCAGATGATGGACATTTAGGCTCTTTCCATAATTTGGCTATTGTTGAAAATGCTGCTATAAACAGAAGACCTTGGGGGAAGGGAAGGGGAAAAAAATAGTTACAGAGAGGAAGGGCGGCAAACCATAAGAGACTTTTAAATACAGAGAACAATCTGAGGGTTGATGGTGGGGGGTGGAGGAGAGGGGAAAATGGGTAATGGGTATTGAGGAGGGCATTTGTTGGGATGAGCACTGGGTGTTGTATGTAAGTGATGAACCATGGAAATCTGCCCCAAGAGCACACTTTACACACTGTATGTTAGCCAATTTGACAATAAATTATATATATATATTAAAAAAACAACAGTAGAGAGCCAATCACCCTCAAACTAAAACAAAACAAAACAAAAAGAATAGGTATCTAAACCACCAATTGGAGAGCTAAAGATATTTCTGGCTGAAAACTGTACCAGTTTAAAAGCTTTCTGATCATGCACACCAAAGACGAATTAAAGCAACCCGGGGCTTCTTGGCTTTATAAAAGGAATTTATTTTGAAAACAAAATTTGGTTATAATTATAAGCATTTTTATTAAACCTATGTGTAATGAGATGGTATATTTATTTAATTTGTTGAATTAAAAAAAGCATGGAGCTTTAAAAAATAAAGTTGCATTAAAAGGACTTGAAAATATTTTATGGTTTAATAGAACTTTTTGTTCTCTCACATAGGATTTTATTTTATTAATAAGACATACTAAAATTCAATTTGTTTCCTTCATCATGACTGTGTTCTCTCCAAAGAGTTGAAGGCTTCATTTTCATATAAAGGAATGCATAAAAAATTATAAAATTCAATGAAAGTAATAAAATTTTGTCTAGACATGCAGAGAAACATTTCATGAGCAAAGATTTTTTAGTTGACACACCAGAGAAATTTCAGAGATCTGCACAGCTGTTACCCACCCTACTGTCTAATTTGGTTAAAAGAAAATAATTCCTTAGCCTAGATTTGGTCCCTCCATTTCCCCCCCTCCCCCCTACCTTGGAACAAATAGGACATTTTTAGGTTGAGCATCTTGTGGGGTCCATAATTAAAGATTCTACTGTGCATATAAATTTAGGTTATCCTTTTTAGTCTTGATGGGAGATTTATAACTCCACCTATCAAAAAGTCAAAATTCTGTTGCTCATTAGTCCTAATAAAGCAGCAGAAGTTTCCTGAAGGAAATGCTGATGAGCCTAATTGTTCACAGCTGGAGGGTGAAGGGTTGGTTTTATCAATGAAATTTTAACCTTCTTCCCCATTTTGGGAAGGTAACAGGATAGAGAGTTATTGTGCAAAGACCAATAGTATTTCTATATAGTAGCAATGAATAACTGCAAAATAAAATTAAAATAACATCATTTACAATAGCCCAAATCATAAAGTGCTTAAAGGTAATTTTATCAAATATATACTGTACCTTGAAAATTATAAAACACTGCTGAGAGAAATCAATGAAAACAAAATAAATGTAGGGAAATGCTGTGTTCATAACTCAAAACATTTAATATGTTTAAGATATCAATTCACTTCAAACTGGGCTAAAGATTTAACATCACTCTAATTAAAATCCCACCAGGCTTGTTTAATAAAATTTTTGGAGGGGGGTGTCTGGCTCCCCAGTCAGTTAAGCATCCAACTCTGGATTTCAGCTCCAGTCTTGATCTTGAGGTTGTGAGTTTGAGCCCCGCATTGAGCTCCACATGGAGCCTACTTAAATAAATTTTTTCTTCTTAACTTTTATAATGCAAATTCTAGGAATTCTAAAATCTTTGAAGAATTAGAACAATTTTGATGAGAAGAAAGTTGGAGAACATATACTATGTGATTTCACAACTTACTATAAAGATATGGCAATCATTCAGTGTGATTTGGGACTGTGAGGGACATGTAGACAGACCAATGCAGCAAAATAGAGCCCAGAAACAGACCGCCACATGACTTGTCAATTGATATATCAAGGTAATTTCACGGGGGAAAGGATGGATTTCTTCAATAGTGTTGGGAGAATTGAATATCTTTATGTAGGGAAAAAACCCAACCTTCAATACTTCCCTCATACTATATTCAGAAATCAATTCTAAGTGGATCATGGACACAAGTATAAAATAAAAATTAGAAGAAACAAAAATTAACATCTTTGTGACCTTGGGATAGGTAAAGATTTCTTAGGAGAAATAAAGCACTAACCATAAAAAGAGAAACAGATCAGTTGTTCTTCATCAAAGTGTAAGTATTATTAAGAAAATAAAGATGAAAAGACAAGCCTCAGACTGGAAGAAAATACCACAGTACATATATTTAGAGCTTTTATTAAGCACAACAAGAAGCAAAACCACCAAATTGACCAAATGGGCATATTTGAACAAGCATTTCACAAAACTAGATCTATAGCAAACACATAGTAGATGCTTGACATCATGAGTCATCAAGGAAAAACAAATTAAGACCACAATGAGAACATAATTCTTCCATGAGAATTGTCGGAATTAAAGACCCAATACCAAGTGTGAGGATGTCAGGCAGCTGGAACTCTTACATAGTTCTGGTGAAATGCAAAATAGTAAAACTATTAGAAAAATAATTGGTAGTTTTTAATAAAGTTAAATATACACTTAACATAAGACCCAGCGATGCCACTGTGTGGGTATTCATTTACCCAAGAGAAATGAAAAGACGTGTTTACAAAAAGACTTTTATGTGAATATTTGTGGAAGATTTATTTATAATACCAAAAAGGAGACAACTCAAATGTCCATCAATAACTGAATGTATAAACAGATTGTGCCATATCCATATCAAACAAAAAAAACTATGAATTACTGATAGATACAACATTAATTCATCTTAAAACATAATGGTGAGTGAAAGAAGCCAGTCCCCCAAAAGCATATGGTATATAAATTTCTAGAATAGTCAAACCTAACATATAGTGACAAAAAGCAGATGCGTGGTTATCTCATGCAGAAGATGGAAGATGACTGGATGAGGCACAAAGGAACTTTTGAGGGAGATGAAAACATATAAATCTGTCATACTGCAGGTGTATGGGTAAAATGTGTGCATTTTATTCTATGTAAATTATACCCAATAAAGTTGATTCAAAAAGTAAAAAGACATGATATGTATCCAAATTGTATGGTTTTGTTTTGTCTTGTCTTTTAGAATAGGATTAATGTTATATATAGGTAGCACAGTGTCCAATATAGCAAGATATGATATAATTAAAAATTAATGATAGAATGCTTTTAGTGCATGATTTATGTTATATTTAAGTTCAGATTTTAAAATATGAACCTCCACAGTAAGTAACCAAGCAGCTTTTTGGTTCACTAAACAAAATCTTAAAAACATATTAGATTGTACATACTAGTTTATTCCAAATAGTCTTAGAAGTTGTTAAGCTCTTATTCCTTCTGTATCTTCATTTTCTTCTTGTTATTTTAATAAAATGAAAGTGTAAAAAGTATGTTACATTGGCTGATTTCAATCTAATGAAAGAATGCATCTGACAGCCATAAAGTATGGATGAGAAAATTCTAGTTCTCCTATTTGCAGTAAAGGAAACCAGTTAGTATTTGTTTTCCACTGGAAAAATATTTGCCTTTCATAACTTTTTTTATATACAGTGGGTGAATTAGGGACCCCAGAGACATGTTCAGGGCAAGATGAAGGAAATGTTGCTGATTTTTGCTTTGGAATTTTGCTTACTCTTTATTGCATTATTCTTTTGCTTGTACCAATTTAGTCTCATGTGTAAACCTCTAGACTCTATCACTCAATGATAGAAAATTTTCAGAGCAGTTTGATGTGGGCATGTGTTTCGGTTCAGGTCAAAAAGTGTATCTTTGAAAATAAAATATGACCATGGTGGGGTGTGTGGGTGGCTCAGTCAGTTAAGTGTCCAATTCTTGATTTCAGCTCAGGTCATGATCTCACAGTTTGTGAGATTGAGCCTTGTGTTGGACTCTGCACTGACAGCATGAATCCTGCTTGAGATTCTCTCTGTCCCTCTCTCTCTGCCCCCTGCTCACACACATCTCTCTCTCTCTCTCTCTCTCTCTCTCTCTCTCTCTCTCTGTCTCTCTCACTCTGTCAAAATAAATATACAAACTTAAAAAAATATGATCATGGTACTAGATTTTTAAAAGGACAAGAATGGAATTTTTCTTTCATAAATTCAATTGGGTGAATTAAATGTATGTGTTGCAAAGCACTGTGTTGGGACTGCAGGGCAGACACAGATGAATAAGGCACCCACTATTCCAATATACTTAGAAAAACTAAATGACTTTCTTCATTTGAACATTAATTTACACATGGTTTGGTGACTGGAAATACAGCAACAATGTGATAGTACATCAGTGAAAAAATGAAATTGATGGCAAATAAAATGGAAACATTTGATTAAACAAGTCACTGTGAAGGTCATTAGCAATAAGAAGCTGTCTAGTCCATAAGTGTTGAACAGTAGTAGAGTCAGGACACTTGCGTGTTTATGAGAAAGAGGTGTGGGCACAGAGCCCATGGTTTGGTGTGCAGAGGCCACTATTATACATCAGTACTAAGGCTTCCCTTTCCCTGAATGGATACAAGCTCCAGTCCAAGGGTGTGTGTTGTTTCTGCCCCTATTTCACCTCAGCTCAGCACCCTTGCACTATTGCATGGTAGTGGTCTGACCTCAGTATGACAGCTGAATTAACAAGGGCATGTTCAAAGTCAAATTATACTTTTATCTTTCAGGATGATACTGTGTTACATTCCTCTTTTCCTTCCAGGAAGGAAGGGATTGACAGACTTTTTGATATCCTATTTCTGTGCTTATTCAAGTTGAATCCAGTCATTCTTTGGCCAAGAGAGACAATTATTTCCTGTATGTGTGTGGCCTGAAAAGTGTAGGCTATACATAGTGTTTTGGTATTTTCAACTGAGTTATACTCACTGTTTTAGTAATGTCTACTTTGTGTGCCTATGTTTGCTGGACATTGTGTTAAGCCACTCATATAATTGATCTCATTGAAATCCTTTCAACCTTATAAGGCAGAAATTATGATGACAACTTTACTGCTAAGACACCTGCAAGCCAAGGAGGTTAAATGGCTTGCCCAGTCTCCCATATCATCACTGGCTGAACCAAGATAAAAATGGGTCAGCCTCCCTTCCTGGGCTCTGCTGGATTGGTCACACTCAGATGTCCTGTGGAAAGAAGGAAGCCTAGTCTTGAGATCTTAGAATAAAAAGAATCATTGGAAATCACTCTAGAAATGGAGGCCCAGAGGTTTTTCAGAAGGTCTAAGGATTTGCCCAAAGTCACGGAGTTAAAATAGAAGAGTTTGCCTGAGAGAAAAGGGTCTTTATTAAAGGGTTTCAAGAATCAGAACAACAGCTGTCACCAGCAAGCCTAACTAGTGAGTAGTTACTATTTAGGGGCCACAAGGAGGCAGATCAGTGCCATGAATAAAGGCTTGGATTTGTGGGGTCATCTGGGCCCCAGTAACATCCTTGGTCTGTCATTCACCTGTTGTGTGACTTTGGGCTATATGACTGCCTCCATTTTCCATTCTGGAAGATGGAGATGGTGATAGTAATAACTCCTACCTGGTTAGAGCGAAGATTATGTGGGGCCATCAATATGTAGTTACTACTATTATTTGTAGTATGTGTAATAGACGAACCCAGTGACAATGCTTGAATAATAATAAACAACAACAATCAAAAAGAAAAAACAAAAACCTAGTTTTGATAGGGACAGAAAGAAGTTTCAAGGGATAAATTTGGTTTTTGTTTGTTTGTTTGTTTTTTGTCTCTGTGATTGTATTTTACTGTCTCCTCTTTGTGCAGCTATGTAGTTGCTGTTCACTGCCTGACCCAGACCACTTAAGGACTGAGGTAGGTGTCTGGGAATCTGCAGACAGATATCCTCATTGTCAGGATTCATCATAGATATGGATCATAACAGCTGAACAAATTAGAGTGTTTTTTATTGATTTCTGTTTTTACATTAAAAAACACTTTGATTTGATTAAAAATATTAAATTACAAGCAAATAGGCATACAGATTGCATAGTAGGACATAGTAGAATTTCTAATTTCTTCAGCAGCTTTCCAACATAAACTTCTTTTCTGTGCCTTAAATCTAGATTGTCAGGTCTATGGAGAAATCAGGAAAAGGTTTCAAAAGTTACAACACTGAAAGAAACATATTTCATTTTTATATAAACCATGATTATGATGCATACATTACTTCTACAATACTGATAGACATATTAGTCAAACTTTAAAATCCTGGTGTGAATAACGTTTGTATATATGTCTTGAATACTCTGTATGAGGGTCAATGTGGTTCTCATTTCTACTCTACAATCTTATTTATGGCTTTCCCCTAAGGAGCTAGCCTTCTGTGAGAGTGAAAATTCAAAATAAAAAATAAAAAAAAATACACATCAAATATTTCAGAAGTCAAGAGTTTAAAAAAGTCTACAGGCTGTTTTTAACATAACACAGATCTTTGTCCTCAAGGTAACAATAATCAGAGTTCCAACTGCGTATCTACAGAGCTCTTTGTCCAAGTCACTGTCTCTTCTCTGTGCCTTTTGATCTCTGGCTACTATGGCCTGCTCCAGGCTTGGGAACTTTCTCCAGGGCAGTTAGCTAGGACAATTGTTTCCATCTCTCAGGGGTCCAGGGGTCACTGGCCTTCCCTGCCTCATGTTTTGTGTGATTTTTGTCATTTGGCTTGATTTGTTTATGAGGAAAGGTGAATTTTAGTGTTTGGCAAGATTGTGCAGATAATGACTTATTCCTCACTTTCTAGCCCCATCTGCAAGGGTACTCAAATGCTCATACCTTAACTGTAAAGCCACACTGAGACTGGGAAGGATAGTAACCTGTTCTTTGGATGAGTTTTGTTTGAGCTAAGAAAAAATTTATTGTCTCCTATATCAACAGTATTTACACGCTTTAAATTGTGCTGTGTTTTATTAGGCCCACCTACTCTACTGAAAGGCTTTGACCACAAATGTAAGGTGATCTATTTGAGGTGGAGCTGTAGGTCTGCCAGAAGCTGAGGTTGCAGACTGTCTTCTTTAGCCCCTGTGTGAACTCAGCTCAAGAAACTCATGGGCTTTAATTTTTTTTAATTCTTTGTTTTGAAATTATTTTAGATTTAGAGAAAAATTGCAAAAATCATACTAACTAGGAAATTAGCATTGATACAACTTTATTAAGTAATCTATAGATCTTGTTCAATACCTGCCACTGTTTCATTAATGTCCTTTTTCTGGTGCGAGATCAACTTCAGAATCCCACATAAAAACACACTCATGTTAAGTGTACATGTAAGTAAGCTTTGACAAATTTATACATCACGTGACTACCATCTAAATTAATATGTAGAACATTTTTCCCATTCCCAAAAGAATCCCTTATATTTCCAACACACCCCAAAGTTCACTGTGCCCCTTCCTAGTCCATCCCCCACCTACTTGCAGCCATGGCAACCACAGGTCTGCTTTCTGTCTCCTTAGATGAGACTGTTTTTTTCTAGTATTTTAAGTAGATGCAATTATCTAGCATATATTCTTCTGCATCTGGCCCTTTGTGTTGAGCATACTTGCTTGGAAATTCATTCATGTTGCTGTACCTGTAGTTATTTATTTTTTTTATTGCTGAGTTTGGAAATACCACCACAATTTGTTTATTTGTTCACCTGCTGATGAATATTTGGATTGTTTCTGGATTTGAGGTATCTAGAGGAGAAATCATAGGAAGGTGGACCCTTCCCTCCCATATTGCTTACTCTTCCTCCAAGTGGGATTCTTGACTAACAAAGGTAAATACAAAGAACTAGGCTGGTTCTAGCAGGCTAGAAACCAGAATACCATTAAATATCCCTGATTCAGAGCACTTTTTTCTGAAAGCTGCATTGGTGAGATTTTGGGCTTAAGGCTTTAGTGAGGCTTCTTCTTCCCCCTGCCTTAAACCTGAGATGTCTGGAATTATAGATCTGGCTCCAGCCTAAATTATTCACCCAATTTCAGACACAAAGCTGGGATAAAGAGAAAGAGAGCCAGTAGTGAGAATGTGGGCTCAAAACCAGACTGCACAGGTTCAAGTCTCAGCTCAGCTAATTGCTGGACATGTGACCATTGGCAAGTTAATTCACTCTCTGGGCCTCACTTTTCTATAAAAGAGGGGTAACAATAGCACCTTCTTCCTGGGGTTGTTATGAGGATTGAAAAAGTTAATAGATGTGTTCATCCTGTCTGACCTCAGTATACATTCAGTGGATTTTAGATGTTGTTATTAAAATACTCAATATGTGGGGCGCCTGGGTGGCGCAGTCGGTTAAGCGTCCGACTTCAGCTCAGGTCACGATCTCGCGGTCCGTGAGTTCGAGCCCCGCGTCGGGCTCTGGGCTGATGGCTCAGAGCCTGGAGCCTGTTTCCGATTCTGTGTCTCCCTCTCTCTCTGCCCCTCCCCCGTTCATGCTCTGTCTCTCTCTGTCCCAAAAATAAACGTTGAAAAAAAAATTTTAAAAAAAATTAAAAAAAAATATTCAATATGTGCCTTTCATTCAGGTTTGCCTGGATGTTCCTAGAGGTCAGATTCACAGATATGTTTTTTATCTTTTCCATTACCTCTAAGTCTATCACAGGGCTGGACAGATGGTAGCTGCTTAATATTTCTTTTCAAATTGAATATTGATGTCCAAATCATTCATTATTTTCATAGTGATGAAGTTATAGCTATTCTTTTGTGGGTTTCCCAAGCTGAGCAGTAATATCCTGTTATCCTGGGTTATCAGTCTTTATAACATATATCATTGATGTATTTGTATCTCTGGGAATAGTATTTGAAGTTTAAGTATCTTCTTGGAAAGGCGAAGATAGAGATTTTGCAGATGATAATGTAGGTGGTAGAGCATCAATGGTTAAGGACATGACCTAGGCTTAAATCTGACTTTACTTACTAGCTGTGAGAACTTGGGTAAGTTACTGACTACTAAGTGCCTCAATTTCCCCTCTGTAAAATGTAGCTAATAGTAGTACCCATGTCATTGAGTTATGCTGAGGAGTGATATATTAATGCAAATAAAGCACTTAGAAAAGTCCCTTGCACAAGGTAAGCATTCAATACATGTTATTTGTTGTTACTGTTTTTTGTAAGGTGGAATGTCCCCAATTTTTGAAGATAGTTTCAATGTCAAATATTCTACTTCACTAGCTTAATTGTGCTAAAATTTATTGCCCCCTGTATCCCAATTAGGAATTCAGAAAATCTGATTATAGCAATATTGGCTTTTTAAAAAAGTCTTCTTAGTACTAAGCTTGCTTATGCACCTGCATGAGTACGTACTGAAAGACGTGATTTTGTTTGCTTGGATTCCTTGGAGCTCTTCTGTGCAGTAAGTTTGGACAGATGGAAAGAGAAGAAAAAAAGATATTAAATTCCACATACTTATAGTCATGCAGCTAAGAGAACACTGAACTTCAGAAAACTCAAATTCAGGTTCATTGTTCACTGCCTCTGACCACTTTACCTCTGTGAGCCTCATTCTTAATATGGGGACAGTGTAACTGTCTGCCAACCTCAAAAGAGTCTTTCAAAGATTAAATAAGAAAATTGATGGAAAAGCCCAATGTAACCTATACACTGATATATAAATACATAATGTGTATATTTATTTGAGTGACTGATATTCTGGCAAATTAAATGTTCAGATAATAGAGAATTCTTATACATAACAAATTATTAACCAATTAGCAAAAGATTGAAATGCATTGAGAAAATACTTAGCATCTAAATCATTTTGACATATACATATAACATGCTTTTCTCACTCATCTTTATCCATGATTAGTAGAGTATTTAGTTCCTGACACAAGAGCCTTCTCAATATTTCTGAAAGTTCCTCTGATGATATGCCAGATGTTCTCCCAAAGTACTGTTGTCTACCTCTTATTTTGGCTCTCATCTCTGCTATTGCCCTCTGGTCCTTGGACATTGCCTCTCCACCCATTACCCAATTCTGTGGTGATGTATTCTTCTATGACTCCAGAGTGGCACTGTACAAATGTTGTACACTGCAGAATCTGCCCTGCTCAAAATCTGATCATGCCATGTACTTAAAGCCCTTCCTTGGCTCTCCACTGCTCAGAATAAAGGTAGGATTCTTTAACAGGCCTCAAAAGCTGGTTTTGTTCCTATCTCTCCCTTTCTCCCTAGCTTCACCTCTTACCACTACGCCAGTGCTTGATACTCCTGCCATATTGAATTTCCTTCATTTCCTTCCACATACTTGTTCTCTTTCAATTCTAAGATTTTTTTAATGCTCTTCCAAGTCATCTTCTGTCATCTCATGAATTCTTCATCATTCTTTATGTGTAAGCTTCAGTGCCATTCTTTCAGGGCATTTGTCCATGACCCGCTGTCAGCTTCAGCTTGCAGCTTTTCTCAGCTTGGGATGCTAGGTCTGTGTTTTGGGGGCGGGTTGACAGTTTGGTCTGAGAAGCTATAGTGTAGTGATCTGGTCTCGGGTTTCCTCTCTCAACTGTGTGTACCCTTTCCCAATGGTCAGTTGTTTTCCACTTGGAATTTCTGTTCTATATAGGGTTCTATTTTATCTCACAGTTTCCAATATGTATATTTATATTTTAAAATATTTTGTAGAGGGCCTTTCAGGACTGCACACTGCCTAAGTTCTTCCTTCCTTCCTCCCTCCCTCCCTCTTTCTTTCTTTCTTTCTTTCTTTCTTTCTTTCTTTCTTTCTTTCTTTCTTTCTTTCTCTTTCTTTATTTCTACAAATGTTTATTTTGTATTTACTGTATGCCAGGGACTATTCTAACTTATGGAGACATCCAAAATATGTGAAGTGAGGTGGTTGTTTTTTAAATAAAAACCAACACTCATTGTATTACAGACACCCAGAAATACCAGTAAATACAAGATATCAAGTCAAAAACATGCTGGATAAACCAACTTTTATTTTGCTTCTACAGGGTCTAGATTAGTTGATGGCTTTGAGTTTGTGTTGCATCCTACTCTACTATTAGGCTCTGGGCTTCTGGATAAGAAATTTCCTAAGCCTCATCTGCAAGACAAGGAGGAGTTCTGACTCAGACCATTGTGAGGATTAGAGAAGATAAAGCATGCAGTGAGTGTGCTTTGCACAGAGAACAGCACATACTAAATGCACTAAATGCCAAATCTGTTATTATATTGGAACTTCCCTGTTAACCACATAAATAGCTGATAGCACCAAAATTGATTAAAGCTATTAATTGTAGAGAAAATAGAAATGATTCCTTTGGGGGCTCTAAGTTATGGCATAGTGTATTGAGAAAAACACTGTACTAAGCATAAAGAATCTGAACCCCAGTTGATTTTTGACATTTTGACACTACGTGACTATATGACTATGTAAATCATTTGATATCTTTGACTTTCTTTTTCTTATCTATAAAATTACAAGAGCCCGTATGGTCCCTTTTTATTAGAGTATACTAGAACTTTCAAACTGGTTTAGAGAATTAAAATTATATCCCCATAGGTCCTCTGTATCTCCTATTTCTACATTTTCTAGTATGATAACAGAACATATTTTCTTGTACGCAATTCTTTCTTCACAAGTAACATGCTGGAATATGAGTTTAACATTTTAGGGAGAAGAATTTATTGTAGCTATGGAGCAAGATACTGAAGGTTAATTGGAGTTTTGATGCAGTGGAGACATTTGTGAGTGTCTTTTTTGACTGGTTGGACAGCTTCTTCCCTTCCAAATCTGCCTCTGATTATCAAAGGAGACATCAAAGGTTGTTCTGCTCCTCTGTAGAATGCCATTGGTTATTAAAGTTTAGATGAAGCACTTCATTTGTTTAATGGAGTACATTTCAGAGAGAACCTATAGACACTTAAATTCTCTTTATTATTTTTGTTAAACTGTAATCTTTCCTAATATGAGATGCGTCTTTGCAGTTGAGGTCAGCTGAGAAATCTTTTTCCCTACTGTTCAAGGGGAAATAGGATTTCTGAATTTTTCTTCTAAAAACTTTAAATTCCAATTCTTTCTTATTAGAAGATGTGACCCTTTCTTCCTCCATTTTATTGCTTAAAAGAACAAGGAAAACTATATCAGTATGAGTAATGTTTTAGAAATTTTATATAAAACTCTTTGCTATTTATAGGTTTAATGTAAAATAGTAACAACTCTTTGCAATGAGGTGATGGTCACCAGAGTCAGTATTTAGGCAAAAATTAGTAAGTGTTTATATATTCTATGAAGGGCTTGAAACTCTACCAGAATATTTTTATTGAAACACCAGATATTAAGGTGGGTAAACAATACTTTCCAAGTGGTTCTTCCCCTCCATTCTGTTGTCCATATCCCAAACTGCGAGCACTCTTTTTTTTTAAGTTTATTTATTTTGAGAGAAAGAGTGCAAGTAGGGGAGGGGCGGAGAGAGAGAGAATCTCAAGCAGGCCCCACACTGCTAGTGCAGAGCCTGATGAGGGGCTCAAACCCATGAGCCATGAGATCATGATCTGAGCTGAAGTCGGACACTTAACCGACTGAGCCACCCAGGCACCCCCAAACTGTGAGCATTCCTATTTTTCACCCTGGTTAAGCGCTGGCTGGAAAGAAAAAAAAGAGATCAAGAGAGTGAGAAAGAGTAAGAGAGATAGCAGAAGTGGGGAATGAGAGTTCTACCTGGAGGAGCACTAAAGATTTTATAAGTTCATTTAAGCTCAGTAAATATTTATTGATCATCTTGCTACAAGGTTAGGTATATCATTGTCATTTGGTGGTACAAATGAATAAGGAAGAAAGCTTCTTCATTATTCAGGAGCTCACAAACTTGTGAGAGGGATGGGTAAATGCATTTTTGACTACTATCAGGCTGATTTCTTGAAGGGGCTATCATAAAGACACCAAAGATGAGTATCTACAGAGTTAAGAGCAGAGACTCCCAAAGAAGTCAGACCTGGTGAAGCTAAGCTCTGTTCTTTATATTTTGTGTAACCTTGGCCAAGGTATTGACTGTTGTAAAGATCCAGTGTCCTCCTTTATAAATGGAGATAATGTCTGTCTCTAAGGGTCACTTTGAGAATTACAGGTATAGAAGATTATATGCATTCACACAATGTCAGACATTTGGTAAAAGTTCTCAAAATGATAACTAAGTGATAGGAAAGTCCAGGGAATGGAGATATTAAATCCTACTGGGAGATTGTAGATACCCTCCTTGAGAAGGTGAGATTTTATTTTGATGTTACAGAATGAACAGATCTCTGCTAGGAACCATGGGAAGGAAAGGCATTCTGGGCAGAGGAAGCTGTTTATTCAGAGGTTGCAAAGGACAGAGGAGGACCCAGAGAACCCAGGAGAGATTTGGGTGTGTTGTAGTGGGAGAGCATCTGGATATGCCAGGTAGTCAGAGTTTGGAGATTTTGAATGCCAGGTCAAGAAATTTGGACTTTAATTTAGTAAGAGCTATGTATTTGAAATGAATCTCACAGTTTTCAAAGAGTTTTCTCATACATTAAAAAAAAAGTCTTTGTAGCCTATGAGGTAGGTCAGGAAAATATTACATCATCTCACTACATACATAAAGAAATTTATTTTCAAATAAGAAAGAAGTACAAGGCTGCAGACCCAGTAAGTAGTAGACTTAGAACTGGGTCTCACATCCTTTGGCCTAGACAAAGTGTCTTGCCCTAGATGCTACCTCTGGCTGCAGTGAGTGTGGCTGAAGGTATTGATTACGGGGCCTGGTGAGATCTTTTCTTTTCAGAAGGGAACTCCCCTTCAAGTGAATGGCATTGAGGAAAAACAGCCAAGTTGGGAAGACCAGTTGGGGGGGGGGGCGGGGCTTTAAGGTAATCAAGGGGGAGATAACAGGGAGCCCAACTAAGGAACTTCCAGGGCGACAGACTGAATAGCCTTCATGAATATGGAATCAACAGGATCAACAGGATGGGAAGACTGATTAGCCATGGAGGGTGAACTTTAAGTAAGGAGAAGGAGTTTATGGCTTTGATGTTTTGAATGTGACCAGCTGAGAAGGGGGATGTTCAGGCTCAGGGAATTTGAAGTGTTTTTATTATTCACTGTCTTTGCAGCAGCAAACCTTGGAGAAGTTGAACAAAATTGAAAAGTAGCTAATGACATTGGAATAATGCCTTATGTTTACACAGCACATTCAGGTCTTTAGCTCATGGTTGAATTAAGTAGCTGAGAACATCTGATATAATTATTATTTCTAGTTCTTTATTGTTCTCATCTATAAAATGGGGAATATAATGATTTTCCCCCTGGGCTTATATTGCGTTAGTTAATATATTTAAATCACAGCAGTGTCTGGCACATACAAATTGTTTCCCATTATTATTTTTGGTTTTATTGTTGTTAAGTTTCAGTTCTATAGGCTGTATATAATAAATGGGCTGACGAGGAAAATCCCACAGGCCACTTTTACAGGGATGCGAGGGAGGAGGAAGAGATTTGGAGAACTCAATCCCTGAATTTATGAATTTCAGTCTCTGATATAGAGTGGGGAAAAGGCCAGATCATTGTTGGCTTATTTTCTATTTTATTATGAATTGATAAAGAGAAATAGAAACCTTGAAATAGAGGTAATTTCTTAGAATTAGAATAGAATGGTCAGTGACCCTCATTGCTATGGAAAGCTAACTCTTAATTAAGAGTAAATTATTTGGGGGTGCCTGGTTGGCTCAGTTGGTTGAGCATCCGACTTTGGCTCAGGTCATGATCTTGCGGTTTGTGGATTTGAGCCCCGCGTTGGGCTCTGTGCTGACAGCTCAGAGCCTGGAGCCTGCTTCGGATTCTGTGTCTCCTTCTCTGTCTGCCCCTCCCTCATTTGTGCTCTGTCTCTCTCTGTCTCTCAAAAATAAATAAATGTAAAAAAAATTTTTTTAAAGAGTAAATTATTTGGTCCCTTTATATTCACTTCTTGAGGAAATGGAATTTTTCATGGAGGAAGAATTGCCAAATAAGAAAGAGCCTCATAAATAAAACTCTTCATACAACACCCCTAGCATACTTGCAGGGAACTGGAACATGAGAAATATACTTCAACATAACATTTTAAAAGAAATCCTCAAACACAAAGTTTGTCATTGCAGAAAAGAGGAACCACTTCTAGGTTCATTTGCTATGTTAAAATAAGTAAACAAAAGAAGAAATGGAGAAAGTAAGCTTTCAGGAGTACTTTTTCATTTACCTCCAGCCCCCCAAGTACCTTTTTCCACACTGCCATTCTCTTTCCTTTCTTACTACTCTTCATTTTGATCCTATAAAGAAGTTGCAGGAGCATATGATCCAGTAATTCTACTATGGATATTTACCCAAGAATATGAAATCACTAATTCTAAAAGATATATGTTCCCCTATGTTTATTGCAACATTATTTACAATAGCCAAGCTAAGGAAGCAGCTGAGGGGTCCATCAATAGATGAATGGATAGAGAAGATGCGGTATCTATACCTAATGGAATATTACCCAGTCATAAAAAGGCATGAGACCTTGCTATTTGCAAAAACATGGATGCTCTAGAGGGTATAATGCTAAGTGAAATAAGTCAGTCAGACAAAGGAAAATACCATATGATTTCACTCATTTGTAGAATGTAAGAAACAAAACAAAGAAAAAAGAGACAAACAAAAAAACAGACTATTGACTATAAAATGATGGTCACCAGAGGGGAGATGGGTGAGTGGAGATGCATAAAATAGGTGATGGGGATTCAGAATACACTTATCTTGATGAGCACTGAGTAATGTATGACTTGTTGAATCACTATATTGTACACCTGAAACTAACATAACACTGTATGTTAAATATACTGGAATTAAAAATAAATAAATAGATAAAACTAGAAGAAAAAGATAAAATAAAATTAGATTAAATAAGCAAGAGAGATAGAGAGAGAGACAGAGAGAGAGAGAGAGAAGTTACATAAGTAACCAGAGTTTGGTCTTTGTGATGTTGAACTGAAAATAATTCCACCAGGGAGCCAGGGTTGAGAGGAAGAGGATACTTAGCTGGGCTTTAGCAATTTGGGATCACAGATCACATTGAGATTGAAAATCAGAGGTAGACTTTTACCCCCAAAATGTTTTAATGCAAATATATGCAAAATTTTTCTTATAATTTCAAGGGTTATGGACTGCCTTAGGCCAGTCCTGGGTCAGGAGCTGCACCTGTTTTAGGAGAGCTGGTAGGACCTCTGGGCTTCCTCCTTGCCAAGCCCAGAGGGAGCTAACATAGGAGGAGGAGAGGAAGCTAACATAGGAGGGAGGGAGATAAATAATATGGTGCTTGGGGTGAATCCAGTCCAGGGCTTACTAAAAGGGATTCGGTTTCATTTCCAGATTCTTTTCTTTTTTTTTCCATTCCATAAATACTCACACAGTCAGTTTTCTAGGAACTTCTGCCAGGATTGTTGGTATGGTAGCAGGAAACCTGGTATTAAGAGAGAAAGAAGGAGGAGTGGGGAAAGAAGACACATGATCTGAGTGAGCTGGTCATTTCCTCTCTGTGCCATTTGGGTACAGTTAGGTGTTAGGAAGTATATGAGGCCACATGTATTTTCCAAGTATCAAAACAGAAGCTTCTTTTGGAATTACTGATTCACTCTGGTCAGGCTTTACAGGATTTTCCCTGAGAGAGCTCATTCAAGTTCAAAATTTTGAGGGAAATGGGGAGAAATACTCTGAGGAAAAATTGTATGAAAAAAGAGTGAAAGGGTGAGGATAAAGTAGCAGTGTGTGGAGAGTAAGGGTGAGAGAAGTGGTTGTAGGATTTTATGATTAGATGCAACTCTCTTTGTCTCCTCTCTGTCCTTAAAATATAGTTGATTTGCATATAGTTTGCACATAGTAATTGCCTCTGGATATAACCAAAGAATTTATGCAAAATTTGACATTGAAAAGAAAGTAAATGATCACATAATTTAAAATTGTGGGCCTGAAAATCATAGAGGAAATGATGACACAGGATGTAAAGCAGGTGGCCACAGAGCCTACCTTTGAGGCTTATTAACTCTGACTTTGGGGAAATTACATAACCTTGCCTACCTATAGTGTCCCCTCCTTTTTAGTGTAAGCAATAGGTCTGTTTGGGAGATATTCAATAACATAAAATAACTCATTTATTCTACAGAATAGAACTACGAGGTAGATAACTATTATTGTCCCCATTTTATAATTAAGAAAAATACAGAGGTGTAGAAAAGTTAAATAAGTTGCCCAAGATGTCCCAGAGAGTAACTAGCAGAGCTGGGGGATTTAGACACAGCTGGTCTGGCTCCAGAGGCCATACCCTTAGCTTTGGTCCTTGTTGGTTTGCAAATAGGCCCCCATACATGGAGAGCAAGGAGAGACAGAAGAAAGAGGCAGGCCACTCCATATTGGCAGGTGGCAAGTATAGTAAGCAAGGGAACTCACCTACAAGAATTGTCTTCGGCAGCCACAAGAGTACATTTGTGTACCTGCTGGCCAGAATCTTCAAAGTTTATATAGAGGCCTTAACTGGGTTCAGTCCTGTATACTGTCCAGGTGGTCTCAACAGAACATCACTATCTCAAGGCTATTTGCTTGGAACCACTCCTACAGTAGGAACAGTAGGCAGAATGTACCTTCCAAGGATAGAGTAGGGAGTAACCAACTCCAGGGGGTAAAGTGGCAGTTATGTCCTCTCAAAGACCTCTTCCAAAAGTTCTTTACAGCTATCTGAAATTAATGCAGGTTGAGTGAAACATTTTTGAAGAGTAAATTAGTTTTGAAAGAATATTATACATGTAGTATATTCTTAACATTGTTTTAGGAAAAATTTTTCCTTCCTGTTTCACATATCTGACTAAAAAGTAGCAATAGGTATTTCTGTTCCCATAAGACTGTTTTTAAAAGGACCATTCTGGTCATAAGCTACGTAAATATGTATATACTTTTGGACTGTCTGGTAAGAAATGTTTTTGCTTTTATTTGGCTGAGACAGTATTTCATAAACTCTGCGTTGGAGTCTAATAACATGATCTAATAACAATGGATCTTGCTCATCCACTTGAAGTTGCTGAATCAATAAATGGTCCCACAAACCAAATCATTCTCCTGTGTTGTTGGAGTCTCCCAGTCAGCCAGCTTAGGAGGCCAGCCTTGTGTAATATTAATCTTCCTCATAAATTCCCTACCAACAGTTATTTATAAAAATATCTTTCTGCTTATTTGTAATGTCAGTCACTAACATAATGTGCTTATTTACCAAACATTAAAACATATTTGTGGGAGAAGAGACTTATCTAAAAATGGACTGAAATGGAGATCAGCTTTTAAAAAAGTGGGAGGACCATGTGTCTAGAAAATACCCTAAAGCATCTTGCATAGAATTAAGATGCCATTGCCTGCCCTACAAATCTTTGTGTTTGTGTGTATGTTACTGTGATGAAAGTTGTCAAATTTCAACCCATCTGTTATTCTTTGAATAATTCAAGTCTCACAGATCACTTTACTATCAGTTTTCTTACCAGTTTTGTTGTTGGTATCACTACTTAAATGTCTTTAAGAATTTAAGTTTAGTCTGAAAATTCGCCAGTTACCTTAACCCACCCTAAAAGAGGACATTGTGTAAGTGTGAAATTGAAATGATGTTAAATTATTGCATATCTACTGTCACACTAACATTGGACTGATGCCACATGTGTATCCCAATTTTTGGATTTGGGCCATTATACTAATAAGTCTGTGATATGCATTTAAAAACACTTTTTTAATGTTTATTTTTGAGAGAGAGAGAGAGAGAGAGAGAGAGAGAGAGAGAGAAAGGATGAGTGGGGGGGGGGGTTGCAGAGAGAGAGGGAGACACATAATGAGAAGCAGGCACCAGGCTCTGAGCTGTCAGCACAGAGACTGATGCGGGACTCAAAACCATAAACTGTGAGATCATGACCTGAGCCCAAGTCGAACTCTCACTGACTGAGCCACCCAGATGCCCCATGTGGTATTCATTTTTTAAAAATCCAGCCATGACTACTTCAAAATATAATTCTTTGTCTTTTATTCACGTGAAGAATGCCCAGATCACTGGAATTGGTCTTCACAGAAATGAGAAGAATGTCCAGCCTCAACTGTGAACAATACTTGCCAGGGCAGTAATGTCACCTCAGCCTCTGCAGTCCCCTGCCCAAGGTAGCCACAGGGTCCCACTGGTCAATGAGATGAAAAAAAGGGAAGGAAAATCTTCCCTTGGGGTCTGTTGAAATAAACCTGTGCTAGCATTTTGTCTTAAGTCATTCAAGAATTGGCATTTTTCCAACTGTTTTCTTGCAAGAAACAACAACATTATGCATCACATTAAAAATAACTTTCAGAAGGCTTGCATGAGCAGGATGGTTAAGAGCTCGGGCTTTGATCTGAAAGCCTGGCTCTTGCCATTTTCTAGTTGTGTGACCCTGGACAGATTACTTAACTTCCCTAAGCCTCCATCTTTGTGTAAAGGGTGGGGTGGGGGGCAGTGATATCTACATTCTCGAGTATTATGAGAATAAAGTAAAATGAAAAGCATTTAGCACAATGATAGAAGGGCACAGTGACAGGCAGCTGCTACCTTATCAGTTTTGCTTTTGCCTCATCACCTTCCTTACTTGCTCTTCTTCCACACAGTGAATTTTGCCCTTCCTCCTCAGTTCGTCATTAAGATAGCAAAGCTCACCACAAGGACTGTGTGTAAAGTGTCTTGAGATGACCAGAAAGGTGTATCACTCCACTGAGTGGTTATTTAGTCCTTAGTTTTCTTTGTTGTTGTTGTTCTGTGGAGCAATTTTGCTTGTGCTGCTGTATTTCTGCCTGTGGATGATGGAAGAGTCCAGGCTACTCTTCCGGGCAAGACAGTCCAGTTTCATTCTTGCCTAACATTTTTGCAAGGTCAATAGGAATGACATTTGAAACCTCATCTAGGTATTTGTTGGATAGTTTTAGTAATCTTAAATGTTTTATTTTGGTTTTGTACTTTGAGGAAACAAAAGTCACATTCTGTTCAGGGTGTGGAGAAGTTAAGAGTAGTAAAAAGAAATTAATAGGTATTTTTGCAAAGATATACTCAGTCATGTCTTTATTTGTCCATAAGAGTTCTAGAGTTATTAGGTCAGAGGGTATATGTTGATCAATGACTTTGATTCAATGATAAGGCTTTCATAGAAATTGATGGCATTATTGGTTTGGTTATGGGGCTATGTAAACATTCTATTATATGGTACATTTACCACATGGAGTTTATATTTATTTATTACTTTTATTGAAGCATACTGGCATATAACATTGTATAAGTTTCAGGTGTACAACATTATAATCTGTCAACTGTATGCACTACAAAGTGATCACCACTAAATGTCTAGTTACTATCCATATGGTATTTATATGGGAAACTGTATAAATAATGCTAAATTAGGACACATTTGTTCTTTTGCATTTAACCTCAGCTTGAGGTCTACTTTTTAAAAAATTGGAACTCAAGATTTTAATTTGTGGGGGAAGTTTTGAAGGATATTTATTGATTGTCACCATGCTATCAATGATGACTGTAACAATAATCATGAAAAATGTATTTAGAAGCATCTAATAAACTCTTTTATGTTCTTTCAAAACCTGTAAAATCAATTCTGAACAGCATATGGAAAGCTAGAGGCAATTATTTGAAAGTGAGACTAAAGCAGGGTGGGATTTCATTTGAGAAAGTGAAATATTAATGAATATCAACATCTTCTTAATTTCTACACCATTGAAACTGTTTATACTAGTGTGTAATACAAAAAATATGATGTCATATTTAATAAAAAGGTCACACTTCACATTATTTCCTTTTTATCACAAAACAAGTCAGCTGTAATAACTTCTGATGCTTATTCTTAGCTACTTTAGAATGATTTAAATGATAAATTTTCATTTTTAATGTTTATATATTTATTTAGAGAGAGAGAGAGAGCGCGCGCACACATAAGTGGGGGGAAGGGCAGAGAGAGAGAGAGAGAGAGAGAGAGAGAGAGAATTCCAAGCAGGCTCTGTGGTGTTAACACACAGATGTGGGGCTTGATTCCATGAACCATGAGATCATGACCTGAGCCAAGATCAAGAGCCAGATGCTTAACTGACTGAGCCACCCAGGTGCCCCAAAATAATAAGTTTTCTATTATGTTATCAACATTTGTTACAGGGGCACCTGGGTGGCTCAGTCAGTTGAGTGTCTGACTTTAGCTCAGGTCATGATCTAATCACTGGTAAGTTTGAGCTCCTCACCTGGCTCTGCACTGACGGCTCAGAGCCTGGATCCTGCTTCAGACTGTCTCCCTCTCCCTCCACCCCTCCCCTGCTCGTGCTCTGTCTCTCTCTGTCTCTCTCTCTCTCTCAAAAATAAATAAACATGAAAAGATATTTACAAATAGACCTTTAACAAAAGCCTCCAGCAGTGTTATACTAGGCCTCTACTCCTATTCTATTTGATAGGCCAACTTCTATCATGTGTGATTCGGTGAAAGCTGGGAGGAATAGCAATATAGATGGTGGAGAGTTGGAGGTTAAGGAGATAAAAATGAATATTAATGAGTATTATTTTCTATTTATATCTCCTTAACATTTACTATCCTATGTGAGGGTTATATTCCATAATATTAAGATATACCAAATAATATGTTTATTATTCTATATATTTATAAATCCTTTATTTTTTAAAATATTGTTTTAATGTTTATTTATTATGAGAGAGAGAGAGAGAGCAGGGGAAAGGCAGAGAGAGGGAGAGAGAGAGAATCCCCAGCAGGCTCCGTGCTGTCAGCATGGAGTCCAACATGGGGTTCAATCTCACAAACTGTGAGACCATGACCTGAGCCAAAATTAAGAGTTGGATGCTTAACCAACTGAGCCACCCAGGAACCCCTATATATCCTTTAAAAATACTTTATTATCATCTGAATTTTCTCTATGACATAAGCATTAAAGGTATAATTTAAAATTTTTCACATAGTTGAGCAATTTTAGAGGCTGCTTTTGTTATTTCTCACATCACAAGGTGAAAATATAGGTTATATAGATTTTATGCCTTTCTGATACTTAATTTTTCTTACTTAAGCAATTCTTTATATATATATAATGTATATAATAATTATATATATTACATATATTATATATATTATATATAATAATAATTATATATATATATAATTTATTGTCAAGTTAGCTAACATAACAGTGCATGTACAGTGCGCTCTTGATTTGGGGGGTACATTTCTGTGATTCATCACTTACATACAACACCGAATGCTCATCCCGACAAGTGCCCTCCTCAATGCCCATCACCCATTTTCCCCTCTCCTCTGCCCCCCCGCCCAAAGCCTCAGTTTGTTCTCTGTATTTATGAGTCTCTTATGGTTTGCTTCCCTTTCTGAAACTATTTTTTCCCCTTCCCTTCCCCCATGGTCTTTTGTGAAATTTCTCAAGTTCCACATGAGTGAAAACATATGATGTGTGTCTTTCTCTGACTGACTTATTTCGATTGGCATAATACCCTCCAGTTCCATCCACATTATTGCAAATGGCAGGATTTCATTCTTTCTCATTGCCAAGTCGTATTCCATTGTGTATATATACCACATCTTCTTTATCCATTCATTAGTTCATGGACATTTGGGCTCTTTCCATAATTTGGCTGTTGTTGAAAGCACTGCTATAAACATTGGGGTACATGTGCCCCTGTGAATCAGCACTCCTGTATCCTTGGGATAAATTTCTAGTAGTGCTATTGCTGGATTGTTGGGTAGTTCTATTTTTAACTTTTTTGAGGAACCTCCACACCGTTTTCCAGAGCAGCTGCAGCAGCTTGAATTCCCACCAAGAGTGCAAGAGGGTTCCCATTTCTCCACATCCTCACCAACATGTGTTGTTTCCTGAGTTGTTAATTATAGCCACTCTGACCAGTGTGAGGTGGTATCTCAGTGTGGCTTTGATTTGTATTTCCCTGATGATGAGTGATGTTGAGCATTTTTTTCATGTGTCACTTGGCCATCTGGATGTTTTCTTTGAATAAATGTCTATTCATGTCTTCTGCCCATTTCTTCCTTGGATTATTTGTTTTTTGTGGGTTGAGTTTGGTAAGTTCTTTATAGATTTTGGATACTAATGCTTTATTCAATATGTCATTTGCAAATATCTTCTCCCATTCTGTCGGTTGCCTTTTAGTTTTGTTAATTATTTCCTTTGTAGTGCAGAAGCTTTTCATCTTGACGAGGTCCCAATAGTTTATTTTTGCTTTTAATTCCCTTGCCTTTGGAAACGTGTCGAGCAAGAAGTTGTTATGGCTGATGTCAAAGGGGTTGTTGCTTGTATTCTCCTCTAGGGTTTTTATGGTTTTGTCTCACATTTAGGTCTTTCATCCATTTTGAGTTTATTTTTGTGTATGGTGTAAGAAAGTGGTCCAGGTTCCTTCTTCTGCATGTTGCTGGCCAGTTCTCCTAGCACCATTTGCTAAAGAGACGGTCTTTTTTTTCATTTACCTAGGCAATTCAAAAATAATAATAGATATGGATTTAGTAAGAAAAAAAACAAACAAAAAAACCCAGTGACTCTTCCATCTTGTCATTAAATTTTTACTATTACAAAGTTATTTGTCATTTATTATTTGATGTAGCTTTAAAAATTCTGTTTTATCATTATTCTTAATTTGATATCTACTAAACCTGGTATTATAAACTGATGAGGTTTTCAGGTACAATTATATTTTCCATTTTTAATCTCTGTTTCTTCAGAATATGTTGTTACTATGTTGTTTGGAATAGACACATGTGATATTGTTAGGTAGTGTCTTCTTGAATATGACTTTATATATGAAGTTATTTGTTTATTAATTTGTCCTAACTTTTTGCCATAGTAGAAAACTCCAGATTTTTTCTTTTTGTATTTGCACAGGTACAAAAGACTTTAAATTATCACTTTTAGCCACTTATATTTTAATTTTAAGTATGTCTCATATAGGCCTCAGCTTGTTAAATTTTATTTTTATGCCAGTGACCTATACCTTATATTGGGGTTTAGTTCATTTACCTTAAAGATTTTAATTGATAACTTTCTACCACTTCCTGTTTTCTCCTATTGTTACCTTCTTTTATTCCATTTTATAATATTTCTGTAGCAGATTACAAACTTTTTTAAAAAGTTTCTTTAAATTCCAACTAGTTAACCTACAGTGCAATATTAATTTCAGGTGTACAGTTTAGTGATTCCATATTTACATATAATACCCAGTGCTCAACAAGTTCCCTCTTAATCCCCATCACCTATGAACCCATCCCCCCACCTACCTCCCCTTTGGTAGCCATCAGTTTGTTCCCTATAGTTAAGAGTCTGCTTCTTGGGTTGCTCTCTCTTATTTCTCCCAATGCTTGGTTGTTTTGTTTCTTAAATTCCACATATGAGTGAAATCATATGGTATTTGTCTTTCTCTGATTGACTTATTTTGCTTAGCATAATACTCTCTGGATCCATCTATATTGTTGCAAAATGCAAGATTTCATTTTTTTTCATAACTGAGAAGTAATATTCCATTTATTTATCCATTTATCAGTTGATGGGCATTTGGGCTCTTTCCATAATTTGGCTATTGTAGATAATGCTGCTGTAAACATCAGGCTGCATGTATCCCTTTGAATCAGTGTTTTTTTATACTTTGGGTAAATACCTAGTAGTGCAATTGCTGGATGGTAGGGTAGTTCTATTTTTAAGTTTCAAGGAATCTTCATACTGTTTTTCAGAGTGGCTGCAACAGTTTGCATTCCCACCAACAGTGTAAGAGGGTTCCCCTTTCTCCACATCCTCATCAACACCTGTTGTTTCTTGTGTTGCTGCTTTTAGCCAATCTGACTGGAGTGAGGTAATGTCTTATTGTGGTTTTGATTTGTATTTCCCTGATGATGAGTGATGTTGAGCATCTTTTCATATGTCTGTTAACCATCTGGATGTCTTCTTTGGAGAAATGTCTATTCATGTCTTCTGACCATTTCTTCACTGGATTATTTGTTTTTTGGGGGTTGAGTTTGGTAAGTTCTTTATAGATTTTGGATACTAACCTTTTATTCAATATGTCATTTGCAAATATCTTCTCCCATTCTGTCAGTTGCCTTTTAGTTTTGTTGATTGTTTCCTTCACTGTGCAGAAGCTTTTCATTTTGATGAAGCCCCAATAGTTTATTTTCACTTTTGTTACCCTTGCCTCAGGAGACGTATCTAGTAAGAAGTTGTTACTTCCTGTATTACTGCCTGTATTCTCCTCTAGGATTTTAATGGTTTCATATCTCACATTTAGGTCTTCAACCCATTTGGAATTTATTTTTGTGTATGGTGTAGGAAAGTGGTCCAGTTTCATTCTTCTGCATGTTGCTATCCAGTTTTCTCAACACCATCTGTTGAAAGGATTTTTTCCCTGTAGATATTCTTTCCTGCTTTGTTGAAGGTGAATTGACCATATAGTTGTGGGTTCATTTCTGTATTTTCTATTCTGTTCTATTGATCTATGTATCTCTTTTTTGTGCCAGTACCATACTGTTTTGATCATGACAGCTTTGCAATATATCTTGAAGTCTGGAATTGTGATGTCTCCAGTTTTGCTTTTCTTTTTCCAGATTGCTTTGGTTATTCGAGGTTCCATACAAATTTTATGATTGTTCTAACTCTGTGAAAAATACTGTTGCTATTTTGATAGGGGTTGCATTAATTGTATAGATTGCTTTGGGTAGTATAGACATTTTAATACTTGTTCTTCTGATCCTTAAGCACAGAATGTCTTTCCATTTCTTTGTGTCCTCTTCAATTTCTTTCCTCAGTGTTTTATAGTTTCAGAGTACAAGTCTTTCACCACTTTTATTAGGTTTATTACTAGGTGTCTTATGGTTTGGGGTGCAGTTGTAAATGGGACTGATTCCTTAATTTTTCTTTCTGCTGCTTCATTATTGGTGTATAGAAATGCAACAAATTTCTGTACATTGATTTTGTATCCTGGGACTTTACTGAATTCATCCATCAATTCTAGCATTCTAGAATTCTTTGGTGGAGTCTTTCTGGTTTTCTATATAGAGTATCATGTCATCTGAAAATAGTGAAAGTTTGACTTCTTCCTTGCCAGTTTGGATGCCTTTTATTTCTTTTTGTTGTCTGATGCTGAGGCTAGGACTTCCGGCTTCCAGCACTATGTTGAACAATAGTGGTGGGAGTGGACATCCCTGTCTTGTTCCTGACCATAGAAGAAAAGCTCAGTTTTTCCCCAATGAGGATATTAACTGTGGGTTTTTCATATATGACCTTTATTATGTTAAGGTGTATTTCCTCTAACCCTACTTTATTGAAGGTTTTTATCATGAATGGGTGTTGTATTTTGTCAAATGTTTTTTCTGCATCTATTGAAATGATCATATGGTTCTTATCCTTTCTTCTACTCATTGATTGATTTGTGAATATTGATCCACCTTGCAACCCAAGAATAAACCATGATCATGATGAATGATTTTTTAATGTACTTTTGGATTTGGTTTGCTAGTATTTTATTGAGAATTTTTGCATCCATTTTCATCAGGAATACTGGCCTGTAGTTCTCTTAAGTGGAGTCTTTATCAGATTTTGGTATCAGGGTAATGCTGGCCTCATATAATGAATTTAGATGTTTTCCTTCCCTTTTTTATGTTCTGGAATAGTTTGAGAAGCATAGGTATTAGCACTTCCTTCAGTGTTTGGTAGAATTTGTTTGTGAAGCCATCTGGCCCTGGACTTTTGTTTGTTGGGAGACTTTTGATTACTGATTCAATTTCTTTGCTGGTTATCAACCTATTCAAGTTTTCTATTTCTTCCTGTTTAAATTTTGGTAGTTTATATGTTTCTAGGAATTTATCCATTTCTTCCAGGTTGTCCAATTTGTTGGCATGTAGTTTTTGATAATATTCTCTTGTAATTGTTTTATTTCTATGGTGTTGGTCCTCTCTCATTAGTGATTTTATTTATTTGGGTACTTGTGCCTTTTCTTTCTGATAAGTTTGACTAGAGGTTTATCAATTTTATTAATTTTTTCAAATAGTAGGCTCTTATTTTCGATGATCTGTTCTGTGGGTTTTTTTAGTTTCCATATAATTTATTTCTGCTCTCACTTTATTGTTTCCTTCCTTCTGCTGGCTTTGGCTTTGTTTGTTGTTGTTCTTCTAGCTCCTTTAGGTTTAAGGTTGAGTTTTGTATTTTAGATTTTTCTTGCTTCTTAAGGTAGGCCTGTATAGCTATATACTTCCTCTTAGGACTACTTTTGCTGCATCCCAAAGGCTTTGGAACATTGTGGTTTCATTTTATTTCTTTCCATGTATTTTTTTAAGTTCTTCTTTGAGTTCCTAGTTGACCCATTCATTGTTAAGTAGCGTGTTATTTAACCTCAATGTATTTGTAGTCTTTCTAATTATTTTTTGTGTGTGGTTTACTTTAAGTTTCATAACATTGTGGTCAGAAAATATGGATGGTATGATTTCAGTCTTTTTGTGTTTGTTGAAGCCTGATTTGTTACCTAGTATGTAATCTATTCTGGAGAACATTCCATGTGCAATTGAAAAGAATGTGTATTCTCCTATTTTAGGATGTAATGTTCTGAATATATCTGTTAAGCCCATCTGGTCCAGTGTGTCATTCAAAGCCATTGTTTTCTTGTTGATTTTCTCTTTAGATGATGTGTCCATTGATATAAGTGGGCTGTTAAAGTCCCCTACTATTATTGTATTATTATAAATTAGTTCCTTTATGTCTGTTATTTTTTAAAAATTTTTTAATGTTGAGCATCTGGGCAGCTCAGTTGGTTAAGTGTCCAACTTTGGCTCAGGTCATGATCTCACAGTTTGTGAGTTTGAGCCCCACGTTGGGCTCTGTGTTGACAGCTCGGAACCTGGAGCCTGTTTTGGATTCTGTGTCTCCTTCTCTCTCTGCCTGTCCCCCACTGGTGCTCCATCTCTCAAAAACAAATAAATGTAAAAAAATATTTTTAATTTTTTAATGTTTATTTTATTTTTGAGAGAGAGACAACGTGAGTGGGGGAGAGGCAGAAAGAGAGGGAGACACGGAATCTGAAGCAGGCTCCAGGCTATCAGCACAGAGCCCAATGGAGGGCTTGAACTCACAAACTGCAAGATCATGACCTGAGCCAGAGTTGGACACATAACCAAGTGAGCCATCCAGGGGCCCCTCCTTTATGTCTGTTATTAACTGTTTCATGTATTTGGGTGCTTTCATGTTGCATGCATAAATATTTACAATTGTTAGATCCTCTTGTTGGATTGTCCCCTTTATTATCATATAGTACACTTCTTCGTCTCTTGTTACAGTCTTTGGTTTAAAATCTATTTGGTCCCATTTAAGTATTGCTACTCTGGCTTTCTTTTGGCATCCATTTGCATGAAAAATTTTTCTCCATCCCCTTACTTTCAATCTGCATGTGTCTTTAGGTCTAAAATGAGTCTCTTGTAGGCAGCATATAGATGGGTCTCATTTTTTATCTATTCTGACACCCTGTATCTTTAGATTGGAGCATTTAGTCCATTTTCATTCAGGGTAATTATTGATAGATATGTGTTTAATGACATTTTATTACTTGTTTTATTGTTTCTGGAGATTTTCTCTGTTCCTTTCTTTTTTTTCCCCCTGTGTTCCTTTCTTTTCTTTGTCACTTTTGGTCTTTGCTTTACACTCAAAAAGTCGCCTTCAATATTTTTTGCAGGACTGGTTTAGTGGTCACAAACTCCTTTAGTTTTTGTTTGTCTGGGAAACTCTTTAACTCTCCTATTCTGAAGGATAGCCTTGCTGGGTACAGTATACTTGGCTGTAGATTTTTCATTCAGCACATTGAAACAGTCATGCCACTCTCTTCTGGCTTGCCACGTTTCTGTTTAGAAATCTGCAGTTAGCCTTATGGTCTTCCCTTGTAAGTTAAGGACTTCTTTTATCTTGCTGCTTTTAAGATTTTTTTCTTTATCACTATATTTGGCAAATTTAATTATAATATGTCTTGGTGTTGGTCCTCCCCCCCCCCCCCACACTTTTTTTTTTTATTTTTATGGGAGTTCTCTATGCCTCCTGGATCTGGATGTCTGTTTCCTTCCCCATATTAGGGAGTTTTCAGCTATTATTTCCTGAAATAAATTTTCTGCCCCTCTTTCTCTCTCTTCTTCTTTTTATAAAAATAATGTTTATTTATTTATTATGAGGGAGACAGAGAGAGCATGAATGTGGGAGGGGCAGAGAAAGAGGGAGAGAGAATCCCAAGCAGGCTCCATACTCAATGTGGAGCCCAATGCGGGGCTCAGTCTCACAGCTGTGAAATCAAAACCTGAACCAACATCAAGAGTTGGATGATTAACTGACTAGTCACCCCGGCGCCCCTCTCTCTTTTTCTTCTGAGGTTTCTATGGTATGAATGTTATTACATTTGATGGAGTCAGAGTTCCCTAAGTCTATTCTTGTGTTCCATTATTCATCTTTCTGTCTTTTGTTCAGCTTCATTGTTTTTCCATTATTTTGTCTTCTATATCACTTATTCATTCCTCTTCTTCTTCCAGCCTTGGATTCATTGCACCAAACCTATTTTCAATCTTATTTTTCATTTCTTTTTTTAACTATCCTTTCTTTAAATTTTTTTAATGTTTTATTCATTTTTGAGAGAGAGAGAGACAGAGTGAGCAGGGAAGGAGCAGAGAGAGAGAGGGAGACACAGAATCTGAAACAGGCTCCAGGCTCTGAGCTGTCAGCACAGAGCCCAATGTGGTGTTTGAACTCTGAATGGTGAGATCATGACCTGAGCCCAAATCAGACATTTAACTGACTGAGCCACCCAGGTGCCCCTATATTTTTTATTTATAACTGATTATTTTAACATTATTTTATCTCTGTTGTATCTCCCTCAAGTCTTCCATTCTTTTCTCAAGCCCAGTGAGTATCCTTATAATTGTTGTTTTAAATTCTCCATGAGGCATATTTCTTATATCTAGTTTGATTAGATCTCTGGCTAGACCTTATCTTGTTTTTTCATTTGGGATGAATTCCTCCTTCTGGGCATTTATTTTGTCTAAGTTTCTGCCTTCTCTGTTAGAAAAGCCCATTATGTTTCCCTCTTCTAAGAGTAATGGTTTTATGAAGATGCAGTCATATAGTGTCCAGGGCTTAGTGCTTGATTGAGTGTCTCTGGTGTGTGCTGCGTGAGCTCTGCTGTTTGGCTGCTCTATCTTTCAGGCCAGTCATCTGCAGAGGCACTCCTTGCCTGCAGTGGGCAGTGTTTGTTCCTTGGCCAGAATGTGGCAGATTTTAACTAGGTGTGCCCTGGTCTGCTTATGAAATGGGACCTGACACCACCTCCACCAGAACTAAGGCCCCTCAGAACTCTCTAGTTGGGAGATGTGTGGGTAGGGGTTTGTGCTGGTCTTCTGGGGAAGGGGCCCACTATGCTAGGACTGAGGCAAGCTTGACTGAGAAGGGCAGTCTCACCATAGTACAGGGGTGTGGCACTTGGTGTAAGCAGGTTATGCCTAATAAGTAGCCAATGTGGGCACTGCCCTGCTTCCTGTAGGTGGTTCTGTGTTTATGCTGAGGGGCAAGGGAGAGAAATGGCATCAGCCAGCTCCTTTGTCCCTGAAGAAGCATCTCTGTGCTACTTCTCAAGGAAGCACTCCAAGAAGAGCAAATAATCTCCCTAATGTGTACCCCAGTCATTCTTCAGATCACTGTTTCCACACTGTCTCCAGGTTGTTTGTTGCCTTCTCTTTCAGGAGCAGGGCAGTGCCTTTAGCGATCTATCCCAGCCAAGCCCACCAACCTTTAAACATCCTGTCTTTAAGCCCCGTTGGTTGTAAGAGCTCACGAAAATCAGCTCCTCTCCCACCCAATGGCTTTTTCCCAGTCAATGGCTTTGGAGAGAGGTCCTCCTTGTGCATTCCCCTGTGTGCTCACCTTTCTCTGAGACCACGGCCCCTTCCCCTCCACAGCACCTTTGATCCTTTTCTCCCACAAACCACATCTTCACCCTTCCTACTTTCTTCAATGTTTCTTCTCTCCCTTTAGTTGTGGAGTTTGTTCTGTCAGTCTTCAGGTTGATTTATAGGGTATTTAGAATGATTTGATAGTTATATAGTTGTGTTTGTGGGACAAGATGAGCATAGGGCCCTTCTACTCTGCTGCCATATTGTCTGATACCTGATTTTAAAGTTTTTATTTCCAACTGAAAAGATTATCTACCAATCTGATTACCTATTTTTAACAACAATACATTTTGACACATTTGTCATCATTAGTTTTAATATACACTTCAACTAAATAAATTAACCTTTATCATTGTTTTGGAGGTGACATGAAATCTAAATTCTGTGCTGGCATTTCCATTGGCATAGCCTGGAACACTTTATAAAATATTTATATGCATCTCAAAATGAGGTCTAATTTTACATGGTATTTCTAACCATTCCTTTTATTAATTTTGCAGTCCACTGGTTCTTAATAGTTATCTGTCATTTCATTCTTCTCACTGGAGTATTTCCATCAAATTTTTTCCAGGGTTTTGAGGTTTTCTTTCATTTTCAAAAGCTATCTTTTGTCTTCAAAGACAAAAATGATCTTTGTTGGATTCTGTTCTTTTATAATGCCTCCTTTTCCCTTAGCTTTGGGTTGATGTCCCTTGAAGCCTGCCTTGTGCCTCAAGGCTGAGCATCAGGGCATTCTTACCTTTATAGTAAGATTGAGCCTGTTTTTTGAGGCCACCAATCTCTAGAAAATTAAGATGCATGGTCAAACAGATAGTTAGACGAGAGCAAGTGTAATCCTCACACCAGAGTGCTCTCAACTCACCAAGCAATGATTTCTATCATATGTTCTGCCATCAGTAAGGAAGTGGTCCTACACTCCTTTGATCTCCAACTTACTGTTCTCCAAACTGTGCCATCTTAGCTGCCCAAGGGCTTGTGTTATGGCTTCTTATCATCTGATGGCCTGAAAAAAAATTCTTCCCTTTTATTGGTGGATCTCAAGGCAAAATTAATACATTAGGTCATTCATTTATCAGGCCTTTCCCTCAACTCCTAAGAATCCAGACATATACAAGTTATAGGAGTAAAAATACTCCTTAGAAGGGGGCTCTGGAGGAAATTTGACCTTTGACTTCTCCATATGAGTTTATCCCGGTGTCTACACTCAGGTTACACAATCCATAGAGTGCAATAAAAATATCCCATTAATCACGTCTTTATCTTCTTTTATGCCTTTCTACTCAAGACCTCATATTCTTTTGTTCATGTGTATCAGACTTTAAAAATGTAACAAGTAGGTATCCAGGTATATTTCAGTGAAGCCTGTTTCCAACGGACTTTTCATATTTGTTCAAGATATCTGTATTGTAATTTGATTTCTTGACAGTCCATAAAATTATCTTTAATTTATTCCCTAAGTAAAATTCCACTTTATTTACATTTTTATTTCCTTTAATACATCAATTATTCTCAAATTGGTTATCCTGGTTTTTACCCTGGTTTGTAGGTTTCTTTTCTTTGTCATTGCTGTGTACCCTTGATGTACTTTCATTTGTTCTGTTATTGTCTTTTCAATATCACAGGTTCTTCGTTCTTGATGTCAGTTATGCTCATAATGGTCTTCTCTGATGTTTGACTGCTTTTATAGGATTTATAGATTTCATACAGTTTTTAATAGAATCTTTGCACCTTGTTTGGGTAAAAATTATTTCTTCTTTTAAAGTAGTGGGAATAAATTGCTCTCCAATCACATAAGCAGCTTTCAGACAATGGATGTTTTGTCTAGCTTCCTGTCCCTTTAGCAGTTGCCCTACTAATAAAATGTGGATTTTCAAAAATATTATTTTTGTTCTATATAACTTGTTGACATTTGCTCTTACAGTTTCCTTTTTCAAATAATATCTTCTTGCAAGTTTTTCTCTGAGTTTCCTTCTCTTTTGGATTCTCTTTACCTAAATTTAGCTAAGAGGTCATTTGCTTTTCAGTCTGTCCAAGAAGTTCTCTCTTTTGCTTTAACTAAACTGAGGAGAAAAAAACCCAAGACATTGTGGTACGCTTATGTAAAAAGGCAGAGTGCTTGCCACCCCCAATTCATTTTTCCATCATCTTCATCTTAAATTTATTTATATACTAACTGTAGAATAATCCCTGCCACCATATTACTTAAACAAAAGGGTTGAAATAATAATAGTGGCAATAATACTTATGAGAATTTGTCAATGATTAAAAAGTATGCAATGGTAGAGTGCTTTCCTATCTTGCATGGTATATTGGATAGACAAATTGTCCACATTTACAAATGAGTAAACTTAGTTTCGGGAAGTTCAGTGACTTGCTCTTGGTCACTTAGCAAAGCCAAACCAGTTATATAAATTTTGGCTATAAAGTTTGAGGATCCTGATTTCTAAATTAATGCTAAGCCTTTCAACTAAGCAGAAAAATTCTTTTTGTCTAAGTTTTTATTTAAATTCTAGTTATCATACAGTGCAATATTAGTTTCAGGTATACTATAGTTAAGAGTCTGTTTCATTGTTTGCCTCTCTCTCTTATTTTTTCCCTATGTTTGATTGTTTTGTTTCCTAATTCCACACATTAGTCAAGTCATATGGTATTTGTCTTTCTCTGACAGACTTATTTTGCTTAGTATTATACTCTCTAGCTCCATCCATATCATTGCAAATGCCAGTACATACTTTTTTATGAATACAAATAAAATATTTTATATAAATATATATACACACCATATCTTCCTATTGTTTTTTCTCAGATCTATGTTTAGGGTTTAGATTAAGCTTATAGTTAGAAATAGGGTTGGGGTTTGGGGTTTATGGTTTAGGGTTCTGGTTAGTGTTAGGGTTAGGGTTGGGGTATGTGCCTGGTCTCCTGCAGTTCAGAGACCTCTTCAGAGAATAAAACCCTAGACTTCTAAGCAGAAAAAATTCTTAGTCCAGTAAGAGATAATGTTAGCCCAATAGGGTCTTTGTGATGCCCTAAAGTCAAACTAAACTGGTAACTTACCATATTTTGTTTGAGTGAGATTTTCTGAAGATCAGCCACGTAAGCGCTACTCAAAAATACCTAACAACATGACTGAGAAATAGTTAATGTTCCCCAAAGTTTGGATGCCTTTAAGAACTTGACTTCTTAATTTTGATCAGTTGGCCTGTCAAATCACACAGAGGACCATTATAATCAGGGACCATTATTCAAATATGCTAGTGACAAGAACCCTTTAATCTTTCACATTTCTGTTTTATCTCAAGTGGGCAATTGTAGGCTGTCAGCACTTCTGTGTGTTTGATCAATAACTTTTCCAACCTGTAGTGAATAGAGTGTGCTGGTCAATTGAATGATATGACATTGAATCATAAATGTGTTTGCTTTCAAGTTGTGTAGAAAACTGTAATTAAAAGTTTAAGGATAAAGGAGTCACTGCATTTTGATTGCCCATGCATTAGCAATGTATAAGGAGTGAGCAAAGTCCCTGAACAACTTTCTCTTGCCTATAGAAGCTCCTGGGGGTTCAGTCCTTCTACTAGTCCATGTTAAAACACTTGGCAATCATTTTGTCTACTGTTTCCTTTCACCAGTCACAGTCAAGCAGTCACCAGGGCCTGTGGTTTTGATCATTCAGGTTCTCCAGAATTTGACCATTATCTCTATCCCCAGTGCTTCCACTTTAGTTAAAGCTCTCATCATAGTTCACCTGGGTTACTGCAAATAGCTTCTTTACTAATCTCCATGCCCCCGTTTTATACCTCTTCAGACCCATTCTCCACATTGCTGGTACTTGATCTTTATAATTATCTTAAAATAGTAAGTGGTTTCCTGTAACCTTTACGGTAGAGGCTAATAGTCCTTGATAAGGCATATGATTATGATCTGACCCTTGCTGATCATTTTGCCTCATCTCTTGACACCTCCCTTGCTCTTCTTTAACAATAAGCACTCTCCACCCTAAATTACTCTCGGTTCCTCAAATATACCAAGTTCTATTTGTCTCAGAGCTTTATCACAAGCTTCTTCCTTTTCCTGGAATACTCTTTCCTTTATCCTTGGCTGCTATTGCTTCTATATGGCTTCTAGGACTTCTTGCCTGAACTTTCTTATCCCCAATGTTTGTTATGTCTGATGTGCTAAGACTCTGTACTTTCTTTTCTTTTATTGCACTAGATATTATTTGCTAGTGATTCTTCTTCCCTTTGACGTGAAGTCCTCGAGGGCTGAGACCATGCCTTCCTTTATGTCTCCAGCAGGTTGTATGGTGTTGAATCTAGAATAGACCTACAGTAAGTGGTTTTTTCCAGCTTCATTGAGATATAATTAACCAAAAATTTATATGTATTTAAAGTGTACAGCGTGATTATTTGATATACATATATACATTGTGAATGATTACCACAGTCAAGCAAATTAACACATCCATCACCTCACATAGTTATTTTTTTGTGGTCCAAACACTTAAGATCTATGCTCTTAGCAAATTCAATAGTATTCACTACAGTCACTAAGCTATATATTATTAGATCACCAGAACTTATTTATCTTAGAACTGAAAGTTTGGGGGTGCCTGGGTAGCTCAGTCGGTTAAGTGTCTGACTTCAGCTGAGGCCATGATCTCATGATTCGTGATTTTAAGCCCCACATCGGGCTCTCTCCTATCAGCACAGAGCCTGCTTTGGATCCTCTGTCTCCCTCTTTCTCTGCCCCTCCTCCACTCATGCTCTATCTCTCTCTCAAAAAAAAAAAAAAAAAAGAAGAACTGAAAGTGTGTACCCTTTGACCAGCATCTTTTCATTTTACCCGTTGTCCAGTTCCTGATAACCTCTAGTAACCCCTATTCTACTCTGTTTCTGTAGTTTGACTTTTTTTTTTTTTTTAATTCCACGTGTAAGTTAGATCATACAGTATTTGTCTTCTTTGTCTGGCTTATTTTCCTTAGCATAATGTCCTTCATTGTGCACATAGCACAATTTCCTTCTTTTTTTAATGAATGAATAATATTCCATTGTATATATCTACATATCATCTGTATCTATATCTGTCTATCCGTGTATCTATACATATACATCTTTTTATCCATTCAGCCTTTGATGGACACTTAGGTTGTTTCCATGTGTCAGCTGTTGTGAATAATGTAATTAACATGGGAGTACAGATATCTCTTTGACATAGTGATTTCATTTCCCTCAGATGTATAACCAGAAGTGGGATTGCTTGAAGATATTAGCTGTGGGTTTGTCATATATGGCCTTTATTATGTTGAGGTAAATTCCTTCCATATCTAATTTGTTGACAGTGTTATAAAAGGATGCTGAGTTTCGTCAAATGCTTTTTCTATATCTATTAAAATGGTCATCTGAATTTTACCCTTCATTCTGTTTGCTAGAGTATCACTCTTACTAATATTTGTGTGTCAACTCATCCTTGCATCCTTGAGTCCTTTCAGTTTGCTGTTGAATTCAGTTTGCTAGTATTTTGTTGTGGATTTGTAAAACCTGTGTTCTTTAGGGATATTGGTAGTTTTCTTGTAGTATCCTTATTGATATCAGGATAATGCTGGCCTTGTAAAATGAATTTGGGAGTGTTTTCTTCTCTTCATTTTTTGGAAGAGTTTAAGAAGGATTGGTATTACTTATTTAAACATTTGATAGACTTCATCATAAAGTCATTTGGTCCTGGGCTTTTTTTTTTTGTTGGGAGACTTTTGAGTACTGAGTCCCCTTATCCATTATTTGATCTTTCCACATTTTCTATTCATGATTCAGTCTTGGTTAGTTTTATGTTTCTAGGAATTTATTCATTTATTTTAGATTATCCAATCTGTTAGATGTTGCCATTTTTGAAAAAGTTCTTGGGGCACCTGGGTGGCTCAGTCGGTTGAGCGACTGACTTTGGCTCAGCTCATGATCTCACGGTCCATGAGCTCGAGCTCCTCGTCGAGCTCTGTGCTGACAGCTCAGAGCCTGGAGCCTTCTTCTGATTCTGTGTCTCCCTCTCTCTCTGCCTCTCCCTCACTCATGCTCTGTCTCTCAGAAATGAATAAAATAAACATTAAAAAAAATTTTAAAAAAAGTTCTTTAGAGAAGCGGCAAGATGGCGGCTTAGGAGGACGCTGGGCTCACCGCGCGTCCTGCTGATCACTTAGATTCCACCTACACCTGCCTAAATAACCCAGAAAACCGCCAGAGGATTAGCAGAACGGAGTCGCTGGAGCCAAACGCAGACGAGAGGCCCACGGAAGAGGGTAGGAAGGGCGGCGAGGCGGTGCGCGCTCCACGGACTGGCGGGAGGGAGCCGGGGCGGAGGGGCGGCTCGCCGGCCAAGCAGAGCCCCCGAGTCTGGCTGGCAAAAGCGGAGGGGCCTGACGGACTGTGTTCCCACAACAAGCGCGACTTAGCGTCTGGGAGGTCATAAGTTAACAGCTCTGCTCGGAAAGCGGGAAGGCTGGAGGACAAAGGGAGGGAGAGCTGCTGAGCCCCCTGACAACAGAGCTCAGTTTGGTGGGGAACAAAGGCGCTCGCCAGCGCCATCTCTCCCGCCCATCCCCCAGCCAAAATCCCAGAGAGAACCAGTTCCTGCCAGGGAACTTGCTCCACGCAAACACCCAACTCTGTGCTTCTGCGGAGCCAAACCTCCGGCAGCGGATCTGACTCCCTCCCGCTGCCACAGGGCCCCTCCTGAAGAGGATCACCTAAGGAGAAGCGATCTAAGCCTGCCCCTCCTGCCCCTGTGCACCTTGCCTACCCACCCCAGCTAATACGCCAGATCCCCAGCATCACAAGCCTGGCAGTGTGCAAGTAGCCCAGACGGGCCACCCCACCCCACAGTGAATCCCGCCCCTAGGAGAGGGAAAGAGAAGGCACACACCAGTCTGACTGTGGCCCCAGTGGTGGGCTGGGGGCAGACATCAGGTCTGACTGCGGCCCCGCCCACCAATTCCAGTTATACACCACAACACAGGGGAAGTGCCCTGCAGGTCCTCACCACGCCAGGGACTATCCAAAATGACCAAGCGGAAGAATTCCCCTCAGAAGAATCTCCAGGAAATAACAACAGCTAATGAACTGATCAAAAAGGATTTAAATAATATAACAGAAAGTGAATTTAGAATAATAGTCATAAAATTAATCGCTGGGCTTGAAAACAGTATACAGGACAGCAGAGAATCTCTTGCTACAGAGATCAAGGGACTAAGGAACAGTCACGAGGAGCTGAAAAACGCTTTAAACGAAATGCATAACAAAATGGAAACCACCACAGCTCGGCTTGAAGAGGCAGAGGAGAGAATAGGTGAACTAGAAGATAAAGTTATGGAAAAAGAGGAAGCTGAGAAAAAGAGAGATAAAAAAATCCAGGAGTATGAGGGGAAAATTAGAGAACTAAGTGATACACTAAAAAGAAATAATATACGCATAATTGGTATCCCAGAGGAGGAAGAGAGAGGGAAAGGTGCTGAAGGGGTACTTGAAGAAATAATAGCTGAGAACTTCCTGGATCTGGGGAAGGAAAAAGGCATTGAAACCCAAGAGGCACAGAGAACTCCCTTCAGACGTAACTTGAATCGATCTTCTGCACGACATATCATAGTGAAACTGGCAAAATACAAGGATAAAGAGAAAATTCTGAAAGCAGAAAGGGGTAAACGTGCCCTCACATATAAAGGGAGACCTATAAGACTCGTGACTGATCTCTCTTTTGAAACTTGGCAGGCCAGAAAGAATTGGCACGAGATTTTCAGGGTGCTAGACAGAAAAAACATGCAGCCGAGAATCCTTTATCCAGCAAGTCTGTCATTTAGAATAGAAGGAGAGATAAAGGTCTTCCCAAACAAACAAAAACTGAAGGAATTTGTCACCACTAAACCAGCCCTACAAGAGATCCTAAGGGGGACCCTGTGAGACAAAGTCCCAGAGACATCACTACAAGTATAAAACATACAGACATCACAATGACTCTAAACCCATATCTTTCTATAATAACACAGAATGGAAATGGATTAAATGCGCCAACCAACAGACATAGGGTATCAGAATGGATAAAAAAACAAGACCCATCTATTTGCTGTCTACAAGAGACTCATTTTAGACCTGAGGACACCTTTAGATTGAGAGTGAGGGGATGGAGAACTATTTATCATGCGACTGGAAGCCAAAAGAAAGCTGGAGTAGCCATACTTATATCAGACAAACTAGACTTTAAATTAAAGGCTGTAACAAGAGATGAAGAAGGACATTATATAATAGTTACAGGGTCTATCCATCAGGAAGAGCTAACAATTATAAATGTCTATGCACCGAATACCGGAGCCCCCAAATATATAAAACAATTACTCATAAACATAAGCAACCTTATTGATAAGAATGTGGTAATTGCAGGGGACTTTAACACCCCACTTACAGAAATGGACAGATCATCTAGACACACGGTCAATAAAGAAACAAGGGCCCTGAATGAGACATTGGATCAGATGGACTTGACAGATATATTTAGAACTCTGCATCCCAAAGCAACAGAATATACTTTCTTCTCGAGTGCACATGGAACATTCTCCAAGATAGATCATATACTGGGTCACAAAACAGCCCTTCATAAGTTTACAAGAATTGAAATTATACCATGCATACTTTCAGACCACAATGCTATGAAGCTTGAAATCAACCACAGAAAAAAGTCTGGAAAACCTCCAAAGGCATGGAGGTTAAAGAACACCCTACTAACGAATGAGTGGGTCAACCAGGCAATTAGAGAAGAAATTAAAAAATATATGGAAACAAACGAAAATGAAAATACAACAATCCAAACGCTTTGGGACGCAGCGAAGGCAGTCCTGAGAGGAAAATACATTGCAATCCAGGCCTATCTCAAGAAACAAGAAAAATCCCAAATACAAAATCTAACAGCACACCTAAAGGAACTAGAAGCAGAACAGCAAAGGCAGCCTAAACCCAGCAGAAGAAGAGAAATAATAAAGATCAGAGCAGAAATAAACAATATAGAATCTAAAAAAACTGTAGAGCAGATCAACGAAACCAAGAGTTGGTTTTTTGAAAAAATAAACAAAATTGACAAACCTCTAGCCAGGCTTCTCAAAAAGAAAAGGGAAATGACCCAAGTAGATAAAATCAGGAATGAAAATGGAATTATTACAACCAATCCCTCAGAGATACAAGCAATTATCAGGGAATACTATGAAAAATTATATGCCAACAAACTGGACAACCTGGAAGAAATGGACAAATTCCTGAACACCCACACTCTTCCAAAACTCAACCAGGAGGAAATAGAAAGCTTGAACAGACCCATAACCAGCGAAGAAATTGAATCGGTTATCAAAAATCTCCCAGCAAATAAGAGTCCAGGACCAGATGGCTTCCCAGGGGAGTTCTACCAGACGTTTAAAGCAGAGATAATACCTATCCTTCTCAAGCTATTCCAAGAAATAGAAAGGGAAGGAAAACTTCCAGACTCATTCTATGAAGCCAGTATTACTTTGATTCCTAAACTAGACAGAGACCCAGTAAAAAAAGAGAACTACAGGCCAATATCCCTGATGAATATGGATGCAAAAATTCTCAATAAGATACTAGCAAATCGAATTCAATGGCATATAAAAAGAATTATTCACCATGATCAAGTGGGATTCATTCCTGGGATGCAGGGCTGGTTCAACATTCGCAAATCAATCAATGTGATACATCACATTAACAAAAAAAAAGAGAAGAACCATATGATCCTGTCAATCGATGCAGAAAAGGCCTTTGACAAAATCCAGCACCCTTTCTTAATAAAAGCCCTTGAGAAAGTCGGGATAGAAGGAACATACTTAAAGATCATAAAAGCCATTTATGAAAAGCCCACAGCTAACATCATCCTCAACGGGGAAAAACTGAGAGCTTTTTCCCTGAGATTAGGAACACGACAAGGATGCCCACTCTCACCGCTGCTGTTTAACATAGTGCTGGAAGTTCTAGCATCAGCAATCAGACAACAAAAGGAAATCAAAGGCATCAAAATTGGCAAAGATGAAGTCAAGCTTTCGCTTTTTGCAGATGACATGATATTATACATGGAAAATCCGATAGACTCCACCAAAAGTCTACTAGAACTGATACAGGAATTCAGCAAAGTTGCAGGATACAAAATCAATGTACAGAAATCAGTTGCATTCTTATACACTAACAATGAAGCAACAGAAAGACAAATAAAGAAACTGATCCCATTCACAGTTGCACCAAGAAGCATAAAATACCTAGGAATAAATCTAACCAAAGATGTAAAGGATCTGTATGCTGAAAACTATAGAAAGCTTATGAAGGAAATTGAAGAAGATTTAAAGAAATGGAAAGACATTCCCTGCTCATGGATTGGAAAAATAAATATTGTCAAAATGTCAATACTACCCAAAGCTATCTACACATTCAATGCAATCCCAATCAAAATTGCACCAGCATTCTTCTCGAAACTAGAACAAGCAATCCTAAAATTCATATGGAACCACAAAAGGCCCCGAATAGCCAAAGGAATTTTGAAGAAGAAGACCAAAGCAGGAGGCATCACAATCCCAGACTTTAGCCTCTACTACAAAGCTGTCATCATCAAGACAGCATGGTATTGGCACAAAAACAGACACATAGACCAATGGAATAGAATAGAAACCCCAGAACTAGACCCACAAACGTATGGCCAACTCATCTTTGACAAAGCAGGAAAGAACATCCAATGGAAAAAAGACAGCCTCTTTAACAAATGGTGCTGGGAGAACTGGACAGCAACATGCAGAAGGTTGAAACTAGACCACTTTCTCACACCATTCACAAAAATAAACTCAAAATGGATAAAGGACCTAAATGTGAGACAGGAAACCATCAAAACCTTAGAGGAGAAAGCAGGAAAAGACCTCTCTGACCTCAGCCGTAGCAATCTCTTACTCGACACATCCCCAAAGGCAAGGGAATTAAAAGCAAAAGTGAATTACTGGGACCTTATGAAGATAAAAAGCTTCTGCACAGCAAAGGAAACAACCAACAAAACTAAAAGGCAACCAACGGAATGGGAAAAGATATTCGCAAATGACATATCGGACAAAGGGCTAGTATCCAAAATCTATTAAGAGCTCACCAAACTCCACACCCGAAAAACAAATAACCCAGTGAAGAAATGGGCAGAAAACATGAATAGACACTTCTCTAAAGAAGACATCCGGATGGCCAACAGGCACATGAAAAGATGTTCAGCGTCGCTCCTAATCAGGGAAATACAAATCAAACCACACTCAGATATAACCTCACGCCAGTCAGAGTGGCCAAAATGAACAAATCAGGAGACTATAGATGCTGGAGAGGATGTGGAGAAACGGGAACCCTCTTGCACTGTTGGTGGGAATGCAAACTGGTGCAGCCGCTCTGGAAAGCAGTGTGGAGGTTCCTCAGAAAATTAAAAATAGACCTACCCTATGACCCAGCAATAGCACTGCTAGGAATTTATCCAAGGGATACAGGAGGACTGATGCATAGGGCCACTTGTACCCCAATGTTCATAGCAGCACTCTCAACAATAGCCAAATTATGGAAAGAGCCTAAATGTCCATCAACTGATGAATGGATAAAGAAATTGTGGTTTATATACACAACGGAGTACTACGTGGCAATGAGAAAAAATGAAATATGGCCTTTTGTAGCAACGTGGATGGAACTGGAGAGTGTGATGCTAAGTGAAATAAGTCATACAGAGAAAGACAGATACCATATGGTTTCACTCTTATGTGGACCCTGAGAAATTAACAGGAACCCATGGGGGAGGGGAAGGAAAAAAAAAAAGAGGTTAGAGTGGGAGAGAGCCAAAGCATAAGAGACTCTTAAAAACTGAGAACAAACTGAGGGTTGATGGGGGGTGGGAGGGAGGAGAGGGTGGGTGATGGGTATTGAGGAGGGCACCTTTTGGGATGAGCACTGGGTTTTGTATGGAAACCAATTTGTCAATAAATTTCATATTAAAAAAAAAAAAGTTCTTTAGCCACCCTTGCCACAGGTGACTTCTTGTTGGTTGATTTTTTTTTTTCCTGAAAATCCCTTGCCTGTACTGTGTTGCCTGATCTTTCCTTCTTACCCTCAGTTTCCTCTCTGTGCTCCTTCTCAAATTCATGCTAGTTTCTTATCCAGTCAGCTATCCTATAAGTTACCTCTTTGGCTAGCTCCATACCATATAGGCTATTACAGCCTACCCCATATTCAAAATCAAATCTTCCTATTATTATTTAGGTTAGGCTAGGCTACACACTTACACTGAAGTATCAAGTAACCACAAAATACCAGTGGCTTACCACATAAAGATTTCCATCTTGTTCACTAAAGGTCTGCTTTGGGTTATCAAGGCAACTCTCCTCTATGCAGTGACCTGGGATTCCACCCTGTAGTATTATCCTAAAGCTTTACTTCTGGAATAGTGGTTTTTGAATCACTTTTATAGGAAGGTAAAGGGAGAGGGTGTCAAACCAGTTGATCTTTTAAAAATTTGTGTTAATAGATTTCAGTTATGTAAACAATCATCAGTTCAGTTTTGCTTCAATTGTATCCCTGCTCACCATACCTACTCTTACTGGACGATTTTGAAAATGATCCCAGAAATTTCCTCTATAAATGTTTAAGTATGTACCTTTAAAAGACATGGATTCTTTCTAAAAGCATCATCAAAATACCATTTTCACATCTAAAAGATGACACAATTTCTTAATATTATCAAATAAGCACTCAGCCTCACCAGCCCTTAGGTATTTTAGCCAGAAAGAGACACATTACACACATTATTGGCCAGAACTAGTCACATGGCTCTAACTAAAGCTGGGAAGTCAGTTTTTTGTGTACCCAGGAAAAGCATTACGAAGCAGGACTTGGTGAACACAACCTAACATTAGATAAGTTTTACTGAGCTCACTTTGCTTCTTTTTAAGCATTTCTTTCTTCCCTTGTGTTTATCAGTAAAGGTTCTCAGGCATATTGAGAAATGCTACTGTCATTAACTACTCAAACATGACATCTCAGAATTTTGGGACAGACACACAGATCTACTTTGTTTACTTAATTCATAAGTATTCCATTCTGATTCCTGCCCATACGTTTCATAAAGGTCCAATTTAAGTGTTAACCTCTTTTGGAGAAAGGTTTTCCTGACCTAAAACTGGCAGTGAACTTTCACTCCCTTAATTGTTTAAACATAGTAGTTATTGGTACTAGATTGCGAATTATTTCAGTCATCGTGCTTTCTTTTTGCAGTCAAATGCTCTACCACTGAGCTATACCCCTGTGGTGCTTTCTTTTTGAAGCACAGCCAGGATCTGATCCCTAAGTGAGTGGGTGCCCTGCCTGGTGATTTTGCAGCATGAAGTATCTGCACATGCTGCATAAGTGTAGATCGAGTAGGTCAAGAGAAGGGTGAGCCACAGGTGATATGGTGATATGGTTCAGGGTGAGCCTAGACTATAAAGGGATGTAGGTCTTAAGGTCAAGAGGAACAGCCACTTATTTGCAGAAATTTTATCACTAAGTTAGGTGGGAGGGTGTGCTAATCGACAAACCTATCTCCTGCTCAGCTTTTCTTATATTCCTGGGGGTGACAGCGGCACCGATGGCATACTTTTTATGCCATCTGTCATAGACTCTGGGTCTAGAGTTCTTTCTTGTCCAGCAAGAAAGTGGGACACAAGATTAAAATGCGAGAGATGGCTAATGTCCAGGAGAAGACAAGAGCCCCTATTAAGGGTCCTTGCTCCATTTTTATTAGGATCAGAAGACTTACAAACATGGTGATGGACGTGCACAAAAAGACAATGAAACTGTGAACATTAACTCATGGGCGTGAGGGAAAGGGGGTTTTGAAAACATGCCCTTTCAGGGATTTGGGTTAAAACAAAACAAAATCCTGGCTCTGGAGGAAAGTTGTTTATAGCAGATGTGAGGCACCACCTCTGTTTACCTAAACTGGTCTAGAAAGGCAGAGCTATCTCAGGGTCAACAAGGCACCTTTCTTTTGCTAATGAGCTTGGCTCTGGGCAACTTTGCTGGCAGTGGTCTATAGCCCTATTTACCTGTTTACCTAATTTGGTCCTTCCTTCCTGTAAAAGCAGCTTCCTGCTACAGTACTAAATTGGGGGGCGTTTCCTCCCTGAATACCTAATCTTATTTACCTCACAGACTTCTGTTCTATATTGGGGCCTTTGCCCCACCCTCTCTGTGCCTTTGTACCTAATCTTGTTTACTCAAACTTGGGTGTGAGCATCCTATGGCTTTCTAATTCCTTATACTTGTTAATCCATAGGTGCAAGCCCAGGGAATTCCTAAACTTATTCCCCTCAGACATCAAAATTTCTTAGCATATTTATTGGCCTTAGCTGATTGAAATAATTTAGCTGACCTGGCCCCCAACTAAATCCTCTGTCCCTAATGGGAAGAAGGACTGCTGCTGCCTGTGATGCACTTAGCAGTGAGACAGGAGGGACACTTGTCGAGGTACCCTCTGAAGCAGCAGCATCCACCTGACAGTCCCTGCTGCTGCATCAGAGTTTTGATAGGAATTTACAATTCCATGTCTCATTCCTTGTCCAGTTTTTTAATCTTAAAGTTTAGTATCTACAGAAGTCTGTACAGTCATAGGCTTCCTTGAGAGTTTCTGAACTGATGCAGTGGAATGAGAAGTGGGACTTTCTAGTTAATTTAAGCATAGTTTCATCCAAAAGAAGATGTAAACTCTATATAGAGAAGATTTCTCTATATCATGCATGTTGTTCTTCAACAGTTAGCTAGTCACTTTTTTTCCTAATTAAGAAAGGTTTAGCTCTCATATGTCCAAAGTCCTGTATCTCTCTTATCCTGTATCTTCTCTCTTATCCCAGCAGGAATTTCTATAGGAGCAAGCGCTAGAACAGAAGTTTTCACCAAAAACAAAGGAAGTAAGTAGAGACAAAAGCAATACAACAAGACCGAGAAACAAAAAGCCAGGATATTGATTTGGGGACTCTTGACAGTGGAAGGAGGTGCCAGCCAACTACTGAGAGTAAGTATAGGGTCAGTAACCCTGAACTCAAAAGATGAGAACCATGGTGTGTGTGAATGGACAGTGATGGAGGGTGGGGTTGAAGGCTGTAGTGATTTTCTGGAACAAGCTCTGGTGTTCCTGGTTTGACTTTATGAGATGGAAGGAACTTGATTAGTGGATGGGATGGCCAGGTGTGAAAACTAGGTGGAACAGACACTGTGCACTCTGCAACCTTTGTTTATCTCTGGTTTGGATGTTCTCTAAATCTGCCAACTCATGTTTTTTTTATTTTTATTTTTTTTCAACGTTTTTTATTTATTTTTGGGACAGAGAGAGAGCATGAACGGGGGAGGGGCAGAGAGAGAGGGAGACACAGAATCAGAAACAGGATCCAGGCTCTGAGCCATCAGCCCAGAGCCCGACGTGGGACTCGAACTCACGGACCGCGAGATCGTGACCTGGCCGAAGTCGGACGCCCAACCGACTGCGCCACCCAGGCGCCCCCCAACTCATGTTTTGTTCGGCTCACTCTCGGTGGGAGGTTTGGGTTTTATTTATACTTTTGTTGTGATAAATAACTTAGAATTTAAGATCCACCTGAAAATGAAGGTGTTTCCTCCATGAGCCAGCAAAATGGTGCTATGACACTTCCCAAGTATGACCATCTAGTAGCATGTCCTGGCCAGAGCCACTCAATTTGTTCTGTTCCACTCTCTGGCCACTGTAGGGTAGAGAGTGGTTCTCCCAGGCCTTGGCTGGGCATCAAGGACACCAGGAGAACATGTTAAAAGTACCAGTTCTGGCTGCTGTGCCCATGAGATTCTGATTTAGTACACTGAGTGGATTCAAATTTGGGAACTGATATCATAGATTTGCATGTAACTTGTTCTGTCAGAGTAGTGGCATTATATTTCTGTGAATATTAATCTTTAGAAACTGGGTAATTAGCACTTAACTATACAATCTGAGATTGTAAACAAACTAACAAAAAGCCCAAGCTAATTATGATTCTCCAAAAAATTGGAGCCTGCAGTAGACAACATAAGCTGGCAGTTTTCAAGGCAGACTAAATGTTGTGTAAATGGTAGCCAATCTCCACCTCCTAGTACTTGAAAGAGAGAAGAAGTGATACATTGTATGCTTCATCAACGATGTTCTGCCTTTATAATGTTTAACATCTTGGCTTCCATATCCACATAAATGGATAAAATTGGACCCGTAGGGAAAGACATAAAGAATCCTTATTAGCATCATATTATTTTCCTGAGAAGATTAAATGGATTTACTTAAGTGACAGATATATTTCTGCTTATAGAGAAATGTAAGAAAAAGCATGTGATACTTTTTAGGAAAACAATAGGATATGAAATGACAGAAAAGACTATTTAAGACAGAATTCATCATTGTTCCTTCTCTTTCTCCTGACTTTTCAATTTCTATCAATATCACAGAGACTCAAACCCTCAGATTTTATTTGTTACTGCCTTACAGGCTTTACTTTAGAGTGAACCACCACCCATAAGACAATTCTGGCTCCCACTGATTTTTGTAAGGCCCCCAAAATTGTTTTTACATTTTTTAAATGGTTGGAAAAAAAAACTCTAAAGATGAATGATATTTCATGACATGTGAAAACTATATGACATTCAAGTGCTAGTATCTAGAAATGAAGTTTTGTTGGAATGCAGCCAACCGCATTCATTTACATATTATCTCTGGCTGCTTTTATAGTAACAGAACCCAGTAGTTACACAGAAGCATGTGACCCACAATGCCTAAAACACTTAATCTCTGGCCCTTGACAGAAAAAGTTTATCTTAGTAGATTATAAGCTTCTTGAGCCCAGGAACTATATCTTTCTAATACCTTTATCCTAAGAAACCACTAACACAGTGCTTAGCACAGAGTAAATTCTCCATAGAAGTTTGAAGAAATATGCGTTTAAAAAATGATGTACAAAGTGAGCTGCTCTTTTTTCCCTGAAGCAGCTAACCCAGGGACTTTACTCAGGAGGGTCTCAATATTTGGTTTTTTTAAATTGAAATTTAACTATTCTCTCTCTTGTTGAAATCCGTGGTTCTCAAACTCCACCGTGTATCAAAACCATCTGGAGGACATGACAGAACACAGCTTTCTGGGATATATGGTTGGCTTAGTTGGTTAAGCATCCAACTTTTGATTTCAGTTCAGGTCATGATCTCACAGTTCGTGAGTTCAAGCCCGCATCAGGCTCTGCACTGATAGCACAGAGCCTGCTTTGCATTCTCTCTCTCTCTCTCTCTCTCTCTCTCTCTCTCTCCCCCCCCCCTCTCTCTCTGCCCCTCCCCCCCTCTTAAAAATAAATAAACATTAACAAAACAAAACACAGATTTCTGTGGCCCCATCCTAAGAGTCTCTGATTTAGTAGGTCTGGGGCAGGACCTGAGAACTTTCATTTCTAGAATGTTCCCAGGTTCCCAAATGGGGTGAACATCAGAATCATCCAAGGAAGTGTGTTAGAAATACATATTTCTAAGTCTCATTCCAGAAATTCTGATTTAGTACGTCTGGGTTTGGGCCCAGGAATCTGCTCAACAAGGCATCCAAGGCATATATAACAAGGTGTCCAACTGTTTCTGGGATTTCTGGGGGTCACCCCTTTTGGTATCCACAGTGATAACATCCTCTGAGGTGTGAGTACTGTTTGATATTCATATAGTTAGTGCTTTTTTTCATAGACTAATAGATTGATGGGTTTAGAAGAGATCATCTAGTTTGCTAGTTTGGTATCCAAAACTCAAATGACACCAGAGTTGGGTGAAGTATTTGCTTTTTTTTTTTTTTTTTTAAAATCTCATACCTGGGAATGAAAAGATACAGTATGAAGTAGGGTAAAGAGGAGAGCTTATCGATCTGTGTTGTCTCTGGGAATGGTGTCTGGGGAGGTTGCTGTGGAGCTGACAAAATTTGCCTTTGGATAATGGCCCTACAGTTGGAGAAATACTGTTCCAGTCTAACTGCTGGGCTTTTACTTCATGGAGGAAACTACATAAGCCTACATGTTAATATTTCCATTAAATTCTCAGTTGCTGAAAAACCGATTAAGTTAAGAGAAAATCCTTTTCTTCATAAATTAGGACATAATGACAAAAATAATTTTTATAATGACAAAATTGCTAGGCTCCAGTGAACATTATGTAAAGCTTTTAATTTACAATTTTATTTCTGGCTGTGTGATGCTCTAACAAATTTTCAGCAGTCATCTATTAACTGAGCTGTTAGAAGAAATGGTACCCTCATTGTAAGCTTGTGTCAGCTCTGATATAGTCACATAGAAACTCAAGTTCACCTGGGCTGCACTGCTAAACAGTCTGGCTCTCAGGCACAGTGCTTCCATGAAAGCAATATTTGACACAACATATTCCCCTGTCCATTCTCCACATTAATAAAGGAGCTGAAATGAGAGGCCATGTGTTGTAGCCGAGAATTGGGTTTGGAGCCAGACAACCTACTCTCACGTGGGAGTCGACTGTGTACTTAGAGTGACCTTGAGGGAGTCATAACAACCACTCTATGCTATTCCTCCACTGTAAGATTAAAGGGGTTTTGTTGGTAGCAGATGATTCTTATATGAAAGTGTTCATGAGCCACAAAGCATCCTACCCACTTACGGCATTGTTAATGTGATTGCTAACGTGTTTGTTAACAGATAAACAAGACTCTTGTCTAGAAGTCCGGAAACATGTGCCTAGTGCATATAGTATGCAATCTGTACATGTTTATTGAATGAAACTGAATGAAATGACAAAGAAAATTTATTGGTTTAAAATAAATATGTTAAATGCTTTATAGAGAACTAGACTAGAGGTAAGAAATGAACCAAGTGTGTGTTTTGCAGAACGTCACATTTGCTTTTTTGCAGGTATGTGCTTTAGATTTTGTTAGCAGTCTTAGATGTAGAAATTTACTTTATTAAATTTATTCTGTTAATAAGATAACTGTATTAATACTGTATTAGAAAATTCACTGAGTCTTAATGGCATTTCGAATCCACTTTAGATTTATTCAGGGTGAGAAAAACCCTGATTCAAACTGTGTTGTTGTTCAATACAAAGTAAGAAAGAATCTCACATAGCTTTTTTTATATATTGATATCTCTTTATTGTTACTTTTTTGATTTAAATATAGTTGACATATAATGTTATATTAGTTCCAGGTGTAAAACCTAGTGATTGAAGCGGTTTATACATTATGCTGTGTTCATATGTATTGATACTTCTGTTGCCTGTAAAGGGGACTGCATTCTCATTCATTTCTCACTGGTTCATTTCAGATAGTTACTATTCAAAAGAAGCAGACCTTCAACATGTGCCCTCAGCTAGATGCCTCAACAACTAGAAGCATAGCAGATGCTTTTATAGAAATGTAGAAATTTGTATGGTGGCTTCAGCAAGAGCAAAAAGTACAGACTTAATGTATTTCCGTATTTGTAGGTATTATTTTAATATAGGGTTAATCCAAACCCATTGAGCCCATGTTTATTTATTTAAAGAGCTAGATGCTGAGAAAATAATAATCCATGAGACACAACCCTGGCCCAGGAGCTTCTGCTGGGAAGACAGACAAGTGAACAGGCAGTTATTGGGTGGTATGTACGTCTGGGTGGGGCTGTGGGAGCACAGAGAGGCACCCACCTGGTCTAGCAGCCTGTGACAGGGCAGGTTTGTCAGAGGATGTGACATCCTCACTGGGACCTGAAGGGTCAGCGGGGGCTGGAGTTCAGCAGCTTGTAAGAGTTGGTCCCAGAAGGTGAAGTGAGTTGATGGGCACTGCTTTCAGGACCTGGACACCAGAGAGAGAGCTGTGAAGACTGTAGTGATAAGTGTGTGAGGACAGGAGAAAAGGAGAGGGGGCCGCCCTCATGACCATGCTCCAGCCTCAGTCCAGAACAGGCCCAGTAAGCCCATGAGCAGAGAGAGCAGGGGAACCACGTGCACAGGGTGAAGCAGGGTGGCCATGAAAGAGGCCCGTGGCCAAGATAGGAGTACTACCCCTCTCCTATCAACTGATGGGAACTGCATGTGGTTTCCCACCACTATACCCTTGATCTGGGCTCTGGCCCTGTTCCAAATCAGTCAAACCTCAGTTTCATGCCACTTTGCTTCAATGAACTCTTTGTCGCACACTCTCAGAATTTGCTCCCAACACTCAGTAGGTACCGTGGTCTGTGCTGTTGGTCTTGATGCCTGCTTCATAGTATTATAATCTGTCTTGACTCCACTGGAACTTGAGCTATGATTGTCACCCTTCTCAAGGTGACACGGTTGCAGATCTATCACCATTTGACTCTTACGCAGTCACTAGGACACTAAATCTACCACTGTTTTCCAGGTTTACCTTTGGGTGTCTGTTGGTTTAAGTTATCAGAACAAAAATTCTCAAATATATAAGGTGCTACTTTTCTTTTATCTTTTCTTCCAGCAGTAAAATTGAACAAAAAGTAATCGTTGTTGGTTACTGCATGATATATGATAACATCAGAGTGGGCTGGGTAGATGTGATGCCAGCAGCTGGTATGAGGACTCCCATAGTGAAGCTAATGGGAACTCCCAGGGAGAAAAGGATGGAAATGAAATCCCATGTTTTTAAGAAGGGATATCCCCAGCCTAACTGACATTGTGATTTGTTATCCATATTAGACAGATTTTAGAACCTGTAGGCTACAGTCAGCACCATAACCCATGTCTTCTTGCTCTTGAAGTGACTCAGACTCCTGAGATAATCAGGAAAACGACTCCTCTAACTCACACACACATCATCTACTTGGCTAGAAATATAAGAGTTGGGGGTCCCAGGAGCTCATCTAGTCAAGTCTGCCATACTGTCTGAAGCAGATGCTCTCACTGCAATATCCTTGCACAGCAAGTTTCTTTCCATAATTCCTTAATTGCCATGATTCCAGACTTGCCAATAAGCAAACATATTCTCTTCGCCCACACTCTATTCTATAAACTTGAATTTCCTTCCCGAATGCTCTGTTCTGTCAGTGTATACTACCACTGTCCAGCCAACTAAGCCAGAAACAGGAGTCACATCTTGGACAAGTCCCCCTCCTTTCTTGTATGTTAGTATCTGAATCCTGGTTTTGTTTTCTTTTGTTTTGTTTTGCTTTGTTTCTTTGAAGCAGCTGTTCTCCTCTTCCTTTTTTTCTGTTATCACTGTCTATCTCCACCAAGAGCATTATTTTGTTCTCTATTGGTAAATTTCACACAAGATCGATGTTTCTGTATCATTGATTTTGTCAGATCTCTCCTGTTCAAATCTTCTCCAGAGAAAACTGCAAAATAAGTTTTGCTGTATACCTGGAATTTAAGGATCTCTACAGCTTGCAACAAATGGCAACCTCTTCAAACTGATTTCGTAATTATTGCTACTATATGGTACACAGTCTTTACTGTGTTTTTAAAAATTTTTTAATGTTTTTTATTTTTTGAGAGATGGAGAGAGACAGAGGGCAAGCAGGGGAGGGGTAGAGAGAGAGGGAGACACAGAATCCAAAGCAAGCTTCAGGCTCTTAGCTGTCAGCACAGAGCCTGATGCAGAGCTTGAACTCACCAATGCAAGATCACGACATGAAGTTGGACACTTGACCGACGGAGCCACCCAGGCGCCTTTGTACCGTGTTTTTACCATCCTCAGAAAAATGTCACATTTGTTCATAATGTTAAGGCTTTCTGATTCAGTGGCCTCTGCCAGACTGGTTCTTTTCCCATCATTCCAACTATCTAAATTCTGGCTAGAAAAGATACATCTTCCCATATTCTTCCCTTATTCATTAATGTCTTATTTCTTGAACTCCTTTGACACTTGGTGTTGGTGGCCCATACACCATTCCACCTTGCAATGTGAGTGGGAATGTGTGTGTGGCTATTAGTTGGAGTATAAGCAGATAGGCGACAGGTTCTACACATCCAGTGAAGTAAGTTGTGGTTCTGTTGAGAAGAGTTGTGCTAATAGTAACTTTCTTTGGATGGTCCTGGAGAAGGTAGGTGACAAAAGAGTAAGACGGTGATACCTGCCTAGACCTATTATAGCTGGTGCCAGGTCAGACCAAAGGCCCTTTGAAGCATCAGTGCTAACTCAGAAATGTTGAGGGCAAAAATAGGGGACAGACTTGGCAAGGAGGTCAGATCACCAGTATCTGGCAAGTAGAACAGAAGGAGTTAGGGCAGGGTGAAGTGCCACATGCTGGTCTTAAATGTGTTTAAATTGAAACTAGTGTCCTTGATAAAGCCAAATGATGTTCTTCCCCAAGGCGGAGGCAAGTCCTATGAAACAGACTAAGCCACTATAACATTATATAAATGGAGTTTTTGAGTAAAAGAATCAGAGGGATCATTTGGCTTTGAACACTAATGTTCTGATATAAGACAAACACTTGCTGCTTTTTTAAAAAAATTTCATATGTACCTTCCCCATGCTGAGGAAGTATTTTGGACTCCTGTTACTTCTCAGAAAATGTTCCTCAAAGACAAAAGAACAGAGCTCTGATCATCTTTTTGAATTTAAGGCATCCTGGGATTAAAAATTTTTTTCTTGATTAAAATAGTTTGAATACAAAGGGCTATACAATTTAATTAAGTGCCAGTTGATGGATGCCAATTTCCCTACAGTCTTATCTCCCCTTTCCCAGTCATATATTTTTGTTATGAATTCCTTTACTCTTTCCTGATTAACCAACAAAAATGCATGACTAAATTGTTTAAGCTTAATTCTTGGCTTATTTGTGTTTTATATTCTATTTTGTTGGCAAGATATTTTAATGTCTTTCCTCCCACTAGCAGAATTTATGGCAGAAAAATTGCTTTAGCTTTAAAAAAGAGACCTGGCAGGGCAGGAATTTTCGGCTGATCACTTGGTTTCTGAAATTTTAGCAGAAATAAACAAGATGATTAGTTTGAAATGTAATTCATAGTCAATGAGTTTAAAAAAAAATACTTGAGTTGCTGATTACAGCTAGCTCAAATAGACCCCCTAAAATGTAATTTACTTTTGGAATGATTCCAAATGGATTCTTTCTGCTTAAATTTGCAAAATTTCCCAATGCTGTGTCAATATTTCAAATAGTACTTAAAAAGTTTATTAGTAGCATTGATCTGACTTTAATCATCTGGCCTGAATGTTGGTGGTATCTTGAATTTTATGAGCGCAATATACATGAATTGAAAAGAGACATTGGTTTGGATAAATGCATAGCCCTGATTTTCCCCCATGCACTTTCACTGTTGCCCTTTTTCTTCTAATGTTTTTCTTTTTTCTTTTTGAAAATTTTTATTATGGATAATTTCAAATTTACAGACACAAGAGAAGAAAGCAAAGTAAAGCTCTAACTATGCAACACTCAGCTTCAAGCATCATGAGCTGTGCCAATCTTGTCTCATTCATCTCCTACCTACTTTTCTTTTCCCTGTGCTGATTTTTTTAAAGCAAATTCTGGATGTGCAAGTCATTTCATGTGTAAATATTTTAGCATGATATCTAAATTATGATTCTTTTAAAAAATAACTTTAATACCATTATCACATCTAAAAAAATCGAGATTGCTTCCTTCATCAAATATCCAACTCAAATTCCCTGTTTTATCTCATATAGATTTTAGAGTCCATATATTCATTTCAAATCAGGGTCTGAATGAGGTCCATCCATATATTATAATTGCTCAGCATGTAACTTAAATTTCTTTTGAGTATGGGTTTCTTATTCTTTTTTTCCCCTTCTAATACATTTTTTGGAGAAACTAGTCATTTATTTTTCTAGATTGTCCTATAATATAGATTTTCCGGGTTGTATTCATTCCCATGTTTTTACTTGGCATCTTGCTCTGTCTTTTGTATTTGTTGAATAATCTGGTCACTGCATGATCTGTCCATGCCTGACTATTCAGTGTCATCTCACACAAGCATTCTGTACTCATCCAGAATTTGCCCACCTCTACCTAGAATGGTCTGACTGCTCAGCTCAAATGTTGTTTTCTTAGGAAAGCCTTATCTAAGGCAGGAACCTATCACGTGCTCTTCTAGCACTTTTTTCTTCATAGCAATTATCTTTATAACATATTTGTTTGTATGTATATTATTTAATACATGTTTAAAAAACTGTCTTTTTTTGCACACCATTGAATAGTCAGCACCTAATATAGCAACCAATCCGTGAAAATGTGTCAAAAAATGATGAATTTGATGATTAACTAAAATGAATTCTATACTATGCACTACTCAGCTTCAAGCATCATGAACTCATGGCCAATCTTGTCTCATTCATTTCCTGCCTACTTTCTCCTTTCCCCTACACTGAATTCTTTTGAAGCAAATTCTAGACATGGAAGTCATTTCATGTGTGAATATTTTATATCCCCCCTTGCTTCTTGAATATTACTTAATACAAATGAGGTGACCACAAGTTGTGTTCCAGTTATTCTTTATCTTGGTCCTACCTCCTAGTCTTCCACATGTGGCTACTTTTCACACCTACTATCGTGTAATACTGCAGACAGCTGGTCAGTATTCCTCTAGGGGAGACTATAAAGGACATGTGGAATTTAGTCACATTTCTTTTGGTGGTCGTGATGGTCTTGGGAGCCTGTATTGCTTAGGGAGCTTTAAGGGAAATTTTCTCAAAATGCAAATGAATTCTTTATTTAAAAGGAGATGGTTATACTTATATATTAGTGTGCTTGGGGTGCCATGACAGAATACCACACACTGGGTGGGTTAAGTAATAGAAATTTATTTTCTTACAGTCTTGGAGGCTGGAAGTGCAAGATCAAGGTGCTGGGAAAGTTGGCTTCTGACACCTGTCTTTCTGGCTTGCCAACAGCTGCCTTCTCACTATGTCCTCACGTAGCTTTTCCTTTGTGCACTTGAAAAGAGAGAGAGATACCTTTCTGGTGTCTCTTCCTCTTCCCAGAAGGATATCAGTTCTGTTGGATTAGGTCCCCACCTCACCTTTTTTCTGTTTTTGTTTTTTTGAGACAGAAAGAGAGAGAGAATGAGTGGAGGAGGGACAGGGGGTGGGGGGGGGCAGAGGATCTGAAGCAGACTCTATGCTGACAGCAGAGCCCAATGCAAAGCTCGAATTCATGACCTGTGAGATCATGACCTGAGCTGAAGTCAGACATTTATTTAACCGACTGAACCACACAGGTGCCGCAAACCTCCACCCTTTTACCTCATTTAACCTTAGTTACCTCCTAAAAGGCCCCATTTCCAAATACAGTACAGTCATTAAACATTTGATTTAATATAATGGTTAATAACAATTTTAAGTACTAAAAATAAAGTTTAAAACATACAAAAAGGGTAAAAGCAGAGCTACATTTAGAACTAAGATTTGAATACAAAATGTAATATGTATTTCTGAAAATCTTTGTAAAGTACTTAAAACATACTTACGTAACTGTGACATCTTAGATCAATTTATAAGTGGGCCTTAGAAAAATGATGTGAAAAACCACTCTCACATACCAATTAGTGACCCAAAGCTCAAATTTTATGAACTACAACCATGTCATATCAAATGCATGTATGCCCCTTCTCATCAATGCCCCATATTCCTTTCATTGTTTTATTTCTTCTACAGTATTTATTTTCTAAAATACCATGTAGTTTGCTTATTTTGTTTGTCTGCCTACTTCAACTAGAATGTTTAATGATCCATGAGGTCAGGGTTTGTGTCTGTTCTGTTTGCTGTAGAATCTCTGGCTTCCAGAGCAATAGTTATTACAAGATGGGCACTTAATATACATTGGCTAAATAAGTAAATAAATTAGTAGTAAGTCAATTATTCTGTCCAATTGGATTTTAATAGTCAGGTTTTTAAAAAATTATAAATTAAATATTACTTATAATGCAATGCACCAGAATCACCTGGAGGGCTTGTTTTAGGGCTTATTGAACTCCATCTCCAAATTCTGGACTCTGTAGATCTAATGTGAGAATCTGCATTTCTAATGTTTTGTTACTGGTGCTGTTACTGGTGGTAGAGGAAACATTCTTTGAAAAAACACTAACTTACAAAGACCAAAATTCAATAGCGTCATGAAATTTGGGGGAGGGATATGAATTATTAGCATTTGGCCCTAACTCATGGTATAGTACATCTGCTACGTTGTAATTAACTTGCAGAAGCACATGTAGTGGAACACTGGATTGGTGTGTCGGTAAGTGATTTTCTTGACTCCTTCGCAACAAATTAAAGAGAGTGCTGACTCCCCATAGGCTGTCATCTCACTCACGTATTTTAAATATGGACCTTCATGATGGCAGTAGATTCACAGAAGGCAAATCTTGGCTGTCCCCAGAGTGTCTTTGTTAATGTGATGAATGAATGGAAATTTCCCTTTGGAAGGCTGTTCAGGCTTTTCTTTTGGTAGAATGTATTTAAAAGTATTTGTAATGTAGCATGAAAAAAAAATAGCATTCCAGTTATTGAGATAGTAGGATTTAGCTCTTCTCTGATACTTTTCATCTTGAAAATTCTTTGCAAACATTAACTAATGCCTCAGGCAATCCTTGGAGGCAATTTATACTCTATATTTTGTTCTTTTAAAGGTTGGAGACAGAAGTTTGGCTTCTATTTCATGTTTTTGTGGCCTGGCCTCTCTGCTTTTTGGTCTGTTTATGCACTGGTAGAGAGTTGGAAATCAGCCCTTAAAAATCAGATTCTCCTGCTACTCAGCAACCTCTTGAGGCCTGTTGTTTCCTGCCTCACTTGTTATTTCTAACCATCCTATTTTTCATGTGCAATGATTAGTTACTAAGGCAATGATCTTAAGGACTCTGACTCTGTTTATCATCCAGTAGGGAGTGAACTTATAGGAAAACAGAGGTTTTGCTTTTATAGACATTCTTTTGTGTTAAAAAAAACAAATATTATGCTGAGTGAAATAAGTCAGTCAGAGAAGGACAGATATCATATGTTTTCACTCATATGTGGATCTTGAGAAACTTAACAGAAGACCATGGGGGAAGGGAGGGGGAAAAATAGTTACAAACAGAGAGGGAGGGAAGCAAACCACAAGAGACTCTTAAATACAGAGAACAAACTGAAGGTGGACGGGGGAGGGGGGAGAGAAAACAGGTGATGGGCATTGAGGAGGGTGCTTGTTGGGATGAGCACTGGGTGTTGAATGTAAGCCAATTTGACAATAATTTATATTAAAACAAACAAACAATGAATGAGATGTATACAGAATTCTCAGCAAAATAAGCACAACTCTGTTGGCCTAGAAATGTTTTCATTAATGTGCTCACTGTATTCAATAAGTATTGTGTTAAATTTATCTCATAACTCTTCCTATATTCTTAAATTTTGAGGGGATAGGAAGCCTATTATCAGAAAGTATATTTTTTATTGGATAAGAAAGCATATACACAAAATCCAGAGGCTCAGAGAAAATATTTCTTTCATTCTTAAGTATACCACGCCACCTTGACCAGTAAGGAGAGGGCAGGTGCTCTTTCTAGTCTTTCTTCTTCCTTCATCATTGAATATTTGTTGAGTGCCTAGTACAGACTAGGTACCTGTCTAGTTCTGGAATTAGAGCAGAGAACAAAACAAAGGTTCTGGTCTCATGGACTTAGATTTTAGTAGAGGGGAATAATTAATAAATAAAATTGTGTGTCTGTATTAGAATTAAGTGTTGATAATGGCGCTTGGGTGGCTCAGTCAGTTGAGTGTATGGCTCTTGATTTCAGCTCAGTACATGACTTTGAGGTTCATGAGATGGAGCCCCACATTGGGCTCTGTGCTGACAGCATGGAGCCTGCTTGTGATGCTCACTCTCTCTCTCTCTCTCTCTCTCTTTGCCCCTTCCCTGCTTGCATATGCATGTGTATTTTCTCTCAATATAAATAAATTAAGAATAAATAAATAAAATTGAATTAATTATTGATAAATACTGTGTAGACATTAAGACAAGAGCTTTCAAGTAAGATGACACATGGTACAAGTCCAGAAGGCACCAGGGGAATGAGCCACTTAGAGTATTGAGGGAAAAGCATTCTAGGCAGAGGAAAATTAGGCACCAGTATCCTGAGGAGGGAGCATGGCTGATAATTCAGGACCAATAGGGAAGCAATGGGCTGCAGTACAATGAGTCAGGAGTACAGTGGTACCAACTGAAATCAGAGAGATACAGGAGTATACAGAGAGTTACAAACAAATCATGTCTCCTCATTAAAAAAATGTTTATTCTGAGAGAGAGAATATGCATGTGCACATGAGCCAGGGCGGGTGGGGTGCAGAGAGAGAGAGAGAGAGAATCTCAAGTAGGCTCCATCCTGACAGCACAGGGGCCAAATGCGGGGCTCGATCTCACAAACCATGAGATCATGACCTGAGCCAAAATCAAGAGTCAGATAGTTAATTGATTGATCCACCCAGGTTCCCTGAGTCTCCTCATTAAAAAAAATTTTTCATAAACTAGTTAGAGGGTTAGGTTAGGTAGGAGACCCAATGAATAGATATTTAAAGTTTATAAGATATTGTCCAGAATTGGGTAAAAGCCCTAAGATATGTTACCTAGGTTTTCCTCTAGAAAAATTGCAGATTGAATATATGGATTGTTTGAAATTTATGCTTTTTCGTAGCATTAGAAATTCAAGACCTCAAGCTTAGCTTCTTATTTATCTCAAAAGAACTCAGGTTTCATCTCTAAGTGTTGTGCCCCTTAAAGAGAATCACAGTGAGAATTTGTGTGTAGAACTTGGTTCATTCTGTGCCTTTCTATCATATTCTCCTCCTACTCCTATTATACCTGCACTAAGACTGAATTTCAACATATATTACATCATGCAAACAATCATTTAAGAATTTAACATTTAATTCAGTCCTCTGTTAGCATTAAATTTTTAAATGAACTAATTTGTTGTTGACCATTATGATTAGAATAATCACCCCATTGGAATGTAAGTACAGTAGAGATAAAGGGAATTAAAACTGAAGGCTGATTCTTTCTTCTATGAATAGTTAATGTTATACCCCAGGAGGACCATCATCTGAAAATGTACTTGGGTTTCCTTTATGACTCTTGCACATTTAAGCTGGACTAAGAATGTTGGTTTGCAATAAATAGTGGCATAAATCAGGAAAATAACCAGTCTAATTTTGATTGGCAGAATCAATGTCATTGGATCTATTTTTTATAGTTCTCAATTTCCTATGTCTTCTAATGTGGTTTCCCTGCATAACAAAAAACATCATTGAATTTTATTTATGAGTAATTTATTTGGTTATTGGTTTTTCATTACTTTCTCACAAGGTGCCTTGAGGTTTGGGGTTATTTTTATTATGTATTTTACAATCATATGGCCTACTTACAAGGGGAGAATGTTGAGTGGGGTTGAGGGTACCGGAGATCTGACTTGCCTAAAAATGACAATGATATATCTTTTCATCATCTTGTGAAGCAATGGAACCCCCACTGGAAGGGTGGGTGATTTGAAGGCTTTTTTTCTCCAGTTGAGGTGACCTTATCCATCCATCCATCCATCCATCCATCCATCCATCCATCCATCCATCCAAACCCTCCCTTGAGCTCACTTTTCCCTTCAACTACCATCTCATTTATAAATTCCCTTTTCATAGAAAAAAGTCATAATTATTGTATACACACATTGCCTTTATACCTCTTTTATTTCTTGAATGCTTTCTAGGTAGTCTTCTGTTTTTACTATACCATGAAGGTAATTCTTACTGAGGTGATCAAGAATCACAATTTCAAAGTTCTCACCCTCATCTTGACCTTTCAACTCATTAAACTCTCTTCATTTTTTTCTTCCTCCATGAAATACTTCCTTCAGTTTGTCCTCACTCTTCGTTTAGATTTCCTTTGGCTTCATCTTTTCTCAGTCACCTCCTCATTTCCCTTCTAAATTTTATAATACTCCAAGGCTGATCCATAGATTTCTTCTAGCCTATGAATTGTCTTCTTTATCTTATCTTTATAGTGATCTCATCTAGTCTCTTGGCTTTAAGTACCATCTGGATAGTGCAACCTCAACATTTAGGTCTTCTGCTTGGACTTCTCCAAACTTCAAACTCATATTAAATTGTCTAAATTATATCTCCTACTGGGTATAAAAATATGCATCTCAAGTTTAATGTGTCTAAACTGGACTTCTGATTCCCACCACCCCAACCTATACTTCCTGAAATCTTTCCCATCTAGTAATCACTAAGCCCACTGTTCCAGTTTTTCAGACAAAAATCTTAGATTGCCATAGATTCCTCTTTCTCTTACAGAATACATTTAATCCATCATAAAGCCTGTTGACTTTTTCCTTAAAATACATTCAATCTTTTAACCTCTACCACTACCATTCTAGTTCCAGTCACTATCATTACCTGAGACAGTTTTCTAATGTGGTTGTCCCTTTTACATTTCCATAGCAACATGAGGGTTCCAGTTTCCTAATCAATATTTGCTCTTATCACTCATTTTCATTTTAGCCAATTTAGTAGGCATGAAGTGGTATCTCATGGTGACTTTAATTTTCATTTTCATTATAATTAATGATGTTGAGCAGGTTGACCCATCATATTTAATTGCAACTCATCCCATGATACCCTCCAGGTATTCTTTATCTGTTCAATCTCTAATTTTTTTCATAGCACTTATTACCTTCTGACATGATGCATAATTTATTTATATTTACTGCTTATTACCTCCTTCCCTGATAATCTCCCTTCCCAACTAGAATGTTAGCGTGGAATCTTCCCCCATTTTGCTTGTCAATGTAGCCCAAAGAACCTAGAATAAAACCAGTATTTATTTTGTATTAGATGCATATTGCTTGAGCAAATGAATGATCAATAGCCTTGGATTACTAGGAGTACCACTGCTGAGAATGGGATAGTTTCCAAGACTCACACAAAATAAGTGAAGTGGAAGCTTCCTGTCCATTATTTCCCTTCATCATCCCTGTGCCACTTGTACTTTCTGTGTCTCTCATAGGCAGGGACCAGGTGTCTGAGTAGCATGACTAGTCACAGTTAGCAGCTACATATATAGCTATATATACTGCACTATATGGGGATTCTCACTTGGAGAACATGATGGACATGAAAAATTACTGTGAAAGTAACAAAGTATTCAAGTGAAACACAATAGCTTTCATGGTAGTGAGATACACACACACACACACACACACACACACAGGGCAATACCTTTGCAAGAAAAATCAGTGGTAAAGTAGGAGACAAAATACTAGATATTATGCTGAATGTGGCAAATAAAAATGGAATAAGACCTACTACCTGCCTTGAGGAGCTTGGCTTCCCTACTTCCATTTCATTCACTCCACCAGGGATATGATGTAAACATGTCACTCCCATGTCAAGAACTCATCATGGTCTCTTTGTTCTCCATTAAGTCTATATTCCTTAGTGGAGCATTCAGGCTCCTTCACAGACTGGCTCCAGCCATCTTTCTTTCTAGTTTCAGTTCTTGTTTTTTCCCCTTATCCAACTCCGAGCAACACAAGAATCAAAGTTCCAGGTTATGGGCTCTTTCCGACACAGAATACTCATTTCATATCTACTTGCCTTTTCTCCTGCTCCATTTGCATAAAAATTTCCCAAGCCCCCCACTATACATTTCCACATACACAACATGCACACAGCACCTTTCCACAGTTAATAAAATCCTCCTTGTTGTTTCAAGACTTGATACTTTTGGGGCAACATTCTTCCATGATTTAAGCAGAATGAATTTCTTCCCTTCCTATACAATTATGATACTTAATACAGTCTTATTTTGATTTTGGTTTTGTTTATGCTTGTTTCCATCAAATATGAAGTCTGAGACCAGAGGTTGGGTCATATTCATGTTTTTGCCCAATATTCCCCCCTCCTGTTGCCTATTGTAATTGTTTACTGAACATTGAAACAGAATAAAACGAATAATAAATAGACTCCTCTTTCCTTGTACTTAGAATATAATGAATAGATTTTTTTTAACGTTTATTTATTAATCAGAGACAGAGAGAGACAGAGCATGAGCATGGGAGGGGCAAAGAAAGGAGGAGACACAGAATCCGAAGCAGGCTCCAGGCTCCGAGCTGTCAGCACAGAGCCTGACGTGGGGCTCGAACTCACAAACCGTGAGATCATGACCTGAGTTGTTGTCGGACGCTTAACCGACTGAGCCACCCAGGCGCCCCTGAATAGATTTTTAAAAACGTAACTAAAATGATAATCAAATGCATTTTGACATAAAGTTATTTGCATCATAGGTACATTTTCACAAATGCAATTATAGTAGATTAATTTTAAATCTCAAAAGCAAAAATGAAAGAGAAAAATCACAACTTAATAGTGTGGATACAATTCACACTATTGCTCTCACTGACTGCGGTCCCAGGAAATAAGAGATAGGGATTGGTTCTTCTCTTTGTCAGTTCCAGATCCAGCTCCTGTGAGTCCTCTTGGTGTGAGCATCTTGCTGTGGTGAACAGGATTCTAGTGTTAAAAGATATGCATTGTTCATACAACGTGGCCTCTGAGAAGAAGCCAACTACTTTATTTGGTACAGCCCCTAGATCTGGAGGGAGATGCATCTTTGGGGATGGCATGTCCTTCTTCACCATCAAGCCTTTAATAGGGTCTGAAGAGTATTTTAACTCTACATGATTTTGCTTCATTTGTTGCCTTTTAGACCCGATTCCCACATGAGGTATTACTCCACAGTAATCTGTCAGCACTGTGGTACTAAGTACCGGTCATATTTCTAATAGAGTAGCTATACTTATGGTCTTTCTAACTTAAAAATGTAATGGAGAAAGTAGATGATTCCAAGTAGAGCTGCAAAGATAGTTAACATTTGTGGAAGATGAATATCTAAGAAAGATTTAATCATTGTACTTGCTCTTGTTGTGACAAAGAAGGTAGATAGATGCCCTAATACAGGTCTCTAAACGAAAAGTGATTTCTCGCATGGAAAATGGTGGCCAGCTGTTCTTCTCCGCAGAGTACACAACAGCAGAGAATGTTTAAAATGTAGCATGAGGGATTTATCTCAGATACAGAAAGATTTTCTGTTTGTCAGACACTGAGATGACTTCTTGAGAGAAGTTATAGAATCTCTGAATGTGGAAACTTTTCTTTTTAACCTCATTCTGTCTGGAATAGTTCATACCCACATTTTTCATAGTATGTTCTAGTATTTTATGGGCTGTTAAGGGAAGTTACTCAAATAAAGATTCTGTTATCAAATGCATTTCAGAAACACTAGGTTTAACAAAGTTAAAAAAGAAAAAGCTCTACTGAAGGGCTTTATGACATTTGCTTTATACTTTGTGAATTTCTGGTTAGAGTTAGGGACATGTAGTAAAACTTCTTTCTAAACTTTATTTAATCATATATAACCCATTTTTTTAAGAGGCTTTTTAAAGGATTGGTGTTCTGTGTTACTTTCTGGGAGATATGTTGACCCACATATTTGAAGTGGACTTTCACATAATGTTGAAAAAATTCTCACTTGCCACATTCCTACTTTTGAAAACAATAACAAAGTTATCCACGGAGATATCTCTTTTTAAAAACCACCTAAATATGGATTCCTTTGGAATAATTTCTTTTACAGTTTTAGATGTCCAGTGAGCCATAGTGGAGTGAAAACAATGAGTGTTCAGAAGCAGAAACAGACTTATGGAATCTTACTCCTCATTCTGGTTTCTGAGCACATTATTTGTGCTAATGTAGAGGCAGAGGCTATAAATGTGCACGTTAGGTTTTGCTGTAGTGAGGATTGCAGCTCCAAACATTTCTAATGAAATGAGAGGTGAGTATATCCATAAGATAGTATAATTTGGGGAGGACAATTTCACCTAGAATAGCTAGCTTACTCACTACTACATTACATGACATCTTACCCATGGAAAGCAAAACTATCACCCTACATAACTCTTCACTACTTACACTTGCTCTAGTAAGTTCTCAGGGTCTTGAGTGAATCTTTTGGGAGCTACATAAACATAACTGGACAGATGTACGGGAGAGAAGTTATCTCCACATCTACTTAACTGTTAATCTGAAATGAGGCAAAACATATATAGAAGAAACAGTGAGGGAAGGGACATACAGAACAAGGTGACATATTGTCTGGATGGTAATATACTTTGATATTGTATTGAATGTGTGTGGGATTAAATGATCTATAATGTACACTCTTAGAGGTGGTTAGTTAGCACTTGAAGTGCTTCAAGAAGCACTTGAAGATCCCCCATTAGGGATGTAAGTTACTCTTGGTTCTCCAGAAAAACTGTGTGTGTGTGTGTGTTTGTGTGTGTGTGAAAGAGAGATTTATTTTAAGGAATTGACTCATGGTGGTCATGGGGGTGGGCAAGTTTGAAATTTGTGGGACAGACCAGAACCTTGAACAGGCAGGATTTCTATGTTGGAGTCTTGAGGAAGAATTACTTCTTCCTTAGGAAGCCTCAGTCTCTGTTTTTAGAGGTCAAGCTGATTGGATGAGGCCCACCTAGCCATGGAGGTAATGTCCTTTACTTAAAATCCGCTAATTATAAACATTAATTACATATAAGAAATAACTTCACAGCAACATCTAGACTGATGTGTAACTAAACGATTAGAAACTATAGCCTAGCCTGAAAACTATCACAGAGTCTACATTTCCAATATTGTCAAAATTCCTACCAGAGCTTTGTTCTTTAGCATGAGAATTGTTAGAAAATAATCTTACATCATTGAAATAAGTAGTGGTCAAATTAAGTGGCCGGCCAGAAGGAGTGTACGGGCACTATTGGCCTTAAATGAACAAGATCCCACTCTGGCAAGCCCAGCAGGCTTATGGAGCTAGAACTGAACTCTGTTCGGATGTGTTTCCCTACAGAAAAGACTGTCCACTGTCCTGACTAGAAGGTAAGCTGATGCTGCCTCACAGTACTGGACATCCTCCTCAGAGTGAATCTGTTAAGCAAGATTCTCCTAAAAGGACTGAAAACAGAGGGGGTCTCTCTGAGGTTCCAAGAACAGGTGGTGTAGACTTTATCTAGTTGCGCATAAATGTTTACATCCCAGCAGACCCTCGTCTAAGACTTGTTTTCATTGTTACGTCCCATCTGGCTCTTATCGCTAGAGGCTTTTACAAAGGTTTTGGCTGTTTTCAGATAGCCAAACCAGCTCAGCTTAGTTCACAACAAAAGGAATTTGGAAGTCAATATCAAAAAACTATCCATTGGGAGAAATGGGACGCGTCCATTGGGACGCTGTGATTTCCTCTCCATCCCAGCCGACTACCGTCCTTTTTTGGTTTGAGTGACTTTGGTCAGCAAAGTCTAGTCTTCTGTTTCCCACAGATGTAGGTCTTCATTATGATATTCATGTAAGAATAATTGAATGCCAGGGGTTGTTGAAGAAACCATTTCACTCTTTTTGTTTCCTGACACTTAAAATTCTTTTTTTTTTATTAAAAAAATTTTTTTTAACGTTTATTTATTTTTGAGACAGAGAGATACAGAGCATGAACGGTGGAGGGTCAGAGAGAGGGAGACACAGAATCTGAAACAGGCTCCAGGCTCTGAGCTGTCAACACAGAGCCCGATGCGGGGCTCGAACTCACGGACCGTGAGATCATGACCTGAGCCGAAGTCGGTCGCTTAACCGACTGAGCCACCCAGGCGCCCCTTAAAATTCTTAAAGGAATTAATTAATGTGTTGGGGCTTCACTCTTACCTTTAATGTAATTTTGAGCCTTATATGAATGACACAAAGCTTCCTCTCTTGTATATACACTTAGGAGATGTGGGTTGATGCCACTTGATGGAAAACAGTCCTTTTAAGAATGCATTTTCCATACCATGAAACAGTGAAAATAGGGGTATGAGGGTCTGAATTCTGAAAAACACAGATATTTGACCAATTCAAAAACATAGGACCTTTATTACATTTTATTACCCCATTAACATTTCCCCACTTAAGTTATGGAAGGTAGATGTTTGCATACTTAAAAGTGGAGAAAGGGGAGTATTCCATCAAGTGAGTTTTTTTCTTAAAATAGCTGTTTAACCACCTCTTAAGAAGCTAAATAATCCATCATGCTTTATTACCATGAACTTGGAAGTAGGAAAGTGGATCTTGTCCAAAGAGATACACTGCATTTTGATTTAGAAGATATTTTGCTTTTGGATGAATACATTGATTGATAACAGGAATCAGCTACACTATTAATAGTAACTCCCCCAAAAGCTCTGTTATACAAATAAATCTCTCACATCTTTCTTAGCTGCTAAAATAGATGCTTACTAGATTTATCTTTCCTTTCATATTATGTGGCCTTGGAGTAAGCCAAGAATTTCTCTGCAAATTTGTTAGATAAAGCACAGTGAATTCTTACCTGTTTTTAGGAAATAGTGCTCTAAACTATTTAGATCTTTACAAGTGAGTGAAACTGGAATTTTTGACTCTTTCTTTTTGTTTATTTTATTTTTTTAAATTTTTAATTATTTATTTTTGAGAGAGAGAGAGCCAGGGAGGGGCAGAGAGAGTGAGACACAGAATCTGAAGCAGTCTGAGCTGTCAGCACAGAGCCTGATGTGGGGTTTGAACTCATGAACTGCACGATCATGACCTCAGCCAAAGTTGGATGCCTAACCAACTGAGCCACCCAGGTGCCCCACTTTTTGTTTATTTTAGATTATAGAATGAAGGGCACCACTTTCTGTGTGTCAAACTGTGGTGACAGATGAATGAAAAGTATTCCTTGAGTGAAGACAACTCAGCAGATTTTGGTGGACAAATGTTTTATTAAAGCAGTACTGAGTAATGTTAGAAGGCTACTTTATCCACAGGAACAAAACTATTAATGCCAGCTTCTAACTTATACAGATCTATGTTATCTACCTTCTCATTTTCTCTACCTCTGTTTTCTCCACTTCATCAAAGCTAACTTCATGGTATGACTCCATTTAGGATTCCATAACCTAGGGGCTTAGGGACTTAGGGTGCCATAATTCAGACCTTACCTGAACCATACGCTTCTCCCACCAGGACCACAATGTGGTGAATGAGGTGCTGCCTGGGCATCTAAAGAGCTGTTGACTTGTTCACCTCTTCTTGCCTCTCTGCTCTGAGTTGGCTCTGAGCACAGGAATGGGGTTTGCTTAGGTTTTCTCTCTTTGGTTCTAATGAGTTACCCTGTCCAGTGTCATATCTGGTGCTCACCCTGTGGTATAGTCTTTCCTGAAGCCAAGTGATTCTGATGGGGGGTCTTGGTACTTTACCTAATCTCCTGCTTGACCCTTCCTCAAGTAGCTTTGGTCCTACCATGTGAACACATCTCCTACACAGCAATACCACTGCTTAGATTTTCCAACTGTGCCCACTTAAGTGAATACCCAGCATTTAATGCTGTGAGAGTGGGACTGAAAAGCCAGCAATATTCTCCCAAGTGAGCATTTGTAGCTAAGTGGATACCTGTCCTCACATCTGCCTGATGTCAGCTCATCCTGCCTTCCCACAACAGTTTCTTGTTGCCCCAGTAACCATACTGCTTGTGATGGTTAATTTTTATGTATCATCTTGGAAGGTGTTTTGAGATGAAATTAACATTTAATTATGTGAACTCAGAGTAAAGCAGCTTGTCCTTCATAGTGTGGGTGGGCCTCATCTAATCAGTTGATGGCTTAAATAGAACAAAAAGACTGGTCTTCTCAAGCACGAGGGAAATTTTCAGCAGACTGTCTTGGGGTTTCCTCTGCACATTGGCTTTTCTGGATCTCTACCTGCTGACCCTCAGACTGGAGCTGCACCATCGGCTCTCCTGGGTCTCATGCCTGCCAGCCCACAGTGCAGATTTGGATTTGCCAGCCTCCATACTTGCATGAGCCAATTCCTTGTAATAAATCTCTTTCTGGATATATACACATCCTATTGGTTCTGTTTCTTTGAAGAACCCTGAAAATTATAATGTCTTATGTTGTAGTACCTCAAACTGTAACACTATTATAAATGTTTATGTTAAATTTGCCTCTGTATATATGCATGTTTTTACTGTGGGAAAAATGAGGCTTCACATTGACTTTGGATCAGAACTCTAATAGGCAGTTTTACTATCCACAGTCAAGGGAGAATGTCAGCCCCAAAACCTTCTAACAAAAAGCCTCAAAGCTTTTATAGTTGCTGTTTCTTCTTCTGGAATACTCTTCCTCCTGAGAGTTGCAGGGATTATTCCCATATTTTGATTTAGGTCGATACTCAAATGCCTCTTCTCAAAGAAGACTTCCTCAACCACAGTCTAAAATAACCCCCTTTATCACCCTGCACAGCCTTACCTTAATTGATATTTCTTTATAGCATTTACAACCACTTGGTATTTTATTATGCATGTATTTGTTTCTTTGTTGTCTAGCACTCCACTAGCATGTGAAGTCCAAGGACTTTGCTTTATTCACTGCTGTATCCCTGGTGCTCAGACTTGCTCAGACTAGATTTTTGAATAATATTTGTAGTCTGAATGAATAAACGAATGAATGTTCTGTGTAATAATAGAATAATTAACCCAAGGCTTGTGAATTTATGTACCACTCAGTTTGAGCAAAATTAGAATCCTATAGCAAGTGTTATATTACTTTAGTGAAAAATGTAATTTCCTGTAGCAAATACGTTACAAGGTTGAGAGGTCATGATAAAATTATGTTATTGGGAAGTTGACAGAAAATTTTATGGAGTAAAGAATTGTGGATGAAAAAGATTAAAAAAAGTGTGGTTGTGATGACAAGTAATAGAATATGTATGGATGTCATGTTTAAGATCTTTGTCCCATTTGGCCCATTTCCAGATGTGCTGTTTATTCATGGGCCCTCTGTGGTCCCTGGAATATGAATGCTCTCCAGCCTTCTCTAGCTTTTCTTACTGAGAAGGGCAGTTTCAACAGAGCACTTCAATGCTTATGTTAAAATAAACAGGGAGAAGAGGGTATTTGTATATAGTTGTTTATTCCCAAGGTATAATATTGTGGCTAGTACTCATGATGTGTGTATTAAGTGCTAGCATAAGCAGGTGGTTCATACAAAGTGATGGGACAGACTAATTTGTAAGGAGCTCCATTCTGGAGTTATCTCTCTCTAGGTTAAAGAATAGCTGTTTCTCTATTCAGCTGGCAAATTGAAGCAGGGATGCCCATTGCTAGAGACCCACAGGGTTGAGATATTCCTAAAACACTGTAGCAGTCTTACCTGGCAACCCCAGCCCGCTGCACCTCATCCGCTAGCAGAGTGCATTTCAACTACATAACAATTAAGCAGTGGACAGGCTGGAATTACTTCCCATATCTGAGGATGGCTTTGGGGTTCAGAGCCAGATGGGCTGTGGGAAGAGAACAGGCTTTGGAGTCAGCCAAATGTCAGATTAAAACCCAGCTGTGCCCCTCACTGGATGAACTTGGCTAAGTTATTAAATCTCCTTGAGCTGTAATTTCTTCACCCATGACATAGGACTAATTGTACTTATCTGGTAAGGTTACCAGGAAGGTTCATCTGGCTTACAGCTGACACTTGAAGAGATGATAATTTTTCTCCTACTGTCCACCATTTGCAGCTTATTAGGTGTTTTCTTTTTATTTGTTGGCTTTTTGGGTTTTTTCCCCCCTTTGACATGTCTACCTCTCATAGGACACATAAAATTTATAATTTGGAAGGAATCTTACAGATTAACTAAGCCACTTCCTTCCTCCATCTCCTTCTTCTACTTTACTCTTATACACACACACACACACACACACACACACACACACACAATTTTCTACTTCCTTTCCTGTTTCTGGTCATATCCATAGATGATGAAGAATATGCATGTATTGTATACTCCCCAGGTCTCCATAAAAAGCTATAATAGTTTCTTTCCAATTGGAAAAGATTTATTCATGATTTTCAGTCTCATAAACCCTCCTCCTTTCTAGCAGTTGCTTAACACAAACCATGAATGAAATTTCAGTGCTAGACCCTGTCCTTTCCCATCCTGCCCCTTCTAGAGAAGTGACTTTTAAAAAGGCTTTGCCTTATTTCCCTTTGAACATTTGGAAACATATAAGCAGAATGTAGTTTGCATTTCTAAATAAAGCTACAAATTTGTGTATTCATGTTTACATTAAAACAAACAAACTGGAACTTCAGTATCTCACCCCACTTAACCTAGAGAAGTTTTTTTTTTTTTGTTCTTATGAGATAAGATGTCTTTTTAATTGAGGTATAATTTAACACAATAAAATGCACTGATCATAATTTTTCTGAGGAGATAAGGAATTTTAAGCTCATGACATAGTTTGTAAGAAGTTTAAGACTACTGATTAAAAGCAAAACCAAACCAAAAGAGTGATGCAAAAAATCTAGTTCAGAACTCAAAACCCAGAAGTGGAAAATATCCGTGTAGGGACACCGAATTTTCCTCAGCTTCAGCTCGCTGATTATTATTGCATGTGGCAGTGCCTCTTGCGGAAGAAATTGGCCTTTGAAAGGCCAAATTGTAAAAAAATTTAAATTGTAAAATCTATAAAATTGTAAGGCTAATTGTAATCCTAATTAGCTTTACCATTGGTAGCATTAACAAGTATAAGGATTTGCTTGGATTAAAAGTTCTGTGATATTTTAAATAAACCTGGTACTCTGATTCACTCCATTAAAAATACTGTTTCATCTTCTGTGGTCAACCGCAAAGGCATTACCCTGCAGAAAACTCTTAAAGCATACACCAGCTCCTCAGTTTTGCCACTGTCACACCTATATATGGGATATAGTGTATGGTGTACAGACCTGTGTATAGTGTCTGCATTTGCTGGCTTAGCATTTGTGATTAAAATTATTTGTGAGGGACCCAACGGTCTAAGATATATGCCACTTTTGAATAGGGATAATACCTTCATCACATTGCTGTGGAGATCAAACAAGACTTCGTTGGGACCTGGCATAAATTTAGATTGCCACGGCACAAGATTCATACAGGGGAATTATTTAACTAGCAAATAGCCCGTCTGATGGCCCACTCCCCACGCCCCCTCACGTAACTGGAGTTCTGAACATATTTCTCAAGAATGTCAAGAATTGTGCGATCAGATGATGTATGATAGGTTTCAGTTGGTTAAAAATGCTTAGCCTTCTCTGTTTTGAAATTCTTCAATAATGAAAATAATAAATGTCTCTGAAACATGTGGATTCCCCCAAGCAAGAAAGTTATTAGGAGAAATGATGATATCAAAGAATGAATGGTAACCAAGAGCAACAAGCCCAATTGGAGAATTTCAAATGGCAAACACTGTATCATGATGAAAAAGATCTCCTCAAGTGTCAGTTCTATCAGACCATTAGGAGACACCCTTGTGTGCTCAGCTCAAGGTTGAGAGAACTTGCCACTCAACTTCATGTCCCATCTACTATATGCTGGTGCATTCTCAGAGATCGATTACCTTCACGGGAATTCCCTTAAAGCCACACGAGTGCCTGAACACCCCAGTGATAAATATATATAGCCTTAACTGCAAATTTTTCCTAACACATTTTTATTGAGTATCTATTTTGAATGTGCCTGGTCCTGACATGACAAATTTGAATACATTTAGCATACCCCTGAGGAATTTGCAGTGTGATGGAAAACATTGCCATATAAAGAGATATAAAACAGTGAGCTAAGGGCAACAGCAGAAGTCCGTGGAGGGTGCAGGGAGCACCCAGGAGAGGGCTGTCTAAGCTGGACGGTGGGGATGGAGGTGTGTGTGGAGTAGATCTAGTTACCCAAAATCAACTATCTTCCTACAGCATAAACAGACACAGTGAGAGAAAACAACTGCACATTTAGATCCGTGTCTACCGAATTTCACTCTCTGGATTGTTCAATAGCCCCTCCTTCATCCATGGTTTCACTTTCCATGGTTTCAGTTACCTGCAGTCAGTTGTGGTCCCGCATCTCATCATATAAGCATCTTATCACCTCTCATCAATACAAGAAGAGGGGTGTACACAGTATAGTAAGACATGGTGGGAGAGACCACATTCACGTAGCTTTTTTTATATCATTACAATTGTTCTATTTTATTATTAGTTATTGTTCAGCTCTTCTGTGCCTAATTTACAAATTAAACTTTATCCATAGGTGTGTGTGTATGTATAGGAAAAATGTAGTAGATATAGAGTCTGGTGCTGTCTGGGGTTTCAGGCATCCACAGGGGTCTTGGCACACATCCCCTGCAGTTAAGTGGGGACTATTATAATTGAGAGTATAGGGGGAAGTAGCAGTATCTGTAGTCCAGGAAGAGAGGCAGAAAGGAGAGGAAACCCCAAAGGGGGATGCTGGGACCCCCTAACTGCAGCCTTAGCTGTGAATTGGGTTTTGCCTCCTACCTATTGTACCACCCTTTTCTGGACAGCTGTGTCTAACACTTGTCAGTGGGAAAGTTTATGAATTTTCAGATATGTGGCCTTTGACGTGAATCCAGCAGGGAGTCTAGATGCAGAGGTGCAGCCAGGCCAGTTGTCAGCTTCACAAGTGTCTTAATCCGGGGCAGAAGGGGAGAGCTTGGCTGTCATCAGCTTCCGGGAAGATTGATAAATTGGAAGCAGACAGCTAGAGCCTAGGGCTGCCAAATAGATCTTTAGGATGGAAATACAACTGCTGTATGTAGAACTCTGTGAAACACCCACACACCCCCAAACACATGAGGATCTTGTTTAGAGTTAGATCATGTTGTATTAGAAACGATAATTGTAATTAATATCATGAGGCCTATTGTCTGCCTCCTCGGGAAGGCGACAGCCTGCAGTGGATGGAATTTGTGTTGTTTGGGCAGGGCAGGGGTGCCTCTTTCTCTCAGGCACACTCACCCCCACACTGCTGGCCACAGTGCCCGAGTCCAGGGAGAATGTGTAGTGTGGGCATATATATGGATTTGTGTGTGCCCGTCTGTCTTTGGGTAGGAGTATGCGGGCATCGATAATCTGTGTCCATCAGTCTGTACACACGTGCGTGTGTGTGTGTGTGTGTGTGTGCGTGTGTGTGTGACAGTGTCTGCCTCTGTGTCTGTGTGTATCGTATGTATCTATCTTTATATACATGTGTGGGCATATGCCTTTATCTGTGTCTCTGTCTCTGTATACATGTGTGGATATATGTGTGCACCTGTGTGTTTGTTTCACTGTCTACATCTGTCTTGTCTGTGTATATATGTGAAGGATTGTGTGCATGTGTCTGTAGGTTATTGTGTACATGCGTGGACATATGTATACGTCTGTGTGTCGGACTGTCTGTACCTGCGTGGGTCTGTGTGTCTATGTTTCCCCGCAGTGTCCCGTGCTCTGGAAGCCGAGCTTCTAAGTTACACTTAAGCCCCAAGCTGGACTTCCTCTGTGGTGACTGATAGCACTGAGGAAGGCCGCTGTTGTTGCTGCTTGGCCGTCTGCGTGGCTGTACCCATAGCAGCTAAACAGTAATGTGGGCTTACACTCGGTCACCTCAGAGACTCTTAACGGGAATGTTGAGAAAAGATATCGACCTCTTTGCGGCTCAGGAAGACCCTCCCAAGCCAGAAAATGAAATTCAGTCTCAGTTATATCTGCTGCAGGGAATCTATTAATATCCCACTAATTGTCTTCACAGGTTTGCTATGAGGTAACGTATGTGTGTCAGCTTCAAGTATAGAGAAGTCTAAAGTCATGTTAATTATAGGCAGAAATACTGTGTGTTATCAGGGACTGTATCATTAGCTGTTTTAATTCTCACTTCTCTTATTCCTTGTGTGATCAGAAATACGCACCTTCCCATTGGCCTCTTTTCCCAGAAACAAATGCACTATGTTAACTTTGGAAAATGCCTCAAATGCCTTCTTTCTGGTTCCTCGAATTGTGTTTGAGTTTTATCTGAATTTATTTGGCTGAAATCAGCTATAATTTTTAAAAACAATTTTGTCACACAAACTACAAGAATGTTTAGCCAATTTTTGATCCCCGCTTTTCAAAATTGGGATCCTCTCCCAGTCTTTCTTGTGCTTAGAAATCCAGACATATCTTAGCGACATATTTTTGCCTCATTTTCCAACTTTGTACTTGGCAGGTGCATGTGCAATGTAACAAAATACCATCTTAGATATTTTAAATCCAACTTGGCTGATTGGGGAGGAGGGAGGGAAAGGAGTGTTATGAACAGTAGTGTTTGAAGTTAAAGAAGCGTTGGCGAATATTACTGTTTTCAAAATTAACCCCAGGGAGTGTGGGAGTTTTGTCTTTAGCTGAAAATTTTAAAAATAGGGGCGCCTGCGGGGCGCCTGGGTGGCTCAGTCAGTTAAGCATCTGACTTCGGCTCAGGTCATGATCTCATGGTCTGTGAGTTTGAGCCCCGTGTCGGACTCTGTGCTGACAGCTCAGAGCCTGGAGCCTGCTTCAGATTCTGTGTCTGCCTCTCTCTCTGCCCCTGTCCCACTCGCACTCTGTCTCTCTCTCAAATAAATAAACACTAAAAAAAAAAAAAAATTAAAAAAAAATAGGGGCGCCTGGGTGGCTCAGTCAGTTAAGCGTCTTGACTTTGGCTCAGGTCACGATCTCACGGTTTATGGGTTTGAGCCCACCTCAGATCCTCTGTCTTTCTGTCTCTCTCATTCTCTCTGTCTCTCTCTCTCTCAAAAATAAATAAACATTAAAAAAATAAAAGTAAATCACAGATCCACTCCTTTCCTCTTCAAACCAGTGCTGTGGAACAAATAGAATGTGGTGCTTCCAGTGTTCAGAGCTCATGCTATGGGATCTCCACCTTATTCACCCTATGATGGCCTTGTGACTCAGGGTAACATAACTCAAATAACGTGGACTTTCAGAGCTGGAGCATGTCTGCAATCAGACATCACTGAGCAATCACTGAGCCCTAAACCTCAGGAGGTCCTTAAAGGCAGGAAAAGCCACAACTTGACTCCGGGCTTGCTGACTCCTGATCAGCAAGGATCAGCAAGGATGCTGTCCTCCTGTGCATGTGAGACTCTTCAGCAGCTTCCTAGTGACTGCTAGGTGAGGGTTGACTCCACAACAGGGCATGGGAAAGCCTGACTTCCCATCTCCTGCCCACATGCCTGGTCCAACTTATTGCCATTCTTCCCTTGCCACTTTACACTCAAGAAATACAAATGTCTCATAAATACACTGTAGCATTTTACATCTTCCCGTCTCAGTACTTTTTGTACTTTCTGCGTAGAATGCTCTTAGCTACTAGTGTCATTTGAGAGGTACCAAGAAAACTCTCACATGAGCACCTAAAACATCACCATTAATTCCCTTTATACTCAGCTTTGCTTCCATTGGTGCTCCCCCTGCCCCACATGCCTGCCCCCATAATTCATGTCATGTCTGTGAAGACAACAACTTAAAATTGCATTGGTACTGATTGAGTTTTCCAGATGCTTTGCTGCCAGGGAGGACTAGGTGCCGGGCAACAGGGATGCTGAAAGGGGCAGGAAGCAAAGAACAGGGACTTCTGAGGGCAGTCTCATTTGATCAGAGTTTTGCTCAGGTCCAGCCTACTGACTACACCATACACCTGTCAGAAGTTTTTGGATGGCACTCAGGTGTCAGAGGTGCAACATGGGAATATTTAGGTGTGCTACGTTCTCACCTGTATGGGGTTTCTCTGTTCAGTTCAGCACATTGATCAAAATATGTACACGAATTAGTCATTTATTCAATGAGAATCTGAGAATAAGAATCAGGGTTAAAAACCAACACAAAGAATTAAATGAAATTTCATTTGTCCTTCATGATTGCGCCTTTCAAAAACTAGATGTTCTGAAAAAAAAAAAAAGAAAGAAAGAAAGAAACCTAGCTGTTCTGATTATTTATTGCTGGGTAACAGACCACTACAGTCGTGGCTTACAATAACATTTATTTTGCACATGAGTCTGCAATTTGGGCAGGTCTCTAGGGGGGCTAGCTCCTGTCCGCTCCACTGGGTGTCAGGTGGGGCAGCTGGAAGGCTCATGTGGAATTATCTGACAGCTCCCCTCACTCACATGTCAAGCAGATGATGCTGGCTGTCAGCTCAGCTGAAGCTGTCACCAGGACTACCCACGGGTGGCTGCTTCCTGTGGCCCGTGCTTCCTCCCAGCGGCGTGGCTGGGTTCCAAGATGAGTGTCCTGAGAAAAGGAGCCAGGAGAAAGCCCTATCTGCTTTATGACTTAGCCTAAGAAATTATGCAGAATAATTTCTGCCACATTCCATTCATCCCCACAGCCACATAGCCTCTCAAATTCAGGAAGGGACGTGCAGGACCAGAAATACTGCTTTGGCCATTTTTAGAAAATACAATCTGCTACACAGGAGCATACAGAAATTTTAATGGACTTGTTATTGCTGGTTTTCCCGTTCATTCCAGCCACCAGCCACCAGAGTCTTCATGGTGGGTTGTGTGGGGGCCAAGAAAGTCTTTTACACGACTAAGTAATTACTGTATTTGGTTTCTTTGTTAATGAGACCTGCTCTCCATCACCAACGTCTCTTTGTCCAGAGAGAAAAGCTTTTGTGCATATAACAATTAGATCCATGTGGATCAAAGGTTTTTATTACAACAGCTTTAAAAACAACCTCACAGGGGCGCCTGGGTGGCGCAGTCGGTTAAGCGTCCGACTTCAGCCAGGTCACGATCTCGCAGTCCGGGAGTTCGAGCCCCGCGTCGGGCTCTGTGCTGACAGCTCAGAACCTGGAGCCTGTTTCAGATTCTGTGTCTCCCTCTCTCTGTGACCCTCCCCCGTTCATGCTCTGTCTCTCTCTGTCTCAAAAATAAATAAACGTTAAAAAAAAAAACCTCACAAACTGTTGTACAAGATTAAATTCTGGCCCATCCACTTTAGTATTTAATACTCTGTACAATTGAAAGATTTACAGGAAATTTGAAATATTGATTTGAGTACATATAGATGATCTTTGCAGCAGGACTTGAGCACAAAGTCTTTGGCCAAACATCTGTGTTTTCTGGAATGTTTTCTGGAATGTAATTAAAGTAGTTGTCTAGCAAATCTGTCTATTTGCATAACATTAATTAATTGTGTTTAATTAAGTAGTTTAGTTTTAATTAAGCTTTTCTTCTTTAAAAATTAAAGATAAGGAAAATCACATTAAGAATTTGACCTTGACTCAGTCTGTTAAGCATCTGCCTCTTGATTTGAAATCAGGTCATGATCTCATGGTTTATGAATTCAAGCCTTGCATCGGGTTCTGTGCTGACAGAGGGAGCCTGCTTGGGATTCTCTCTCTCTCCCTCTCTCTCTCTCCCTGCCTCTCCCTCACTTACACTCTCTCTCTCTCTCAAAGTAAATAAATAAACTTTAAAAAAAGAATTTGGCCTTGAGAAAAATAATACAAGGTTTCAAAATTGTAGCAGTATTGCGATATTTGGGATTATGTAATGCCACTTAGCTTTTGGATATTTGAACTGTTCTGAAGCTTGTCTTTTGTCTCATTCAACCTGCATCATCCTAAGGCCATGTTCATTTTTGGATGCTTGGGAAAAAACCCTGAATCAGGAGATAGAGTCCTGGTTCAGCCCTATTCGTTGAATGGCCATAAAAGCAGAACACTAAACTTGGTGGTACCTCACTTGTAGAATGAAAGCATTTGATTAAACATTCTCTAAAATTGTTTATGAATAAGAATATGTATAAGAATGTCATTTACTGAGAGCATAACAAAACAAAACAATATGAAGAATTAATTTTTTCTGATGCTGGGCTAGTAATTAGAAATAATCAAAACCATATATTTTACTTAGAAGCACACTTCAAAATCTTTTATTTCCCAACAACCAATTATTCAAGCTTTCTTGAGACATTTCAGGGTCTTGTTTGGATTTGATTAAGGGAGTAGTCAGCCCTTAGCTTCTTTTATATGACTTCATTACAATTTGAGAAGCAGATGGTTACTTAATAGATACTATCTGATAACGACAAAAATAGGACAAGGCTCTTCACATCTTAAATAGGTCTTAAAATAACAGTCTTATAAAGCCTTGCCAGTAATTAGGGCTGTGTCCATATTACAGACAGGCAAAAGGAGGCGGGGACCTTTGTTGTAGGATAGTTACTAATGCCAAAGTCTTTGTTCTTTGGGTATTATAAGCTATAATATCCCTTAAAACAATATTATATTCATTCTATTTTGTATTAATCAAAACTTTCTTTTGATATGAACAAAAAACAATAGCAAATTTTTGTGTATCCCTTATAACATGTCAGATACAATGCTGTGTGCTTTATATTCATTGCCTAATACGATACCCACTTTTAAGGAGTCTTTTTCAGCATGACTTCTACAGTCATAGGTTTTGGATTCAAATTACCGCTTACCCAATAGTTGTGATGACCTCACATCTCATTGCCTTGACCTTTGAGGATTACATGAGATTCACCTAATCATGCAAAATACTTAATATAGTGTCTGGAATAGTAAACATTCAATAGACATTAACTCTTTATAATTATTATTGTCACCATCAGTTCTGTCAGGTAGGTAATGTGGATAATTTTTGTGTGGCTTTAAACAGTGAAGTAATTTGCCTGGTAACATAGTTCTTAAGCAGTGGAGCTAGAAAGATAGTTGTTGTTTAATGCCAAATTTCTTAACTTCTAAACCATAATTCTTCCTAATAGTTAAAATGGTGAAACTTAGTAAAATATTTCAGTTCTTTCAATTCTGTTAAGTGATCAACCCTTGATACTTCCAAGGATCCTGGGATCAAAATCCCAAGATGTTTCATTTTGTGTGGCCTTTCTCATCTAGAGTTTCTGGATCTGGGAAAATAGTTTATGGGGGGGGGGGTAGAAAAAAGATTGTGGATGCCCCTTTTGAACAGTCAGGAGTCTTCGTGGATTGAATTATTCTTTCTAAAACTTTTGATCTCTTATTCTTATCCTAAGAGAAACTGATACAATTATGTTTCTTTTTTCACTTTTGTAAAACCCACATTAGAATGGGTCAGGTGTCTAAAATTTCTGGGGATTAATGAAGCAGAAGTAGTTGGTGAAAGCTCTCAAAATAAAGTAATAGAATGTGATCAGATATTCATTCACATGCCAGATTAAGTGTGATTTATTCACTTCAGTGCCAAAAAGCAAATTCCTAAACTACTTTAGGAAAACATGAATGAGAAAGGAAAAATATACTGGAATGAAAAAAAACAAATTCTAAGCAGAGGCTTGAGGTCAGAGCAAGACTACCCATAGGATGACAGGTGCCATTCAGAGTGTTGAGTTAGTGTAAGTCCTTCTGTGTAAGGCATCCGTGGTGGGGATTGGACAAGATCGAGCCTACTGGTATAACTCAAGGAGTTCCAGATTTAAAGGGAACCAGACCACAGCAGGGGTAGAGAGCCCAGATGCCTTTAGCTTGATTCTCTGTTTGACATCTCACAAAGCCATTTGTTGAAGAGACAGGAAGAGCAAGCTGGGCTTGTCAAGAAGCCCTTCTACTGAGAACACCAGTAAATAAGTCAACATGTGTTTTTCATAGTTCTGATGTCCACTGCATCACACTCTGTATCAGTGCACGCCCTGTGCATATGTGCATGGCTAAATTATAAAACTTATCCTATCATTATTTCCTCATCCTGAATGCGTTTGCTATGCCTTCCTTTTCATTTATTCTTCATGTCTGAACTTATTTTTAGTTTCATTTCTGTTTTCAAGTGCATCACATTCCTCATTTCTTGCCTCTGCTTCTCCTGCGCAGATGCTGATGAGCCATAGCTCTCAAGACCACGTATATTTAGAACCCGATCAGACAGTGTTGTAATTTTTGCTTCAACTGTTAAACATAATTCAGAAAGCTCCAGAGGAAAAGGAAAGTCTATTTATTCACCCATATTTTTGCTTACTATGTTCTCTCTTTCTTCTTCATGTAGCAGGTTTCCTTCTATCATTTCCTCTCTGTTTAGGGCACTCCCTTCAGCCATTGTCTTAGGGTAGGTCTGCTGGTGGGTGGCACATTGTCTTAATTTGTCTTCATTCAAGAATGGCTTCATTTCCCCTTTCTTCCTGAAGGATACTTTCACTGGAGGTAGAATTGTCAGTTGACAGCTCTTTCTCTAAGGATTTTTCAATATTTCGCCATTTCCTCTGGCCTCTGTGGATTCTGGTGGGAAATCCACTGGCGTCTGAGTTATTTTTCCCCTATCGGTAGTGCTGCCTTCAAGAGTTTTTCTTTGTCTTTAGCTTCCTGAAGTTTATGATGTGACTTGGTATGGATGTTTTTTTGAATTATCCTGTTTGGCATTTGCTTAGCTTTTGAAACTGTAAGTTTATGTCTTTTGCCAAACTTGGAAAGTTTTCTTTTTAACGTTCATCTATTTTTGAGAGAGAGAGGGTGAGAGAGAGAGAGAGAGAGAGAGAGAGAGAGAGAGAGAGAGAGAGAGAACAAATGATCAGGGGAGGGGCACAGAGAGGTGACACAGAATCCGAAGCAGGCTCCAGGCTCTGAGCTGTCAGCATAGAGCCCAACGAGGGGCTTGAACCCATGAAACCATGAAATCATGACCTCAGCCAAAGTCGACACTCAACCAATTGAGCCACCCAGGTGCCCCCCACCTTTTTTTAATGTTTACTTATTTTTGAGAGCGAGAGAGACAGGCAGTCAAACTTGGAAAGTTTTTAGCCATAATTTCTTCTAGTACTTTTTCAGCCATGTCCTCTCTCTCCTGTCTTTTGGGGACTCCAGCGATATGACTGATCTTTTGTTATAGTCCAGATCTCTGAGGAGCTATCTGTGGATTTTTTTTTCCTCCAGTCTATTTTCTCTCTGTTGTTCAAATTTGATAACACATTATTCTGTCTTCCTGCTCACTGACTCTCCTCTGACCCCCTCATTCTGCTATTGTACCCATTCATTGAGTTTTTAATTTCAATTATTGTATTTTTCAATTCTAAAAATTTCCACTTGGTTCTTCTTGTATCTTTTTATTTTCTTGCTAGAACTTTCTAGTCCTTTGCTGAGGCTTCCTATTTTTTTCATTAGCTTTGATCATGCTCATAATTGCTTGTTGAAGCATTTAAATTTTTTTTAATGTTCATTTATTATTGAGAGACAGAGACAGAGCGCAAGCATGGGAGGGGCAGAGAGAGAAGGAGACACAGGATCTGAAGCAGGCTTCGGGCTCTGAGCTGTCAGCACAGAGCCCAACACGGGGCTCAAACCCACAGACGGCGAGATCATGACCTGAGCCAAAGTCAGACACTTAATCAACTGAGCCACCCAGGTGCCCCAGCTTGTGGAAGCATTTTAATGATGTCTGCTTTAAAAATTGTTGTCAGATATTTTTAATATCTCTGTTATCTCAATGTTGACTTCTGTTGATTATCATTTATCCCTCATTTGGGGATCTTCCTGTTTCTTGGTATGATGTGTGAGTTTTAGCTGAAATCTAGATATTTTGGGTATTTTGTTGTGAGACTCTGGATCTTATTTAAACCTTCAGATTAGGCTATCTTTCTTTGACACCTCCCTGGCCAGGCAAGTGGGGTCTCACCTTGTCACTTCCAGATGGGATTAGAATTCATTTCACCTGTTGGCTTATGTTGACACCACAGTGGTGGTAGTGGGAGGGTCCCCTTGTTACTTCTGAGCAGGGGTGAGACTTCCTCCCCACTAGGTCTCTGCTGACACTTCCCTGGCAGAAGGATAGGAATGCCTGTATACTGCTCCTCCGTGACCTCCATGACACCAAGTGGGTGGGGGCTGCCTGGCTGCCTCATTACCAGTAGGTGGTGGTGAAAGTCCTGATTCTCTAGGAGGCCTCTCCTGATACCCACCAGGGGTGGGAAGGAGGGATGCCTTATTACTGCTGGGTGGGGGTAGAAGTCCAGGCTCCCATGTGGTTCCCACTGACACTGGGAGTCAGGGAGGTGCAGGGTTTGTTGCCACCCAAGTGGAGATAACAGTCCCAGCTCCTTACTTGGCCTTATATGATACTATGGCAACAGGGGAGGGGGAAGATTGAGGCACTTTGTTACAGCCCTATGATGGTGGAAGTGTGGCTCCCCACTTAGCATATGCTGGAATGGTGGGAAGGGGCCACTGTGTTATCTGTGGTGTCTGGCTAGAGTAGAGCAGTTTTTGTCTTAAAGTTTTCTGTCTTTCTAACTGCTCCTTTCCTGATCCTTTGGCTAGAAAGAACAGGCTTCCTTTGGGCCTTTTTGTCTGCCCGTGTTGGCATCCAAGTTGCTGGCTTCTCCAGTTCCAAATCCGGGATGCATAAGGCAAAGAGAAGAGCCACCATGTCATTCCTTGGGTCCTCAAGTCCCTAGCCAGTCTGCCTTCTTCTCACCAACTTTCAGAGTCTTCATAGATTTGTTTTACTTACAATGCCCAAGGCTCTTCATCGTACTTAGCAGGCAGAATGGGGAAAAGTATGTATGTTCTATTTTCCCAGAAGTGGAAATCAACTGCCTACATTTTACACAGAATTGCTTATGTGATCCATCATTGTCCTTGTTGTTGTTCATTTATTTGTTCACTCCCTCATTCGTGTAGGAGCTCTGAGGGAGAGCTGGCCACTTAGCACTTGTCAGTGCAGGAAGGCCTAGTGCTGGGTGGGGAGAGGCTCCAGAGGAAGGGGAAGCCATGGCCTGGCCTCTTTTTCCCTGAGTACAGCTTCTTGACGTCTCTGGTTCTGTTGCCTGCTGCCACACCGATTCCCAACCAGGCTTCCCCAGACTCAGCTGGAACCAATAGGATTATAATAAGGCAAGGAATGTAAATATTAAATATTTATTTATAGTTATACGGCTGAGCTTGTGAATAATGAATACAAGAATTTTACAGGAGAAAAAAAAACTTCTAAGGGGACTTTTTTTCCTTTTTTTGTAACATGCCATTTAAAGAAGTTTTTTGGGGAAATAATCTCCCACCTGGCAAAAGTTGCAAAAATAGAATAGTAAAAGGAAAGCCCATATACCCCTTACCCAGATTCACCTGTTTCTAACACTTAACACTTTATTTTCTTTATCATTTGCACACTGTCTCCCTACAACACCCCCCCCCCACACACACACACACAGGCACTAATTTAACAGACCATCTGCACTCAAATTTTTCAATTGACTCAATATCTTTTATAGGATTTCCCCTCCAGGACGAGACTCAGTATAGCATCAAGTATCACATTCATTTATAGAGCCTCCTTAGTCTCCTTTCATTGGGAACAGTTCCTAACTGTGATTTTTTTAAAAAAAACAATAAAATGGTAAAACTGTGTCTGTCTCATATCATTAATGTTATTTATGGGTACACTTAGCAGATTGTGAACTTATTAACTTGCAAAAAAAGTAGAATTTCAGTACTCAGTAGTAGTAAAGAGGATCTTGCAGCAGCATGTAATTAAATCAAAAAATGAAGCCACAGCAAAACCATAAAAACCATAAAATGCTTGACCCAAAATTAGAAAGTTGTTTATGTAAAGTTAGAATGGAGAGCATTGTTCTTTTATCACCTAAAAGCTTCTGGGGGTGATTAATGAAAGTGCATTTGTACAATTTACACTTAAATTAAATGCTTGCAAAGTTCTAAAATGACAGTTTTTAAAGCCTAGCTGGAAAATTTGTTTTATTCTAACTTGCAGTCAAATATTGCTAATGTGCCTGTCCTGATAAATCCCCTCTGGACATGCACCATAAAAGCACAAGTGAGAGCAGCACAGTGTCTTTCCTTATTTTAAATGCTGAATTCTGAACAGACTACCAATAAACCCATTTCTAATTTGGAGGTGCCATTAGCCTGCAAATGAATGATCACCTTTATATGCTAGGGATAATCTCTATTCCCTGAGACTGCAGTGGTGTTTCTCCAACATGCTTTGAAAATGCATCTGAAATGCATCTTCTTAGTATGCAGCAAAACCGAACATTTGGCAACCAGCTCCAAATCTGGGATACATAGGCAAAGAGAAAAGCCACCGTGTCATTCCTTGGGTCCTCAAGTCCCTAGCCAGCCTGGCTTCTTCTCACCAACTTTCAGAGTCGTCATAGATTTGGCAACCAGAGTTTACCTTCTGGTTCTTGCGTGTCACTGGCTTGCCCTGGCTCTTTTGTGCTCCTTACTGAGATCTCTAGTCAGAGCAAAGAGTTTTCCTCACAGCCAGGACCGGCTGGTTTCATCTCCTTGGAGGCCAGAAAAACACATGGTTTGCTCTTCACTTGAATTTCCCTTTTCAATAAGAGGCCTTGCCCTGTTCCTGGAGATGGAGAGAGAGTACTTCTCTCAAAACCTTGGACTGATGAGGTCTGGATTAGACCAGACATTGAAAGATCTTTCCTATTGAAGAAGCGTGTTAATCTCTGTAATGTTTGTATTAGGATTTTAAGCAATGTGACACCTGTCAAGATATTTTCAAACCCGAGTAGAGATTATTTTAGATGAATTACGGCTGCTTGAAACCCTGTCTCTTTTCAGTGGTTTAGAAAACAAATCATCTCCGTTTTATTTTATATAGATGTCTTGGGTTATTGCGTCGTGTTAGGGGCAGGCTCTGGAGGCAAGGCTGCCCTCATTGCATTCCTCACCAGTGAGCATGTTACTGAACCCTGTAAGTCTCAGTTTCCTCATGCGTAAGATGATAAGAATAGTAGTGACTTCCTGGGATTTGAAGAGCAGTAAAATTTTAAATTAGATGATACCTTTAAAACCAGTGTACCTCAGACCCAGGCGCGAGGTTCCCATCCCGTGCCTTAGACTTCAGAGGATTCCACTCTGGCTCTCCTATAGCAATATTCTACAAAATGAAGAATCTGGGATGAGTGGAGGGGTAGCAAGAAAGTGCTCTCCCTTCTCCCTGTCTCTCATTGCATGCTACACCATCCAGAACAAGTTCTAGGCACTAGAAACTCCAGATCCCTGCCCACTTGTCCCGAAGTCCACTTACAGGGTCGTTATACACTTCTTTTCTGCTTCTCCTGAAGGGTGACCTCCCCCCTACCCCCTCTGGTATGAGCATCCCCCCTCCTGAGGGATGGCCAGAGAGTGGCAGTTAGTAGGGCTGTGGGGAGGAGCTTGGGTTCTCAGTGTGGGTGTCTACACATGCATGTGGCCCCTTGCACAGTAGTCACCCAGAGTGAGTGGGAGGAAAAGGGGGGTGACCTGGAGCTGCCTTTTCCTGAGCTTCCATATTCCTACGTGGAATGTCAAGGAGTCTGAGCAAGCTAAATTCTCAGTCTCATGGCCTCCCAGGTTGTTATGAAGGCATATTTGTCAAATAAGAGACCAGATGTATTTTATGTGTTTAGCTCTATTTGTACAAGTGCCCCAGACTCCACCAATGTTGGGAGTGAGAGTGTGTTTAGGCAGTGACTGGCACATAGTAAGAACTCAACAAACATTGTCGTTATTGTTGTCGTTGTTATCTTCTGCCACATGTGGCATGTGGCCACTTCTCTGAAATGGGTGGGAAACCAGTCCTTCTCTCACCCCTTCATGGTTAAATACCAGCTCTGTTTCTTACAAGAGAGAGTAGATGACTGTGAAGATTTCACAGATGGTTTTGGGGAAGGCAGTGGGGGAGGCAGTGTAATCTGGACTGGAATGAGCAGACCATCGAAGGTGACTACCCTCACCCTTTGCTGTGGGTTCTGTCCAGGGTCTGTCATCCTGCCGGCTCCTATTTGGCACAGTTCTCAGACTCCGGTGGCCTCATTCCCTCAGACTATCTGGTACCAAAGTCATTTGATAAACACAGGTGTGTGGACATCTGCTACTTCAACTTTCTCTTAGCTTCTGCCGAATTTTTTTCTTTCATCTTTTAAATGTTGGTACTTTTATTAGAGACTTAGGATGGTTCTGTCCTGTGGTAGGCTCTTGCCTGAATAAAGGTACCCATAGTCTAACAGCACCCATGCCTCTGGGACAGGATCTTTGGCAGACAGCAGTTTATCTCAAGGATTAAGGTGCTCAAACCCTCCTCAGGTGATGCCAGTGGCCCAAAAATATCTTGCTGATTTTGCATTTCGGATGGTTTTGTAGTAGAAGCAATCTGACAGAATACCTTAGCATAGGCCTTTGTGTTAGAGAAAATACAAATTTTGGTCAAGTTCCAGTCTTTTCAAATAAACTTGTTTGCATGAAAGAGATCCCACCATCTGATGCCTTTTTGGGAGAAACACATAGAGTCATTTTAGCTGTGTGAGTGATGTGCCTCATTGGCAAGAAGCATGACGACCACAAAAACACAGAACTTGGGTTTCACCAAGTTGGGTAATGCTAATGACAGAGATCATTTATGGCATGCTTATTATATGCCAAGGCTGTATTCAGTGATTCGTACATATCATTTAATCAATGAGAAATTAATATGTCCAAGTTAACAAAGCTAACACAATGAGGATCCAAGATTTGAACCACATTTAATTAAAAAAAAAAAAAAGCTAAGAGATATGAAACCTCACTACTCTTTTTGTTTGCGAGAGGAGGGCATTTTTCAGCCTAATGTATGTCCAATGTAAATAAGGAGAGGTGCTTATAACTATAGCTGCACGGAACTTTAATTTTGATTAGCAAGAACAGTATTATCTTGAGGGCTGGGCGAAATGAGTGAAGGGAAGTGGGAGGTACACGCTTCCAGTTATGAAATGAATAAGTCATGGGGAGGAGATGTACAGCGCAGGGCATCCAGGCAATGGTACTGTAATAGGGTTGTTTGCTGACAGATGGTAGCTACGTTGTGGTGAGCACAGTATAATGTGCAGATTGGTGAAATCACCATGTTGTACACCTGAAACTGACACTGTGTGTCAGCTGTACTTTAATTAAAAACAAAAAAAAAAGAACAGTGTTATCTCCTGGAAACAGTGATGACTGCCATCCCCAGACATGAATTTTTATAATTTATATTACCTTATATTGTTTATAGTAAAATAACACCATAACAGTACAATTTGACAAACTTTTCTTCAATCTTCACAATAGCAGATAAACATGAAATAAAACATTCTCAATTCCTTCCTCTGTTTTATCACCTATTTTTCCCTCCTGGCTGTCCTCCTCACCATAACCCCCCCCCCCCTGTCATCTAATCAAGAGCAGTTTCGAGCCATTTCCTCCCAGACAGCTCTCAAAATTATCTGTTTTTGTTTCCCCACTATCACTACCTTGGTCCAGGCCAGGGAACAGACTGTAGAACCAAACTATTGGAGTTGTGATTCCAGCTCACTGCTGCTTACCAGCGGTGTGACCTCAGTCAAATAACTCAACATCTCTGTGCCCAGTTTTCAGTCTGTAATTTGGGAATGATAGTACATAGTTCACAGGGTTGTAAAGATTAAAGAATAGATACAACACAAAAAAGGTACTTAGAATAGTGCATTGCACATGTAAGGTGCTGCTGTCCTTAGCCCATTATAAAAGCTTTAGGAACTACAGTCCTGTTCAATTAAGTACCTGTTCATAGTCATTTTCATTTTCAACTTATTTTGTCGGGAAAATTATCCACTACTTACAAGTGGGCAAAAGAAAACTTGCTGGCTATCCTTTCAGTGGAGCATTGGTATCTTGTCCAGTGGAACCTCCTGGCATTATCGGATTCTGTAGCCGTGGACATCTTTGATAACCTTTGCATTGATTAGACTATTTTACAACATTGCATGTGTAAAAGTTGTAGAAAACTCACAGTAAAGCAAGTGATCTTTGTCATAAAAAAAAGGAAAGGAATTTTGTCTTCAAAAAGATAAAATTGATTTCCACGCTGTGGAAAAGATGACCTCAAACATTATGTTTTTCTGCCCTAGATGGTATCAACCACTTTTGTATCTGTTAGCAAATATATTTCATAATTCCTGGTTGTATATATGTGTGTGTATGTTCATAAATTCTACTTAAAAATTTTTTTTAATATTTACTTTGAGAGAGAGATAGAGTCCAGTGGAGGGAGGGGCAGAGAGAGGGAGACACAGAATCTGAAGCAGGCTCCAGGCTCTGAGCTGTCAGCACAGAGCCCGATGTGGAGTTCGAACTCAACAACCATGAGATCATGACCTGAGCCAAAGTCGGACGCTTAACCTACTGAGCCACGCAGGCACCCTGTGAATTCTACTCTGAAATAGTTTTAACATCTTAGTGGTACCTTCCTCAACTATTGAGTTAAATGAAATCTTTTTACATGTGCAAAGCTCCCAAACAATATAACTAAACCAAATGAGAGTCCCTGATTAAACATTTACAAACCTTCCTTCTCTCATCATTTTCTGAAACCCAAGGAAGAGCCCCAAGTTTGTCCTAATGCAACACTGAGAACTGATAAACTTGTTGCTGGTTATTTTCTTTTCCCTTTCTGTTTTCTGCCTTTTTCAATAGTCCTCCTTGCTATCACGGCAGGTGCCAGTATCCCATGGTGGTGGAGACACCCCATTCCCCACACCAACCAGCCTTATCTACCCTGGTCTCACCCAGTGCCCCTCCTTGATTGTCACCTCAAAAGCAGTTTGTGTCCTGGGGCACCGATACAGCTCAGTTGTTTGAGCGTCCGACTTTGGCTCAGGTCATGATCTTGAGGTTCGTTAGTTCGAGCCCCACAACAGGTTCACTGCTGTTATCCTGTCAGCACAGAGCCTGCTTCAGATCCTCTGTCCCCTCTCTCTGCCTCTCCCCCACTTGCGCTCTGCCTAAAATAAATAATTATTTTTTTTTAAAAAGCAGTTTGTGTCCTGAATCTTCCCTCATCACCATCCTCAGCTTCTCCCCTTATCAGTTCTGATCCTCAGTTCCTCAGATCATGAAGGCTGATAACAGGCAATATCAGAAAATCATTCATTCATTGAGCTAAGATTATTTGTTGAACTCCTGCTAAGTGCCAGACACTCTGCTTGGTGCTAGTGATAGAAGAGTGAAGACAACACAATTCATGTCTCGAAGAGCTTTAAAGTCTATTGAGAGAGACCAGCAAACCAGAGATTTGGATACACTGTGTAGGGACAGTGACTCAGGTAAGAACAGTAGCTATGGGAGTGAAGGGAAGTGACGATGAAAGGGATATGGAGGAGAGCATTCTGGGAAGCACAAATTCTATGGCTTGATCCCCAGGAAAAGACCAACAGAATCCTTCAAGCTAAAGTAGCCCTAAATGGCCAACAGACCTCGTGTTGCCTTCAGAAAGATTAGGGTCCCTAAGTAGATGGCCTTAGCATAGAGGAGCAGAGAGGAAAACCTTTAGCGTCCTATTTTTGTTCCCACCTCTCGGTGTCCTTTGTGATGAAAAACTCCACAGAAAACAAGACAAAAATGGAACGCTTGGTTCTGTGTACTTGAGAAAGGCCTGGAGAAGAGGGGTTCCTTCACTTGGGGAGAGCTTCATATCCCGCCTTGTGCTAGTAGCAAACCTCTGGTGGCATTTGGCTGGCTGTACCTCCTGTACCTGAGGAGAAAGCATTATGTTCTTCCTAGTAGTTAAGTGCATGGCCTTTGAAGTATATCAGGTTGAAGTTTAAGTTCTGGTCTCTCATTTGCTGGATGGTGACCTTGAATATGACATTAAACCACTCCGAGAGAACCCTCCCTTTCCTGCCTGTATACAAGTGCTTGACACAATGCCTGGCACATGGGAAGTAATACTAAAAGGAGGTGATATTCAACCTTCCAAGCAAAGCTTATCAACAGTCGACAAACAATGCAACCTGCCGTTGCTTGCAAAGTTTTGTCCAAACAAGCATGCAGAACCATTTTTGCATTTGCTAGTTCGGAAATATGAGGGTGATAAGTTCAAAACCATCTATTTCCATATGGGTGACAGATTCTAATGCAGTGCAGAGTTTAGCGATACTGAAATATTCCTGTATTACACCATTTGGGTGTTTTATATCCCTTAAAAAGTAATCATCTCAGTGTCCTTTTCATGTGTGTGTCTCAGCCCAGTGCACCCCTGGTCTACAGCAGAGAGGAGCCAATTTACAACTCTGTCCGGCGCTTTTCCCCCAGGCCATTCCAGGACTGACTTGAAGGGATGGCAGTAGGGCTGTTGCAGGACTTGTGCAGTTTCTCTGAGCAGGAGAGACACCTCTGCCTTTCCCCATTCACAGCATCCCCCACCCCACAATGCACTGCATTTTGGAATTATGCCACACAACAATCCCAGAGTCTCTACTCGCTGTGTTTCCTGGGAATCATGCCCTTACAGCAATATGCCTACGCATGTATTTTTGTATTCAGGAAATTTGGTTCAACCAAATAGTGTCAACAGCAGCTTGGGGAGCAGCACACATAAAGACCAGGAAGATATCATGTCTCTGTTCTTCCCCCTCACTTCCCCCACCCCCTGACCAACCCACTAGAGAGCACAAAGTTGAATAAGTCATCTGCCAACACAGGGCTATTCATGCAAAGATATATTGACAGCATGAACACTGGGTCAGAGCCAGGATGAGCCATCGTCTCTGATAGGACAACTGGAAGAGAGACACCATTGTAGTATTCACAGAGGAAAGAATGGTTGAATTGGGCTTTGAAAGATGAGCAGGATTTCATCAGGTGGAGATACTACCATCCACCACAGGGCTGTTGAGACTACCATGTCCAGTAGCAGGCAGAGGAAGAGCAGTGTTTGGGTGGTGATTCTGGGGAAGATAACCAGTTAGTAGGGCTGAGGGAGATTCCCAAGCTAGGGAACTATGAAAAATATGTGATGCCTGACCTCTTGTTTCTTGACACTGTGAATAGAAATCTATGGCCAAGCTCTTGGTACTTACTCACCTCAGCCCAGCTAAGGGGGTTTCCTGTGTAATGCTCACCAGTGTTTCTAGGAATGTACAAGATTATAGACCTCTAGGTCTACCCATAATAGTTGCTCATTATTGTGAGATGTCAGTGAGAGAGCTGACTTGGCTCTGTCAGCATCCTTGTCCACGTAAAGGCCTTCCTGATGTAGCTGAGAAATCAGTACTATATCCACATCTTTCTGAGGACTGCAAGGCAGAAAATTCTGATTTAGCTGCCTCATGCCCCCACTTACTCCCATTTCCATTTTTCTTCATGTTCTAATTACCACAATAATATGGAGTACAGGGAGAAAAGCAAGATTTTGATGAGGAAATGGGTACAAACGAGTTTAGTATTCCCTTGTTAAGTGCAGTCCCAGTGGGATGTCTGGAGGTTGAGCTAATAGACAACCATGGGAACTAATCTCGAGCTGAAGAGCTTGGTGCAACTAAATCCAGGTGTAACCCATGGCAGAGTGAGAAAGGAGGATGGGGTGGAGTAGTTGAGGATGTTCACAGGTGATGTTCCCCATCTCAATGACAGGATAAGCAAGATCTTCTGGGAGAGCGGGAGGATGAGGTAGATTAAGGTCCAAGAGGAAAGCAAGACACGTTGGAATTATTGCATTGGAGAGTTCAAAAGATAGGTGATCAGTAATGAGTGAAGGAATATCTAAGCAACACTGATGCTTAAAATGCAGTGGGAAACCATGGGGTTATGGAGTGTCTGTCATGCTGTTCAGTTATATAGCTCTTACCACAAGGTTTGACAACCTAGGAGGAAGCAGAAAGTTGGGCTGGTTCTGAGTTGGGGACTGGTCAGAAAATCCGGCAGGGGATTTCTGCTCATGCTAGCATGTGATTTTAGTATCTGGTGGTTTTAGGTGCTGGTTTGTACTTCCCCATGCCTACCCCAGATAAAGCTATCTAGCTGCCTCCGTGTGAATGCATGTGATTATACGTGACAAACCCAAACCGACTCAAATAACAGAAGGAATTTGTTGGTTTATGAAACAGGATTCAAGATTGTAACTTGCCTCACAGGATCATTATGGGGATTAAAGAAATTAATTGTGTAAAGTGCATAAAACAGCTTTTAGTTCAAAATAGATACTCCATAAAGAATTTGGCATGTTAACATTATCATCCAGAATCCATCATATCTTTGTATCTATTCTGGCTACCATGTTGTTAGCTTCTTCCTTGTTCATGTCCAGTGAAAAAAGACCTGTCTTCTAACTTCTCTCCTGGAAGGGTGAGGAGCCATCTTTCTCAAACATCTCAAAACTCATTGGTCTGATCTGGGTCTATAACAACGTCTGTGGCAAAGGAAATGTCATTTGCTCATTCGCATTGTCTCAGTAGGACAATTACGGTGGTTGGAGACATGGGTTTTTTAATTGGCTAGATAAAGCAGAGCCCACGCTAGAGTTGAGGGTGATCCATATTCCTGTCTAGATTACATGACTATTACATCATAAGTATCAGTGTGGTATTTGCTAGAGAGACAATCAAGAAGTTCACTGCAATCACTGAAGGTTTTAAGGAAAAAAGTACAGTTTTGCTTAATTAAGACTGAACAGAAAAATATTCTCCTGGGCCCCCGTGGAATTGTTTTATTGTCACAAGATAGAGATAGGATTCTCCTGAACAAAGAGCTGGTCTTGCTGTGTAATTCCTGTCAGAAAAACCACTGTATTAGTTTCCTGTGGTTCTGTAACAAATTACTTGAAGCATGCTGACTTAAAACAACAGAAACACAGTCCCTCATAGTTCTGTAGACCAGCATTTCAGAATCAGTATCACTGGGTCGAAGCAAGGTGTGAGCAGGACCATATTCCCTCTGGAGGCTCATGTCAGCATCTTCGAATCTCTCTCTGCCCTCTTGTCACATTACCTTCTCTGTGTAATGATGCAGGTGTCCTCTTACAAGGATGCAGGTGTCCTCAGTTTTCAAAAGTTCACATTACACCACTTTGCTTTTATGAAAGACTTGTTTGGGTACCTGTTTTCACTGAGTAAAAGCAATCCAAAGAGGATTTTCACTTTTATGAAAAAAAGGCAAAAAGAGGAGATAGCGTGCAGTAGTTTTTTAAATAAATTTTTTAATGTTTATTATTTTTGAGAGAGAGAGAGTGAGATATACAGAGTGCAAGCAGGGGAGGGGCAGAGAAAGAGGGAGACACAGAATCCGAAGCAGGCTCCAAGCTGTCAGCATGGAGCCCAACAGGGGCTCAAACCCATGAACCGTGAGATCATGACCTGAGCCATAATTGGCCACTCAATCGACTGGGCCACCCAGGCACCATATGCAGTGTTTGTTTTACAGCAGAGACTTTATAGAGGCAATGGGCACCCTGGGCAGCAAGAGTGGCTCCATCAGGCTCCTGCCCGGGAACCTCACTCAATATCTCAGCCTCAAGCTGCTGTAGCTTTGAACTGTGTCTGTGAGCATCTGTGCTTTATCTTGACTTATGTTGTGCCTCTGTTAGCAAGATGTGTCTTAAGATATCAGAAAAGCCTAAGAGAGGTTATTTTTGGGGTCTGGGAATGCTAAAAAATATTTCCATATAAATTAAGGTCAGTGGTGTCATTTTGGTTTACAAAAGACTTAATAGTAACACTCACTGTACTATCATAGTAGGGAAAGCCTGTGTACATGGGATTGCATTTAGAGTCCACCCTGATAATCCAGGATAATCTTCCTGTCTCAAGACCTTTATTTTAATCACATCTGCAAAGATTTTGCCACATAAAGTAATATTCACAGGTTCTAAGACTGGAACTTGATATCTTTGTGTGCCATTATTTAGATCAATTACTCTAAAATAATTATATTCTGTATTGGCAGACACCCTTAGATAATCGATAACCCAGTATAGAAGAACAATTTGTTATTTAGAAGGATATTATGCAATTACCACATACCCTTAATTGCCAGACTTCATCTGTTGAAAACAGCTTTTGAGAGGAACAAAAAAGAATAAACACTATACTAAATGTCCACATCCATCCTGATTTCAGAAACATAATGTGGGGAAATATGCATTTTAGAATTGAGGAAATGTGGTAATTTATCTTGGGAATATCACCAGGAAGTTACATTGTTTAAAACTAGATGTTTTATGGGTAGTTATTGAGATTTTTCTAGAGAGCTATCAAAGGTGAGTGATAATACTTCCCTGAAAATTTTCCAGAGTGAAATCATCATGTCTATGAGTAGAGCATAGGAATGCGTCCTTTGCTGGTTTGTTGGAGATCTCAGAACTATTTCTAAAGGTAAATTTTGGCCATTTACTCAGATTTTTTCCTTGAGCCACCTCTGATCTCTTTTTCTACATTTCTCATATTGTAATAATTCAGCTTTGTCATCTGCCTAGATTACCCCCCTCCCCAAATAATATAAGGCTATAGGATGACAGAGAGAAGAACAAACTGAATTGACTGAGCATGCAGCTGTTCTCCAGGGAACCACATGTCACCAAGGGTTTTTACTTCCGTTTCCCCAATTTCTCCTGAACCCCTCCACTTGTTGCAATAGCCGCTGTACAAGGAGAACGACTCCCAAAGATGCCAACACCATAATCCCCAATCTGAATATGTTCTGTTACAAGGCAATTGGTCTAAAAAAACAGAATTAAGGATGCTAATCTGCTGATCTTAAAGAGATTGGCCTGGGTTTTTCAGGGAGGCTCAATGTAATGGCAGAGCCCCTAAAGGGGCAAGAGGGAATGGAAGATTCAGAACCAGAAAGTTGACATTGTGAGGGAGAATTTACCAGCCATTGCTGGCTTTGAAGATGGAGAAAGGGGACCATTATGTGAAGAATATGTCACCTGCTAGAGGCTGGAAAAGATGAGGAAATGGAGGGGCATCTGGGTGTCTCAGTCAGTTAAGCGTTTCACTTTGGCTCAGGTCATGATCTCGTGGTTCAAGCCCCACCTTGGGTTTTGCACTCTCTCTCTCTCTCTCTCCCTGCCCCTCCCCCAACTCATGGTTCCTCTCTCTCTCTCTCTCTCTCTCTCTCTCTCTCTCTCTCTCTCTCATTCTCTCAAAAAAAAAAAATAAATAAACTTAAAAAAAAAGATGAGGAAATGGATTCTTCCCTTGAGCCTCCAGAAAGGCACACACCCATACTGACTCCTTGATGGTAGCCCAGTGAGACCCATTTTGAACTTCAGATCTCCAGAGCTGTAAGATAACAAATGTGTTGTTTTAAGTTACGAAGGTTGTGGTAATTCTTTCTAGCAGCACCCTTGTGGTTCTGCACATCCTATTCCCTAGGTCACTGAAACAAACCTTGATATGATTTCCCGCCTTGCCCCCTTCCACCACATTTCCACACCGTGGTTACAGCTGTCTTAATAAAATGCTGTACAAGAGGTCTCAGTCACCTCAGTCACCTTCCAGTGACTCTCTTCTGCTTTTAAAACCCAAAATCTCTAATATGACCCCCAAGGTCCCTTCAGGATTGCTCTGCTCTAGATTCCCCTCGACCATCCACCCAGCCTGAATTTCTTCCAGTTCCTCAAAAGCCTCTCACTCTCCTCTCTCTGGATTCTCTGGTCAGAGGACTCTCCTCCCTCCCCGGGAGGAGACACTCATCCTCCTCCTAGACACTCCTCCTAGACACTCCTCCTCCTCTAGACACTCATCTCCATAAAGTAGCTCCTTAGCTGTTGCTGCTTCCTGACTTTCCTGGACTCCACAGCCAGGCCAGTTGCCCTCCCTTCTGCTCACGTGAGACCCTGGTCACCACTCTTACAAGTCATCTTGTAGTTGCCCATGTTTCCTGCCAGCCTGTAAGTTTCCTGGGGACAGAGACCCTGACTGCCTGAGCAGCCAGCACAGTGCTTGGCACCCAGCAGGCCCCACTTTGTATGTAATGTCTGTACCCATTATTCAGATCACAGGAATGCTGGATGTTAATTGGGCCAAACCATTTCAGTTCAGGAATTTCCCCCTTTTGATGGTTCTGTGAGGGCTCACACATACTTTTATTCTCTCTTCTCCTTCCCTCATTACTTAACACTGTACTCTTCCCCGGGTGGCTGGGTGGCTCAATCAGTTAAGTATCCAACCGGCTGAGGTCATGATCTCACCGGTTCGTGAGTTCTAGCCCCACGTTGGCCTCTGTGCACAGAGCCTGCTTGGGATTCTCTCTCTCTCCCTCCCTCCCTCCTTCTGCCCCTCGCCTGCTTGCACTCTCTGTCTCTAAAAGAGGTAGAAAGAAAGAAAGAAAAAGAAAGAAAGAAAGAAAGAAAGAGAAAGAGAAAGAAAGAACTGTACTCTTCCCATGTTGTCCAGGGTAGGCATGTGAGAATTACATCAACCAAGCCAACTTTCCCACCCGCCATGGTTATGTGCTTGAGGAGCTGTACAAATCCCCCTGCACAGTCTTTAGGTCTAGAATGTGTTTCTTCTCCAAACATGGAGCCCCTAAGATTTATGCAAACAAAAGTAAAAACGTGGAGATGGAAAAGAGTCCTTGAACCTTCAGAGATACAAACTGAATTCTAATATTACAAGAATAATGATCTAATTATCTAATATTAGTAATATTACCTAATATTACAAGAATAATTATCTAATTATCTTGTAATTTCTAATATTACAAGAAACTAGAATGGAGGAAATAATAAAGGTAAAGAAAAGCAAAGAACAAAGATACATTGCACGTTGTAGCTAATTTTTTAATTTACAGAGGAGGATGTATTTTTAGTCTATTTCTTGTTACAAAAATCATTTAATCTTTTGTTCTTTTGTACTCACATCAGTCAACTAAGGCTATTTTCTCAAATCTCCATGATTAAAAAGCGTGCCCTTTTTAGGTGGATAGACATGAAAAGAAGAAAGGGTTTATCTAATGCTAGTCTCCCCCAGATAGGATGAATAGTTAATTACTCTCTGTGGGGTCTAGCTTTGCTGTCGTGTAGCCCCGATGTACTCACATCTGCTGCTCGCTGCACCCTGGCTTAGGAAAGCCAGACTGGCCTGGTAGTTTCAAGTTATGCATTTCCCTGGTTGTGTGATGTGCACTGAGGTCTATAACTGGGCCCTGCTAGGCTCCCCGGAGTCCCTTAGGTAAGATGACAGAGCTCTGCCCAGGCTCTGCATGTGACTCCGGTGGACACAAACCCTTATATTTACATGCTAATGGCATTTTGTTCATGTGCAAGTGGCATGTTTGTTGAGATGTGCACTCTTGCCTTCTGTGTAGTTTTGTGTACAGGCATGTTTAATAACTTACATAGTTCACTTATTTTGGAATCCTTGGCTTAGATATAATATATCATTTCAAATAGAAGTTCATAAATCCATGAGTAAAAACATAAGGTAAAATGACAGATTCCTAATTACTACCCTTTGTTTTTGTGGTTTTTGTTGTTTTTTTTTTAACGTTTATTTATTTTTGAGACAGAGAGAGACAGAGCATGAACGGGGGAGGGTCAGAGAGAGGGAGACACAGAATCAGAAACAGGCTCCAGGCTCTGAGCTGTCAGCACAGAGCCCGACGCGAGGCTCGAACTCACGGACCACGAGATCATGACCTGAGCAGAAGTTGGCCGCCCAACCGACTGAGCCACCCAGGCGCCCCTCTTGTTTTTATTTTTTGGTATTTTTGTTGTTGTTTTAAGCTCAGAAGTCAACTGTGTATCATAATGCCTAGGTACACTACTTCTGCGGTAATTTTCTGAAAGCCCAAGGTTGGAAAGTGAAAGTCTTCTGCTGTCCTCAAGTAAGTGTGTGACACATATTTACACTTTTCAGAACACTATTTATTTTACTTGTCTCCTCCAGTATATGGAGTTTTTTGTTCTTGTTTTTTTCTCTTGACAATGAGCAAGACATTGGAGGAGGTATAGTTCTTGGACTTTCAGTCTCAACATTCTAAACATTCTACTGGAGTTCCTAGCCAGTGCAATTAGGCAAGGAAAGAAATGACATGCATATGTCTTAGAAAGGCAGAAAAGATGATTTTGTTTATATAAAATCTTAAGAAATCTTTGAACAAAGCTACTAGAACCAATAAGTGAATTTAGCAAACCAATGGAACACAAGATTAATGCAGAAAAATCAGCATTTCTATATTTGTAAGCAGTAATTGGAAATTACAATTAAAGAATAACCATTACAATAGTACTAAAAAAGTTAGGGCAACTTTAACACAATATATGCAAGACTCGAACACTGAATACTACAAAACATTGCAAAGAAAAATTAAATTAAACCTAAAGAAATAGAACAGTATACCATGTTCATTAAAGAAGACTCAATTTATTTAGATGTCAAAAACTCCCAAATTGATTTATAAATTTAATGCAGTTTCAATCAAATTCTCAGGTTTTTCTTTTTTTTCAGTTTTTCTTTTTTTTAACGTGAAATTTATTGTCAAATTGGTTTCCATACAACATCCAGTGCTCATCCCAACAAGTGCCCTCCCCACTTTCCCCTCCCTCCCAACCCCCATCAATCCTCAGTTTATTCTCAGTGTTTAAGAGTCTCTTATGGTTTGCCTCCTTCCCTCTCTGTAACTTCTTTTTTTTTCCCCTTCCCCTCCCCCATGGTCTTCTGTTAAGTTTCTCAGGATCCACATATGAGTGAAAACATATGGTATCTGTCTTTCTCTGTATGACTTATTTCACTTAGCATAACACTCTCCAGTTCCATCCACATTGCTAGAAAGGCCATATTTCATTCTTTCTCATTGCCAAGTAGTATTCCATTGTGTATATAAACCACAACTTCTTTTTTTTTTTTTAGGTTTTTATTTATTTATTATTTTTTTCAATATATGAAATTTATTGTCAAATTGGTTTCCATACAACACCCAGTGCTCATCCCAAAAGGTGCCCTCCTCAATACCCATCACCCACCCTCCCATCTCTCCCACCCCCCATCAACCCTCAGTTTGTTCTCAGTTTTTAAGGGTCTCTTATGCTTTGGCTCTCTCCCACTCTAACCTCCTTTTTTTTTTCCCCTCCCCCATGGGTTTCTGTTAAGTTTCTCAGGATCCACATAAGAGTGAAACCATATGGTATCTGTCTTTCTCTGTATGGCTTATTTCACTTAGCATCACACTCTCCAGTTCCATCCACGTTGCTACAAAGGGCCATATTTCATTCTTTCTCATTGCCACGTAGTACTCCATTGTGTATATAAACCACAATTTCTTTATCCATTCATCAGTTGATGGACATTTAGGCTCTTTCCATAATTTGGCTATTGTTGAAAGTGCTGCTATAAACATTGGGGTACAAGTGCCCTTATGCATCAGCACTCCTATATCCCTTGGGTAAATTCCTAGCAGTGCTATTGCTGGGTCATAGGGTAGATCTATTTTTAATTTTTTGAGGAACCTCCACACTGTTTTCCATAGCAGCTGCACCAGTTTGCATTCCCACCAACAGTGCAAGAGGATTCCCATTTCTCCACATCTTCACCAGCATCTCTAGAGTCCTGATTTGTTCATTTTAGCCACTCTGGCTGGCGTGAGGTGGTATCTCGGTGTGGTTTTGATTTGCATTTCCCTGATGAGGAGTGGTGTTGAGCATCTTTTCATGTGCCTGTTGGCCATCTGGATGTCTTCTTTAGAGAAGTGTCTATTCATGTTTTCTGCCCATTTCTTCACTGGGTTATTTGTTTTTCGGGTGTGGAGTTTGGTGAGTTCTTCATAGATTTTGGATACTAGCCCTTTGTCTGATATGTCATTTGCGAATATCTTTTCCCATTCCGTTGGTTGCCTTTTAGTTTTGTTGATTGTTTCCTTTGCAGTGCAGAAGCTTTTTACTTTTGTGAGGTCCCAATAGTTCATTTTTGCTTTCAGTTCCCTTGCCTTTGGATATGTGTCAAGTAAGAAATTCAGCAGGTTTTTCTGAAGAAATTTATAAGGTGAATGTAAAATCTATACAGAAATGCAAATAACCCAGAGTAGACAAAAACCATTTGTAAAAACAAGAATTATACTGCTTAATTTAAAGAATTCTTATGAATACACATTAAACAAGATAGTGTGGTATTGATTTAATCATTGACATATTTATTAGTGAAACAGAACACAGAGTACAGAGATAGATCCAAATGTATAGGGTCAATTGATCTTTGATGAATTTCCAAAGTAATTGCATAGTGAAAGAGTTCATCTTCTTGATTGATGGTATTGGTACAGTTGGATATCCATATGAAAACAATGCATCTTAACCTTTACCTCACATCATATATAAAAAAATGACCAAAGGAAATATATCAATGGCCAATAAGCACACAAATGATTCCTAGTATCATTAGTCATTAGGGAAATGCAAATCAAATCCCTAATGATATAGCATTATACACCCATCAGAATGGCTAAAACTTGAGGAAATAATACTAACAAATATATGTCTGATGAGAAGGTAAATGGTGTGCACCAGTCTGTAAAATGCTTTGGCAGTTTTTTTTTTTAATCAAATCAAACGTGTATATTGAATGTTGGGACCTGTAAATCCCACATTTAAGTATTTATTTACAGAAGAAAATGAAAACACATGCCCACGCAAATATTGTTATACAAATGTTCAGAGCAGCTTTAAACATAATGGCTCCCAACTGGAAACAACCTAAATGTCCAATCAACTGGTGAATAAACAAATTATTGTATAACCATATAATGGACTACTACTTAGTAATAAAAATAACATTGTATTGTTACATGCAACAATATGGATGAATCTTAAAACAATTACGTCAAGTGAAAAAAGCCAGACACAAAAGATTATATACTATATGATTCCATTTATGTGAAACTCTTAGGAACAGAAAGCAGATCAATTGTTGCCTGGTGCCATGGATGAGCAGAGGTGATTGGCCACAAAAGGGCACAAAGGAATTTATAGGAGTGATGAAAGTGTTCTCTGTCTTGGTTGTGTCATGGTTACATGAGTGTGTAAAGAATTATCCTTTTCCACCTTATTCTGCACCATAGTATTGTTCATCACTTGTTTACTATCCAGCTAACAAATAATTTAAAACAGTATCCATCAAAATCTTTACCAAAGATCACAAGAAATGTAAACTTCAAAGAGAAATTCAGACCAAAGTGTCATGTTTTATTGAAGAATAGAAGATCTGTTTGAGATGCATTAAGCATTCATGTTTCTTCACTGGGAAACAATTTACCAAAATTTGCAGTAATTATCTCTGGGTCATGTGATTATTCTCAATTTATTTTTTCTTTTTAAGATTTTCTTATTTGCCAAATGCTCAAGGATAAATGTCTTATTACTGTAGCTATTAGAGGATGTCATTTTAAACTGAGAGGAGACAAATTAGGTGATGGCGACTTTAACAATTATTTAATTAACTTAGTAGTTTTAGTGGTATTCCAAAGTGAAGATAAAGGGCACTAAGTTTATCGGACAACTACAGAATGAAAAAATGTTTTAGTAATTTATTTTCATTCTGAGAGTTTATTTTTTTATCTGGTTCAAACAGAAAAATAAGGCATTCGTTAAAGCAAAGCTCAGACTAAGGTATACAATGAACAAAAATCACTAGCGGTTAATTTTACAGAATTATTGAAGCTGGTTAGGTACTTTCAGCTTTTCTCTGGTGAAATTATACAAATAAATCATGTTTTATCAACTGTGCTTCTGGAAGAATCTGTCTCTTGAGAAATGAAAAAAAAATAAAGCCACAAATATCCCGCATAGTAATTTTTTATCTTCTTGTACCAGGCTGAAAGCACTTCCTGCTTTAAAAATATTATCACGTGTGGGTAGCCCCTGATGTAAATATTCAAATGACGTTGGTCATTTCCGAAATAAATTATCATTTTTTAATATGCACTGGAGAGAAAGGAGAAAATGCAAGGATGATTCATCATTTTAATGGTTATTTACACAAGTGATTGGAAGATTGTTTTTACTTTGATATAGCAGCAGTTCCTGAGGGAGAGATTCCTCCTCTCCCATTTGCCCCTTCCCCGCTCTAAGTGCTGCGTGTCTGATGTTCTCCACCTTCGCACACAGCAGGGAGGAGAATAATTGGGAAACGCAGGGATAAGGGGATAGAATTGGAAATCAGTTCTAACAATGGTCTGTTACTGCTGCAGTGAACGCACCGATTCCAAAGATCATAGTTACATTAGTCATCAGGGTTATATTTATCTGTAATGATCAATCTGTTTGGTCTGGCTTATATTTTTCAAATTATTAGCACACTATTAAATTGGTATTCATAGACTGCCTGACTGTTCTGCTTCAACTTTTCATTTTATTTTTAAAGCATTGTAGAATTCCCATTGCCCTTTCTCTTTTTAGCATCGCATATTTTATTTCTGCACTACGAGCAAAATCGCCTTTGGAAAATGCTGCTTCTAAGGTTATGGATTTAATTTAAACCCTGAATCAAAGAAAAATGTCAGAACCCTTTTCTTAAAGCTTCAGCAAACATGAGTGCTAGCTTTCCTTTTTTTTTTTTTTTTTTGTATGAGGCAGCTTTCTTATTTTACTGTTGCTAGTGCCTTAGAGCTTCTGAGTATTTATTTCCAGACACCAGAGAACCACTGGGACATCTGTCATAGGCTTCCAAAGTTTTGTGACAGTCACTTTTTACTGTGTAACAGACTACCTCCCAAGTTTAGTGGACTAAAATAACAACAGTCATCTATTTGTGCAAAATTCTGCAAACAGGCTGGGCAGCTGGGCAGCTGGTCTCTGTTCCGTGTGGTATCAGCTGGCCAGACTCACGTGTTTGCAGTCAGCTGGTGTTGTGACTGGGTCTGGAGCATCCAAGACAGACTTAGTCATATGTTGGCACCATCATCATCTATGATGGCTGGAACAAGTGGGTGGTGGTTTAGCCTTTCCTTCTTCGAAGTGGTCTTTTATCTTCCAAAGTCTGTCTCTTTACATGAGGTGCAGTTCACGAGGAGGCTGGCTTGGGCTTCCTTGCATGGCATGATATGGCAGCAAGAGAACAAAAACAAAAAGAATGAGGCTTCTTAAGGTCAAGGCCCAGTTCTTGTACAACATTGCTTTTGTCATGTCTTGTCAGTCCAAGAAATTAATAATATTGGAGAGTTGTATGTATCCAAGGGTATGAAATCAAGGAGGAGTGACTCATTGGGAGCTCTTTTGTAGCAATAAGCCCTAGTTATTCTGAGGAATGTTTTTTTTATCATTTCATTACAGTGGAGGCAAATAACAAGTTATATATATTTTTCCCCCTTCAGTGACCATCTGAAATCAGCTCACTATTTCTATACAGGAACTTGAAAGTAGTTGTCCTAATAAGAAGAAATTCAGTAAACCCGGGTAAATAGGTGCAGGAGGAATCCTCCAAGTGAATGGGTACTTGGTCAATAGTTGGCTGATTAATTTGAAAAGTCAGTTAAGTATAAGGAATCATAAAACAAATTATATATAATCTCATACATTTGTTTTAACCTAAAATGAGCAAATATGTATGCATTCATCAGTATTTTAATATCAGTCCCAAGGCTTTTCTTTTTTTTAATATTTTTTAATGTTTATTTATTTTTGAGAGAGAGAGAGTGTGCATGGAGGAGGGGTAGAGACAGAGAGGGAGACACAGAATCTGATGCAGGCTCCAGGCTGCGAGCTGTCAGCACAGAGCCTGCTGCGGGGCTCGAACTTGGGAATGGTGAAATCATGATCTGAGCCAAAGTTGGACACTTAACTGCCTGAGGCCCCAGGTGCCTCAGACCCAAGGCTCTTCTTTGAGTAAGCATCCACTGTTTAGAATACCACTTCATCTTTCTTGTATTAACCCGCCAGTAATGATAGCCAGTGATTATCAATATCAATAGCTTTGAAGTGGAATGAATACAAATATAGTTGCATATCAATCTGTTTAGAGAATCTGACACTTATATATTTTCTTCCAAGCTCTTACAGTTGTCTCACTCACACCTCATTCACAGCAATTACTTGGACCACTTGGTGATTGTGACATTATCTTTCTACATCACTTAAATGGTTTTCATTAAAAGAGCGATGAGTCCCTTTACGCTTATATTTTTATCAACTTCCAGATACGTTATACAATTTTGATAAAAAGTACAACCCGGATAAATTTGGGAATAAACTCAGTTAACTTTTAGCAGTTGTGCAGTTCAAAACAATGGAAACACAAATGCACGAGCATACCAGAGAATGTTTATTGGGCTGTGGGCATCCACCAATATGTTTTACAGAGGAAATGGGGAGTATCTATTAACTGATGACCTGATGAAGTGGACATTATTTAAAAGAGTTTTTATTATAAGGGAAATAGGTAATTTATAATAGGTGGATCAGTACCAACTATGAATTTTACTATTGTTCAAATAGTATTGGAATGATTCAATTACTGGTTGACTAATGTGAGCTGGTCATCAAAAAATCCTGCATCTTAGAATGTAAAATAAAATTCTCTATGCCTGATGATTTGGAAGGTCTCAGTGCTATCACCAGAAAATTACCCATTTCCCATTGAATATTAGTTCACCTGGATGCTCATTCTGAAACTCCACCCCATAAGGACTTGCTGAATTCAGTGGTCTAAATTTGCTGATATCCCCAGTTGTTTGGTTATCAGATGTGTGCAGGATTCCAACCTGATAAAAGGGCTGTGATCCTCACTCAAACTTGACGGCCATTTCCTTCTGCAAAAGTATTAGTTTCAGTATAAAAATGTATAAATCAAATAGGATTTATTTTCTCCCTGCTATTTTGGACAAACAAGATATGTTGCCATGTCCTGAAGGAAACTGAAATGTATTTGCGCAGTCATAGGACTTTTGGAAATGTCTGATCAGTTCCCAGTGTATCTGTTACTGAAATTTTAAGTAGAAAATACAAACTGAAATACACATATATGTTCAAAGAATTTGAAGTCCTTGATGTCCTATTGGTAAATTAAGGGGAAGGAATGTGTTTTTAATGTTCCTGTACAAAAGGAATGCTCATTCAATTTTTAATTTGGTAACACATGGGAAAGAAAAGGATTGAAATAGTTTTGATTAAAATTAATTTAACACATAAGGAGAGACTTGTCATGAGACTGGGTCCACTAATATGCTACTTTGTTATCTCCCCTATATGGAAATTCCATTAGACTCTGATAATATAGATTGAGTAAACACATAACCAATGAATGGATATTGGAGAAACACCATATTGTTTGTATTGTAATGAAATCCAAAAAAAAAAATCGAATCTCAGTTGTAAATTAACCTACTGTTCAATAGTATCTTATGATATCATTAATAAAGGTCTTATTATACTCCCAAATGAAAATTATAGTCAATAAATTAAAAATAGCAAAAATTAGAATTCACTGAATATTATAAAAATCCCACACTTCTTTACATTGCTTATTTAAAAGAGCATTTAGGGGCAGCTGGGTGGTTCAGTCTGTTAATGGTTGGACTCTTGATTTCTGCTCAGGTCATGCTCTCATTCATGGTCTTGAGATCCAGCCCCACATCTGAGCACAGAGCCTGCTTGGGATTCTCTCTCTCCTTCTGTCTCTGCCTCTCCCCGGCTCACACATGCTCTTTCTCTCTCTCTCAAAGTTAATAAATAAATGTTAAAAAATAAAAGGACATTTAAAATAGCTTTCTCATGGCTATAGGTGGCCTTGGATACCACCTGCCATGTATTTCTGGAAGAATTAAAATACCAAGGCCATTTGTAACCCAGGCTTAACAAGTGGAGAGAGGTTCCTCTGCTAAAGTGGTGTTACTATTTTGGGACTTGCCTGTAGAACTCCTAAAATATCCTTCTGGTATCACAATTAGAAACTTGAAATTATTTGTCTCCTCTCATTAATAAAATAATATTCCCACTCCCTGTTCTGTGTTAAGTCTGGCAAAAAAAGTAACAAATGAATGTTCTTTAAATAAAATAAATATTACTTCATTTTAAAAAGTGTACTACAGTTTTAGTTCATACTGGTCATGCCTGTAAACCAAATTTCAAAATCAAAGCACAGTACTTTTTATTCAAAAATAGTGGGGTTTTTTTGTGTTTTTTTGTTTTTTCAGTTTTTTGTTTGTTTGTTTGTTTTTTGTTTTTTTGGTTTGGTTTTTGACCTCATATCTTTCTTGCACTTCAAAAGTAGATTGATAGTCCATCACATGAGTAAGTATGGCTGCTTGGGGAGGGTATCTCTCAGATTGAGTAGTGGACCTATCTCACAGAGTTCTTGTCAGAATAGAGCAGTTAATTCATGTTAAGGACTTAGAACAGTATGGCACTGCAAATGCAGTCAGACCCATGTCTCTGCCCTCCTTTGCTTCTCCAGCCTGTCCCCTGGAACCCAGCCTAGGTCACTGCCTTTCCTTCCACAGGTCTTCAGGCTCCCACCTTTGTTTCCATCCCCTCAGTTCTCACCTGGGCAGCCTCAGGGATTCATGGGTCGTGGATTCAAGTCCCTACTCAGCTCAGAGCCTGGCACTGGACCCCATCTCATCCATAGGAAAGGTCAAAGCCCCCACGTGGGTGCATACACTCCACGCTGCCTGGCCTTCCCTGCTCTGTCCCCACCGCCTGCTGCTGGCTTCTTGCCCCCTGCCACCTGAGGCTCCTTGCTGCCGCTGGAGCTCCACAGGCTCAGTCCTGCATCTGGGCTTTTGCATTTGCAGTTCCCACGGTCCAGAGTGCTTTTCCCTCAGCCTTGCATGGCTCATGTTCTGCTTCCTTCAGATCCTGTGTCCCCACCACAAGGCTTTCCCTGACCTCGCTGCATAAAATTACCAGCCCTCCACCTCCAGCACTTCCTCACCTCTGACTTTTGTTTTCTCCCTTAGTTCTCCTCACCACCGGATAGATCACATACTGTTTTGTTAATTGTCTGTCTCCCACCACCTGAAGAGCAGATATTTTGTAAATGTGCTCAGCACATCAGGCTCATGTCAGGCCTGCAATAAATACTTGTTGGATGAATGAATGCTGCAGGTATGTACTTTGAATACATGCACTACTCATGCTGTTGGGTTTTTTTAAGGTTCATTGTCTGAAATTAAAAGTAGTGACTGAGGTATAAGGAAATCAGTCAGTCATTGTAGGGGGAGAGCCTCAACTACCTTACAGCAAATCCATAAAGGCACCTGCCTTTATTACTGTGCTGCCCTCCTCCCTCCTGTGGCCAGGACTCCAAGCTTCTAGGTTCTCAAGTTCACTTTGTAGTTATACTTTTCCTTGAAAACCTAATGGCTCATTCCTATTAGTATATAAATGTTTCAGATTTCTCTCATCTTTAAATAAGCAAATAAACAGACCTCCTTGAACCTCTTTTCTCCCCTCCAGCTATTCCTCCCCTCCTTTCTCTCCTTTCCTAGGTCACGTCCACGTTTCAATGGCAGCTACTCCTTGAGAGAGTTGCCAGGGTTGTTCTCACTAGGTTCCTGGTGGCTGGACCCAGTGGGCTCTTCCTAGACATTATCCTCATTGACCTCTCAGCTGCATTTGACCTTGTGGACCACTGACTCCTCCTCTATACTGTCTCTTCTCTTGGCTTAAGATATATCACAGTCCCTTCAACTACTCTTAACCCCTTTCTCTGTGGCTGTGCCAACCTCTTGCACTCTAGCTTGCTTTTTCTTAAGAGGCCTCTTTAGTTTTTATTTTTTTTTTTTAAATTTTTTTTTTTCAATGTTTATTTATTTTTGGGACAGAGAGAGACAGAGCATGAACGGGGGAGGGGCAGAGAGAGAGGAAACACAGAATCAGAAACAGGCTCCAGGCTCTGAGCCATCAGCCCAGAGCCTGACGCGGGGCTCAAACTCACGGACTGCAAGATCGTGACCTGGCTGAAGTCGGACGCTTAACCGACTGTGCCACCCAGGCGCCCCTTAAGAGGCCTCTTTAGTTTCAACAGTTTCGGTTACAGCCTACATGCTGACTAACTCTCAAGTCTATATTTTCACCCCATATTTTCCCCCAAATATCAGAGCCATCTACCCCACTACCTAAAGAGCATTTCCACCATTTGCCCTCTGCACCTCCAACCCCAGAATATCTAAAACTAAGCTTGTTGTCTTCTTTCCAAAGCCCACTCCTGGTCCTTTATTCTCCCCACACCCTCCCTGTGCTTCGTCTGAGTGAAATGTTTTCAGTGGCCTGACTTTTATTTGGGTGTTGGTTTCTCTCTTTGGAAAGCCTTTACTCTTCTCCCTTTTACCCCCACCCCTATCCTTGAACCCCGATTCTTGGTCCAACATCACTCTCTCTGCTAAGACTTCAGTGAGTACCTGGTCCTCCTGGCTGCTCCTGTCATCCCTTGTTCCTCTCTGTCTCAGCCCTCACCACACTGTATTGAAATAAATTGGTTTGCTTCCACCATGAGAGCTTCTTGAGGACAAGGACTACATTCTTTTCTCTTTTCTGTCCTCTGCACTTAGCAGAGGGCCTGCCACTTTGTAAGTGCTTAATAATTGTCTGTCGAAAGAAAGACTGAATAAGTGTGAGTGTATAAGAGCTACAGAGCTCTTGGGAGAGAGGACAACTTGGTAATATTAAGCAGAGTTTCTTAATGGGAGACATGTTGGCATTTTGGATGGAACAACTCCATTTGGTAGAATTGTTAAAGTCACCCCTCTGCTCAGAGCCTGGCACCTGTCCTAAGCATTGCAGGATGGTTAGCACCACAGTGGTACCCTCAGTCACTAAAATCAGAAATGCACCCCCCCCACCCCCAAACACACACATATTTCTAGATGCTTCTTGTGGAGATAGCTTGCCTTGGGCTGGGAATCTCTGGGCAAAGGTTGGTGCTCTGGGTAGTGCAGTGGTTTATACAGTGGGAGTACTTGGGGAATCAGAGAGAAGTAGACCTCTTATTAAAATTATCTAATTGTATAGATTCCAACTGCTGTACTGAAAATCAGAAGGGAGACGCCTGGGTGGCTTAGTTGGTTGAGGATCCAACTCTTGATTTTGGTTCAGGTCATGATCCCGGGGTCATGGGATCAAGCCCTGAGTTGGGCTCAGCGCTGAGCGTGGAACCTGCTTAAGATATTCTCTCTCTCTCTCTGTCTCTCTCACTCTCTCTCACTTACTCCCTCCCTCTGCCCCTCTCTTGAGCTTGCTCTCTCTGTCTAAAAAAAAAAAAGAAGAAAATCAGAAGGCTGATGCATTAAGAAAAATGTGGATCTTCACTAGAAACAGATGAAGGCATTAAACTGCTGCAGAGTCAGTTAATTTTTTAGCACTCCTTACCTTTATAATGCCCAGCTTCAGAAAAGCTATCTGTCATTGTGCTCTGCACATCTTGAGTCATTGAAGTTTGATGCAGCTGCAAACACTGAATCACAATCAGAGCTCACAGAACAGTAAAATCCAGACTGTGACTGGAGTGCTTTCTATGAATTCAGATTCCTAGGTGCCACCCCAGACCCACCACTGGACAAGCTCTGAGAAGCTTGGACATTTCAACGAACTTCGTAGGAGATTCTTAAGCACTCTCCTTTGAGAACTATTGACCCAGACCATGTTCTTTTGTGAATGGATCTCGAGAAATTTCCTGATTTCTGGCTATTTGTTTCTTAAAAGGACAAAGATTTACATGATTAATTAAGGCATATTAACTTTAGGGAGGGGAGTTTTGGCATTTCAGATTCACATTGAAGAAAATGGATGTGACTGTGACTACCAAAAGAAAAAAAATTCTGTCAATTTTCCAGAAAGCGTATTTTCTAACAAGAGTCTAATTTCTGATGGACTAGTCCACTTTGGTATGCTTTTGCCAATGTCTGTCTGCAAGTGAATCAAGTTCTCCAAGACATAAGAAAAATAAAGAGAAACTGCATGTTCTTCTATGTTTAAACATTCTTGGGTCTCATGCAGGATAACATTTGGTGATCCAACATGTCTTAATTCCAGAATACTCAAAGATGTTACAATGTCCATGTTTCTCATAGAGATGTATGGATGCACAAATACTTTTTTTCTGGGGGTGCCTGGGGGCTCAGTCAGTTAAGCATAGGATTCTTAATTTTGGCTCAGGTCATGACCTCACAGTTCATGAGTTCAAACTCCACATTGGGCTCTGTGCTGACAGCTCAGAGCCTGCTTGGGATTTTCTCATTGCCCCTCCCCTGCTCGCTCGCTCTCTCTCTCTCTCTCTCTCTCTCTCTCTCTCTCTCTCTGTGTCTCTCTGAAAAATAAATAAATAAACTAAAAAAAAAGACTTTTTTTCTGGCTGATTCTGTCATCTTTTTTTGTTCTATGAAAGAAATTTCCAGAGCTCAAGTTTTCAGTGAGAATTATGAGTGGATACCCTAGCCTGTCCATTTAGAGTTTCTCACAGGAAGCCTAATATGATCCATGTCCTGTAAATGAAATCCGTGTGCTGTCTGCATTCCTGGAAAGGGAATACAGGATATATCGCCTCCCAGGTCTCCTCAGAGGACAGTTACTGACTAGGCACACACTTCCTGCTACTTCTGTCTCTTCCCTGAGTGGATCCACCAACCAGAGTGCTAATCATGCTACAAAGTATTGTAACAACAGCAATTCCAAGAACATGTGGATCTGTCACCCTGGCACCTCACAGAATTTTGAACATTATTATCACCTTAGGTGTAGACTTTTAAATTGAGCATGCCTGGAATTCCACTTGATGTTGGCATTTCAGAGAAGCTTCAAGAAAAACTGCTCACGTGTCTAAGATTATCTGCTCTGGATGATGAAGGATTGACAGACTTTGGAGTGAGTTCTTGACACACTCTCACCATCTTGAAATAGAGATGATCACTCATCTTTCACACCTAAAAGCGCTCAGTGTAAGGGAAGGTTGTCTCGAGTGTCACTGGGTTAGTGGTGGAGAAATAATGGATGATATCTTGACTGATGGGAACAAGTCGAAGGCTGTTGACAGGTGTGTCGAGAATGGTTTGGGGGAAGATGAAAGAAGGATAGGAGAGAAGCAGAGCCGGGTCTTCAGCGTGGTCTGGGCTCATCCTGGCTGTGGAGCCAGCGTCACTGCACAGAGGTCCTGTGGTTGCACAGGCTCTGATGCATCTCCAAGTGACAGAGCTAAGGGTCCTTCCCCCCGGGGGGAAGTTCAGAATGGAGACAACCACATTTAAATACTTAAATATAACAACATATTGTAAATGTGTACTAGTGGCTGGTTTTACACAAATCATTTTATTTATGTTTTTAAGTTTTTTTAATGTTTATTTGTTTTTAAGAGGGGTGGGGGACAGAAGATCCAAAGCAGGCTTAGTGATGACAGCAGACAGCCCGATGCAGGGTTTGAACCCACAGACTGGGAGATCATGACCTGAGCCGAAGTCAGAGGCCCAACTGACTGAGCCACCCAAGTGCCCCCAAATCATTTTTATTTGTTCACACAGCAGCTCAAGGAGATGTTATTGGCCTTAATTTTCAGAGAGAGAAACTAAAACAAAGACATAAGTCTAAAATCGTGTGGTTATAAAGTATCATAATCAGAAAAGTCAGGGCTGCTGAATCCAAATTCACTTGTCTTTCCATTTTTCCAAAGTGGTTTCCCATCATTCTGTCACAAAAACTGAGGCTCAGTATTCTCATTCCAAGCCACCAAGAAGGGTTTTAAAAGGGCAGAGAGGGGTGCCTGGGTGGCACAGTCAGTTAAGCGTCTGACTTCAACTCAGGTCACCATCTCACAGTTTGTGAGTTCCAGCCCCACGTCGGGCTCTGTGCTGACAGCTCAGAGCCTGGAGCCTGCTTCGGATTCTGTGTCTCCCTCTCTCTCTCTCTGCCCATCCTCTGCTCGTGCTCTGTCTCTGTCTCTCAAAAATAAATGTTTAAAAAAAAAAATTAAAAGAGCAGAGAAGGCAGGTGGCGGATGGGCAGTATGGGTGAAGAGGAGTGAGAGGTACAGGTTTCTAGTTACGGAATATAGTCAATGGTATTGTAGTAGCCTTGTATGGTGACAGATAATAGCTACAGTTGTGGTGAATGCACCATAATTTATAGAATTGTCCAAACACTGTGTTGGACACCTGAAACTAATGTAACATTATGTGCCAACTCTACATCAATTACAAATAAATAAATAAATAAATAAATAAATAAATAAATAAACAGCAGAGAGTATAATAGTGCAATTTAGAAAGAGTTTCATTCAATAAAATCCCTGCTTACTGGTACTTAAAGGATTAACTCCTCGGCTATCAGCCAATTCAGTTATTTACCAAGGTTCATTTCCTGAGGAAATAGACAGCGGTGGTCTTACTGTAAATTCACTTGGAAAATAAACAGGGTAGTGTCCTCTGAGGTCATTCCTAGAAGTCATCCGTACTCCTTTTGTTATGTAGTAGACCACTCATTTGAAAATGTCCACATTTTCCTAAATCACCTTAGAGTTTTTTCAGGTCTGTCCATTATGGATCAGAAGCAGTACAATTAGCGCCCACAGCGACTGTCTGAATTGTTCACAGCAATTCCAAATATTGAAGGAAACAGACCAGTAGGGTTAGCTATATTTGTCAGTGGCAGTTTATTGATATGATAATTCAAATGTTATAACAGGAATTAAGTACAGGTTAAGGTTACAGACCAAATGCTTCCCAGGAATAAGGAAAGATCTAGGCACTTAACGAATGACACAAGCTAACTTGAGTGAGATAAAATTTCTTTGGGTATTTTTTAGTTTTGTGAAAGTTACATTTATGAATTTCAAGTCATATTTTTCTCTTGATTTTTGAAAACATGAAATAGAAAATATGTATCATAAGCATAGTTAACTTCAAGTAAATGAACGTTTGAGAATGGCAATCAGACAAGTAATAATGATGCATGCATTCACATGTGACAGTAAGAAAATGACTAAGACAATAAAAAGCTGGCCCAAATCATTGAATTTTGAGGAATGTTAAAAAAAATCTAAAGGAAATGACTGAAATGTAAAATTAACATTTAATCCTATGAATTTCATCAATAAATAATCTTTGTTTATTATGTGGACTACAGGCCCATTTTCCAGACTTCAGCCTTTGGACCTTTGGCTGAAGTCAAGAATAGTAGAGCTGAATGCTCTACTATTTTATATTTTTATATTTATATTTTACTTTGTTATATTTTATTTTATATTTTTCTATAAAACTTAGGAAGCTAAGTTTTGATACATTTTCTGAATATCCTCTCTTCTAAATCAGCTTTCCATAATGCCATACCTTTCAGGAATGTCATGTTCATTTTGTGTAATAGGAAACAAAATTTTATTTAAAAAAAGAAATCTCTGTAGCCCAGGATCCTGAAAATTGAGTTTGTTTGACTTCTATTGTGGCCCTTAAAAGCTGACTAGATTGACCAATGAAACAAAATGAAGTAACTATCCCAACAGATTTAACTAGAAGCTATTTAAACATTTCATTAGTGAGCTGTTTTCCCTGAAAATTAACTGAATTCTTTTTTTGAAAACTCACAGATTGACAGGAGACACTTGGACTCCTTTCATTTCCTTTAAGAGCAGTTCTTAATAATATAATTGAAGTAATAATTATTTCTATTTTTTATAATACATTCTTTACTTAATTTCTTCCAGCTGTGGTTTTCTCAGTTGTAAAGTAGAGACAACAGTAATTTCACCTTAAAGAATTGTGAAGATTACATGATCTAATGACAGTAACACAAGTATCAAGTATCAGCTTTACTAACATAGATCATTTGGACCTCTTTTTGTTATGGTTTAGCTTTTTCCCTTAGGCAAATTCTCCCTCCCAAAGACTACGTCTTATTCAAATGTCACTGTCACGGATGCACTGGCTGGATGGAAGGAAGTAACAATATCCTCACCAATTTGACTAATTGTGTTTAAGGAAATGCTGTTAGATACTAAGATCCCCTTAAATGATCAAATAGTTGTGTTTTAAAACTTAAATAGCATTTAAGTTTTCTAATGTTTTAATTAAAAGGATTAAAATTCTCAGTGGATTAAAGATTATTTCCATGGCAACTGATTTCTTTCTTTTTCCTTCAGCACATTAAACTATATTTCTGTAGTTAGTCTTTTAAAAGAAAATAAGCTCTTCCACCTCAGAACTACTTAAAATATCAAACATAGTACCTTATGATAAATTTTTAAAATCCAAGTCAGAAAAAGATGAAAAAGCAATAGTAAGAGAGTCCTCCACAAACAATGCAAATGTTGAACAAGACTGTGAGAACAAAAATCCAGTGGCTATTCATGCCGGACTTCGAAACGGGCTTCAAAAACACCCATTCTGCTCCAGTTCAGTGAAGCTTTTGTTGAGTTATATCAGTGCAACTCTGTTTTTCAGATGGGGTAGGGAATAATTACCGACAGGATTTTTGTATGACACACCTGTAAAAGTCAAAATCATGATGCACTTAAATTTATTCAGATAGACATCTCTTGAATTATTCATCTTTCCAAAGGAAAATAATCCTACTTGACTCTTCTGGGGACCTCAAACCCCAATCTAGTTTAAACACATCTAAAGGGGAAACACACAAAGTGTGTATTGTTTCTGCATGAGTCTGTGATAAATAAAAAAATATATGTATATGTTTTAAGAGAGTATTTGATTTAGAAAATCAAAATAAAGTATGATACTTTTCATCACCTGATTGTTGAAGAATCCTTTTAATGAAATTTAGCTTTGTTTCATAACTAATGCAATGATTGTACATGATTAGGTGAACTCCAAAGGAATTTTCACCTAACCAGATACCTGGTAAGAAAGGATATTTGCTTTCAGAAGTTTAGTGTTACCAGGAACAAAAAGTATCTGCATATTCTCCATATGGAGGGCTATGGTTGATAGTAGAATCATTAAATTGCCATAAGTACTAGTGATTCTATTCTATGATGGTTTGGGCTATTTGTTAAAGCAAAGTTCCTCCTTTGATTGTGGCCAGCTTGAAGTCTCCCCGTAAACTTCATGATTCTGCAGCTGCAGACAGTGTCTGAGCACAGAATATAGGAAAGGCCTTCTCTGCTCACAGAGTTTATATTTGTTTCTCTCTCCTAGGGAATGGATCAGGCTTTTAAGAAATTACTTCTGTGATGAAGAGAGGAAAAGATCCCAGGTAGGTTTTTTATTACTACATGTCATCAAGGAAACAACCAGCTTGGGAATTGCCTCACCAGGTTGCCTGGACATTCCTTAAATCTGTTAGTGACCAGAGAGCTTAGCTTGATATATACATAGGGAGATGATAGATAGATAGATAGATAGATAGATAGATAGATAGATAGATAGAACAAAATTTTAAATTATACTTCTGGCTGTGATGTGCTCTTATAACCACTTCTAAGAAGCAGCAAGGCAATTTTTAGACACAGCTGCCTAGGAGAGTTGCTAGGGCAAGGCCTGAGTAGGTTAGCAGAAGGGTATTTTTATGCTGCAGTTGTAGCTATGGTATCCACTAGCTGCCTCCAGAGATGGCACTTGGGATTTGCTATCCCCTCACTGGGGAGATTAGAAGGTCCTTGAACTGTTCTTGCCAATTAAAGATATCCAGAAAGAAGCAGTGGGTCATTCTGAGGCTCATGGTTTTCTTTGTCCAGCTAGCTCTTATATGTCACTCATCACAGCTGCCTAAGCTCTTGTGTGGGCCTTTTAAACTAATGCAACTTGTCTTCCTTAGCCTTTCAATAGAATCTACTTCTGCCCCATATTAAATTGATTGTTTTGATAGGGCAGGACAGGGGAGCAAGCTTGGCATTTAATTGTCCAGAGACTTGACAAGCACTGATCCTGTTTTTATTAGTTGGGCATTATCTTGGCTTTACTACATTAAAGGCCAGCCCCATAGGCTTATTTCCAGTACCTTTGGTGACAGAGATAGAGGGAACCTATTACATGCCAAATATGTCTACTATAAATGTAGCAAAAACAGCTGAGTCATGTAGGGGTGCTGATTTGGCTGCTTTATAGTTTTGAGTCAAAGAAGTTAGTAAGCTAAGTCTCTTGTTTCCTTAATTGGTGCAGACATCCAGTCCTCCTTTGCATCTGCTTCTGGATATTGGAAATGTTGGCCTGGCTTCTGTTTTGTTTTTGTTTTGTTTCCATATACTTTTGCATCGCTTAATACTTTTCACAGTATTTGCCAAGATTTCAATGCTAAAAATATATATCATGCCAGACAGAGTCTAGTGGCAGAAGAAGAGGGAAATGAAATAAAACAGAAAAAAAAAATCAAGAGAAAGAACTATTTTGGCAGAAATTTTGTACAGTTTCCTTTCTCCATAATGTAGATTCTTTACCCAAGGAATTTCCACCACCTTGTGTGAACGGAGAACAGAGAGAAAACAGAGAACATGTAGGGGCAGGTGGCCAGCAGCCCTGGGACGGGGTGGGGGACAGAAACTCAGCACCTGACTGAGGTAAGGAGGATTTCCTAATGCAAAAACTTGGAAGTAATCTTATCCCCGTGAGCTAAAATTTATTTAATGCTTGTAGCTTTTCCCGAGTAGCTCCAAATCATGCATTATTGGGTGGTTATTTATTTTAATATTCTCTGTCAATGGTTTTCTTACTGAGGGACAGTTTACCAGTGTTTGATTTTGATAGTGGAATATTTGGGGACGAAAGAACAAATAAACTCTGCCTCATTTAGAGCTTTTTGTACAAACAAATGGCTTAACATTTTCAATCTTTCACGTTATGTCTCCACCATGCAAGTGCCTTGAACAACCATGGGTATAGCAGGGGAAAAAATGTACTATCTGAGGGTTCTCCAGTTAGATCCCCAGCATAACTGGGCCACTTGAAATCTTGGAAATATCTTTAAGGAAGCAGAATATCAAGAAGCATTGTAACTTAAACACTGTTTTAGGTACCCTGCATTGGTGTCTTCCTAAGGCAGAGTAGTTAGACTTTTCAAGCTTTAGGAGGATGTAATCTCCATCTGAATTAATTCTTTCCTGTGTCAGTCAACAATAACATTTCTCAAAGTCTCTTCCTGAAAATATTAGTTCTGAGAGATATCCATGACTGTTCTTAAATGGGCAAGGTGGGAACGGGGAGTTGCCTGGTCAAATAAATTCAGGAAGCAAAGGCTTAGGCAAAGGTAAATGATTATTGCAGGAGCCTTTAATATGCTAAGAACCCTGTGAAACTTTAAAAAAAAGAAATACGGACACAATTGCCCAAGGGATGGTTTTTAGGAGATAAGCATTTCTTAAGACAAACATTCCAAAACACATAATTTGGGGAGAAACATTCAGGATTATAATTCAGTTATCATGCCCAGTTTATGCTACAAATAAGAAACACCTTGAGCTGGGATTAGTAGTGGTGATCTTGGTTCCTATGAATAGTATTTGGTTTTTGCTTACATCTATGTTATGAGGTGATAATGTAATTAAGCCATTGAAGACTGAATTAGAACTGGGTGAATCTTGTGTTTTTATTGATATAAACCTTAGACATGGGGGTGATGTGTTGTGATGGTAGCGTCAATGATAGTGTTTTTACTTCCAAACTAGTCAGAATGAAAACAATAATAACAAAAATTAGAAACACTTTTTAAAAAACGGACTCAAAGAAAAGCAAGCAGTGAAATATTTTGTATATGTCTTTTGAGAAGCTGAGAAGTCACACACAAATAATGAAATAGCTTCTGTATTTATAAACTTCTAGAGGACAAATAATACACTTATTCATGTTTGTACATCTTTAGCATGTATTTACTAGATAATTGATGATGCTTTTAAATGAATGAAAACAACTCATCAGAAATTCAGCCTTCATACATCATGCTATTGGAATGTCCTGCTTTATCTACAAGGATAAAAAATTAAAACCTTTCTCTATATTTTTAGTTTAAAACTTTAGGAATAAAAATATTTTCAAGTGTTTTCTCTTAAAATTTGAAATAGTATAAACTAATTTTGATGAGGCAATAAGACTTTTTGTTCGTAAATATTTTTGTCCCATCACAATGAGTAATTATTCTATAAATTCTGGTTATTCTAAGCAGACATAATCTTTTCTCATTCCTTTTTGTAAAGTCATGGTTGCCAGCTGAGTATACACGTACAATGATTGACATGACGCCTTTAGTTTTGTCTTCCATTAATGCTTTGTCAAGGGCTGTCTCCAGATGGCCCTTAAAGTTAATGGGTTGCTTGTGTTCCTCCAGCCTTTCCATAACAAAACTGATTCATTTGCCTTGGTAACTGAAAGTATAATGCATCTGCCTGTTTACCCCCTGAATCTTAGGATCATATTCATAGGGAGACTTGTGCTTGTGTGTGTGTGTGTGTGTGTGTGTGTGTGTGTGTGTGTGTGTGTGCGTGCACGTGCACACATGCACACACTCATCTTTTTCTTTAGTCCCATTAAACAAAAGCATTGGTGTTTGTCAGTTATGGAATAATTTTAATATAGTGTATGGTGATAACATCCATCAGGGGTGTGAAGTAATTTGTATCTTCAAAAATGGCCTTAGATCTCATGATGGCATACAAAATAAAGGGGACACACAATGCAAAAAATAACTGCTATTATTGTACTACTAAATAAGGTTTAAAAAGTATAAATCAGTAAAAAAAAATTAAAGCTTAATTTGAAAACCAGGTACTATTTGATAGAAACAGAGAAAGATAAACATTGAGGATAATTGAAAGAGTACACAGTGAGTCAGAACTATTAGTACCAATACTTGGTACTATTTTAGTACCAAGAAGTTCTGTATGAAAATGAAAGGAAATCCAAAGATGAAAGAAGAATGAGTATAGTTATTATAGTATTTATTTAGAATACAGGACTATATGAAGCTTATTATTTTATCCTACTGTGTTTCGATTTTATGGCCACTTATTTCTTCATGTGTAGTTCTAAAGACTCATTTTTTGAAGTTATCGCTTCTCAATATGTTCTACCTAAAGCCCAAATAACAGAAGACCTGGAAAAACTCCTTTCTATACTTTTTTGGGTCCCTGGATAGTGTAATACAATGAAATAAAATCATCTCAAGTATCATGTAGATAGATGTGTATTATTTTTTTCTTGGCTAATTCTTTTCAAGAAAGCCAGCTTTAATGGCCTGGCTACATTTTGTTCTTATGAAAGATACACTGCAATTATGTTATAACATTGTGCTGAAGGTGGTTCCACACAAGAAGGATGGCAGAAATTCTTTTAAATTTCATTTTTCCAAGACCTAAGGAAGAGATCGATGCTATAATCTTTCCTTTTCGATTCACATAAATTGCCAGTAACTGTTTTCTTGAATTAATATATATCAGTTCACTTTAGAAAAAAAATATTTTGAGGGATGAAAATGGTTCCTTTTTACAGTAAAACGGTTCAAGAAACACCAACTTAGAAGTTCTTTTCTCTAAGTCCACTGCAGTAAAGTCAACTCTTGCTGACAATCCCAGATAATGACCATGGCTTACATTTATGTAGTACTTTGCAATTTTCAAAGTGTGTTCTTGTCATTATTTCATGAGAACTCATATTAAGTGTGCAAAATAGGCCAGGATGAAGAGAAACCAAGGTCCTGAGATATGAAGTGACTTGTAGAAGATCACACCAGAAGATATTTGCAAATGACATATGTGATAAAGGGTTAGTATCCAAAATCTATGAAAACCTTATTAAACTCAACACCCAAAAAACAAATAATCCAATTTAAAATGGGCAGAAGGCATGATCAGACATTTCTCCAAAGAAGACATACATGAAAAGATGCTCAACGTCACTCACCATCAGAGAAATACAAATCAATACTACGATGAGATACCACCTCACACCTGGCAGAATGGCTAAAATTAACAACACAGGGAACAACAGATGGTGGCGAGGATATGGAGGAAGGGGAACCCTTTTACACTGTTGGTGGGAATGCAAACTAGTGCAGCCACTCTGGAAAACAGTGTGAAGTTTTCTTAAAAAGTTAAAAGTAGGTGGGGTACCTCGGTGACTCAGTCAGTTAAATGTCTGACTCTTGATTTCAGCTCAGGTCGTGATCTCATGGTTCATGACACTGAGCCCTGCATCAGGTTCTGTGCTGACAGTGCAGAACCTGCTTGGGATTGTCTCTCTCTCCTTGTCTCTCTGCCTCTTCCACACATACTCTCTCTCTTTCTCTCTCTCAAAAAAAGTTAAATGTAGAACTACCCTACAACCCAGCAATTGCACTACTAGCTTATTACCCAAAGGATACAAAAATACAGATTTGAAGGAATACAGGCACCCCAATGTTTATAGCAGCACTATTGACAATAGCCAAACTATGGAAAGAGCCCAAATATCCATCAACTGATGAATGGATAAAGAAGGTGTTTATTACTCATGAATATTAGTCATCAAAAAGAATGAAATCTTGCCATTTGCAATCTTGTGAATGGAGCTAGAGTATATTATGCTAACTAAGCAAAATAAGTCAGTCAGAGAAAGACAAATACCATATGATTTCACTCTTATGTGGGATTTAAGAAACAAAACAGATGAACATAGAGGATGGGGGAAAAAAGAGAGAGGGAAGCAAACCATAACAGAATATTAACTATAGAGTACTAACTGAGGGTTGATAGAAGGAGGTGGGTAGGGGATGAACTAAATGGGTGATGGGTGTTAAGGAAAGCATTTGTGATGAGCACTGGGTGTTATATGTAAGTGATGAATCACTGAATTCTACATCTAAAACCAATTTTACTATGTATGTTAACTAAATAGAATTTAAATAAAAGCTTGAAAAAAAAGGATCATATAACTAATGAATGACAGTACTTGGTTGGATTGTCACCCTGGTTTACACTCTCAGGTGTGTGTGTGTGTGTGTGTGTGTGTGTGTGTGTGTGTGTGTGTGTTTCATAAACAGAATCATTGATAATATGGTTCAGCAGTTTAGAATAAGTAGAATAGTTAACATCTGTATAATGCTTTTCACTTTACTGAATTATTTCATGTCCTTTACCTTACTTAAGTTTTATGGCAACTTTAGCTGTATCTATTTTTATCATCTGCATCCCCATTTTACAGATGAGGAAGCCAAGGCTCAGAGATCTCATGTGACCTTGGCTCTGGCAGATCCTGGACTGAGGTTTTGACCAGTCTGGAAGGTCTAAAAATGAGGGAATATCAGAACATTCCATTCCTGTGGTAACAGTGCTGTAGTGCTGGAACACATTTTATTTGGATCTTTGCAATTACATGACAATTTACTATGAATCTTTTCAGGGTGAAAGAATTCTCTGAATGCCATGTGAATACTCTGACTTCTTCTTCAGCAAACACTTAGGTTCTTCCATGAACCTAGAAGGAAATCAGCCAAGATTCTGTATAGTGTAGTGCCAATATGAGAGATTCATAAAGAATAGCTTTCATATTGTTATTCTTGATTTATATTATTTACCACTGGCTTTCTTTAGAATTAAGCACTCTTAGATTGCCACCTTAACATAAAGAGGGGCTGTTGCTGTTACTTCTACTTCTTCCCACCCATTCATTGCAAGCAAGCTGATCTCTTGAACATCAGCTGTGAATTCCCAAGACCTTCTCTCAGCCCTTAGCATGCTTGATTTTTCTAGAATGAAGAATTTGACACTGTTTAATTCCCTTCTTTTGAAAGTTCTCTTTCTTTGCTTCTGTGGTATTTTTCTTCAACCTCTGTATCTGGTGGCTACCCTTCTTTAACCCACTCTGAATTTACAGGCATCAGAGATAATTAATCCATGATTGTATATTGTCTGTATACATAAAAAGCCTTAGTTGAGGCGCCTGGGTGGCTCAGTCATTTGGGCATTCGACTCTTGATTTTGGCTCAGGTCATGATCCGAGCGTCATGGAATCAAGCCCTGAGTCAGGCTCTGCACTGAGTGTGGAGCCTGGTTAAGATATTATCTCTCTCTCTCTCTCTCTCTCTCTCTCTCTCTCTCTCTCTCTCTCCCCTCCCCCCCCCTCTCTCTGCGCCTCTATCCACTTGTTCTCTCTCTCTGTAAAATTAAAAAAAGGCTTAGCACTCAGGGTTTGCAGTAATATAGTTACTTTCTATGGCTGTTTTTTTCACCATTTTCCTGTACCCTGTAAACCCAGCCCTCCAGCCAAACTAAACACTTGGCAGTAATTGGGAAACAAAAATCTACCAAAATTCAACTTGAGGAAATGTTACAAAGGGAATCACCTAAGGGTTTCTTTAAAGTGAGAACTCTTCTTATTCACCTAAAATGTGTTTCCATTTGAGTTGTTTTTTACTCGTAATCAGATTTCTTTCTAAACTTGAATTACCTATAATGAGAATGAGAATGCTTACTTATTACCCCAGATGTTCATATAGAAACTTGTCCACAAATGGCCATAAAAGCAGCATCCATAATAGCCAAAAGGTGGAAACAACCCAAATATCCATCAGCTGATGTATGGATAACCAGTATGTGGTATATCCATATAATGGTATATGATTCAGCAATAAAAAGAAATAGACTCTTGATATACATGATCTAACATGGATGAACCCCGAAAACTGATGCTAAGTGAAAGAAGCCAGTCACAAAGGACAAGATATTGGTAATTTTTATTTATAGGAAGTGTCTAGAATAGGCAAATCCATAGACACAAAGTAGATTAGTGGCTGCCAAGAGCTGTGAGGGATGGAGAATTAGGGTGTGATGTCTAAGAGATGTGGAGTTATGGGGAGGGAGATGAAAATATTCTAAAATTGTTTGGGGTGGTATTTGCACAATGCTATTAATACACTGATAACCACTGAATTATACACTTTGAATTGTATGGTATGTGAATTTTATCTCAATAAACCTGTTTTTAAAAAAAGAATAAAAGGTCAGCAAGATGGCTGAATAAGAGGTCCCCTGTTGTATTCCTCTTTGGCAATAATAATTTGGCAGCCATGCACTGACAAAATTGCCTTGGTGGAAGCTTTTGTGGAGGTGGCCAAATCTGTGGCTGGGACCACAGAAATAGAAATAGCTCTTTATCCCAGAGGACTCAGCCACAGCCCTGTGTGGCTTGATCCTGTCACCAGTATCATATACCAAAGGACCCAGAAGGAGTCATATCCACCTAAGTAGTAAGCATACAGACCTCTGTCCTGGCTGTAGACCCTGAAGTGTCCTATGAATCAGCTCTAGATCTTCTTGGTTATGATCTGGGAGATCCTTGAGGTAAGTCCGCCAAACTTGGCCTGACGGTAGAGTCTAAAAGGGTCCAATAACTGGGCTTCAGACCCTTTCAGCCACAGTCCATTAGTAGCCATGCTGGCACAGGAACTCAGCAGGAAACATTCCCAGGTACCCCCAGAGATCTATGACTAGTCCCCACCTAGTCATAGTCTATGGATTGACCTGTTGGCACAGGAACCAGGTAGGAGAAGTTCTGGGCTTACACATGGCTCCAGGCCCCTCTCAGCTGCAGTCTGTAAGCAGGCCTGCCAGTACAGGGACACAAACATAGACATGTCTGTCTGCTCCCCCATAAATTCTGAAAGAGCCCACACTCGGCTCCAGCCCCCTCCTAGCTACAGTCTGCAAGCATTTTTGTGAGTCCAGGGACCCAGCAGGAAACACTCCCATTTACACATCCAGAGATTCTGAAAGGGCCTTAGACGGGCACTTGGGTGGCTCAGTCAGTTGAGCATCAGCATCCGAGTTCAGCTTAAGTCATGATCTCCCGGTTCATGGGTTTGAGCCTGTGTCAGGCTCTATGCTGACAGCTCAGAGCCTGTAGCCTGCTCCAAGTTTTATGTCTCCCTTGCTTTCTGCCCCTTCCCTGCTCATGCTCTGTCTCTCTCTTTCTCTAAAAAATAAGTAAACTTTAGAAAAAAAATTTTTAAATGAAAGGGCCTTATAGTTAGCTTCAACCCCTCCCACCTGCAGTCCACAAACAATCCTGCTGGCACAGGGACCTGTCAGGAGACACTCCTGTGTGTACCTCAGGAGATTCTGAAACAACCATATACTTGGCTCCAGTCATGGTAACAGGGCAGCTCAACCTACCCAGGGACTTGGTGGGAGACACGCTCATTCATGTCTCCTGGGCAAGATCTGCAGACATAATCTTGCCTGTGAACCTTGAAATAGCAGTAGGGCTCAGTTCTAGCACCTCTCAGCCATGGTCCAGGGCTAGTCCTTTCCACCCAGGGACCTACCCAGTGACCCAGCAGGAGTCTTCCAGGGACCTGGTGGGAGTCACATCTATGCACACGTGCTATCAGGTCCACTGTCTGAGGACCTAACTGTGGACCCTGAAGTGGACTCTTGTCCCAGCGCAACCCTACTGAACAAGGTATTAGAGTCAGTCCCGTCCACCTGGGGACTAGACAGAATCTGCCAAAAGCAGTTGTAAGAAGGAAGTTTATAGTGATAAATTTCTACATTAAGAAGAAAGATTTCAAATAAACAACCCAACTTGACACCTGAAGGAATTAGAAAAAGAAGAAAAAACTAAGCCAAAAGTTAGAAGGAAGGAAATAATAGAGATTAGATCAGAAATAAATTAAATATACTTGAAACATAATAGAAAAAATCAATGAAATTAACAGGTTGTTTTTTAAAAGATAAACAAAATTAACACCCTTAGCTTAGCTAAACTAACCAAGAAAAAAAGAGGAAGGACTAAAACAAAATTGTCAATGAAAGAGGGGACATAATTGATACCACAGAAATACAAAAGAAGCTACTATTAACAATTACATGCCAAAAAACTAGATAACCTAGAAGAAATGAAAAAGTTCCTAGAATCATACAACCTACAACATACATATCAAGTCCAAATTATGAAGAAATAAAAATATTAACAGTCCAATAACAATTGAAGAGATTCAAGCAATAATAAAAAACCTTCCCCAAAATAAAAGCCCTAAACTAATGGCTCTTTGGGTGAATTCTACCAAACTTTTAAAGAATAATTAATGCCAGTGCTTCTCAAATTCCCCCAATGTTTGAAGAAGAAGGAACACTCCCAAACTCATTTTATGAGGCTGTACCATTACTCTGATACCAAAGCCAGATAATGGCACTATAAAAGAAAAGAAAGCTACAGGCCAATATCTCTGATGAAAATAGATGCAAAAATTCTGAACAAAATACTAGCAAACAAAATTCAATAGCACATTAAAAGGATCCTACCCATGATCAAGTAGGATCCATGCCTGGGATGAAAGCATGATTCAACATGCAAATGAATAAATGAAAGGAAAATCATTTGATCCTCTCAACAGATGCAAAAAAAGAATTTGACAAAATTCAACACCCATTCATGATAAAAACTATCAACAAATTAGTTATAGAAGGAACATACTTCAACATAGTAAAGGCCATATATGAAAAGTCCACAGCAAATATTATATGAAATGGTGAGAAGTTGAAAGCTTTTACTCTAAGATCAGGAACAAGACAAGGATGCCTGCTCTCACCACTCCTATTCAACATAGTACTGGAAGTCCTAGCCACAGTAGCTAACTAGGCTAGCAAAAAGAAATAAAAGGCATTCATATCAGAAAGAAGTAAAATTGTCTCTGTTTATGTATTATATGACCTTATATGTAGAAAACTCTAAAGACTCCACCAAAAAACTGTTAGAACTAATAAACAAATTCAGCAATGCTGCAGTATGCAAAATCAGTATGCAAAAATTAGATGCATATCTATACACTAACAACAAACTATCTGCAAAAAAGTAAAGAAAACAATCATATAAAATAGCATCAGACAATAAAAATACTTAGGCATAAATGTAAGGAGATAAAAGATCTGTATATGAAAAACTCTAAAAAACTGGTGAAATAAATAGAAGGAAACACAAGTAAATGAAAAAATATCACATGTTCATGTATGAAAAGAGATAGCGTTGTTAAAAATGCCCACATTAGCCAAAGCCATCCATAGATGCAATGCAATCGCTATCAAAATTTCAATGGCATTTTCCACAGAAATGAAAAACAGTCCTAAAATGTGTTTGGAATCACAAAAGATCCTGAATAGCCAAGGCAGTCTTGAAGAAGAACAAAGTTGGAGGCATCACGCTTCCTGATTTCAAAATGTTACAAAGCTAGAGTAGTCAGAACAATGTAGTCCAGGTGTAAAAACAGAGACATCAACCAATGGAGCAGAATCAACAGTCCATAAATAAACCCATTCATATATGGCCAAGAAATATTTGGCAAGGAAGCCAAGACTACTCAATAGGGAAAGGATAATCTCTTCAATAAATGGTATTGGTTATCCACATACAAAAGAGTGAAACCAGATCCCTATCTTACACCACCCAGAAAAATTAACTCAAAATAGATTAAGGACTTAAACATAAGAACTGAAACTGTAAAAGTCCTAGAAGAAAACATAGGGAAAAACTCCTTGACATTGGTCTTAGCAATAATTGTTTGGATATAACACCAAAATCACAAGCAACAAATAAAAAAATCAATAAGCAGGACTATATCAAACTAAAAGGCTTCAACACAGCATGAACAAACGAACAAGAAAAACAAAACAAAACAATCAACAAAATTAAAAGGCAACCCACAGAGCAGGAGAAAATATTTGCAAGTTGTATATATCTGATAAGTGGTTAATATCCAAAAAATATAAAGAACTTGTATGATTCAACAGCACAAAAACAATTGGCAAAGGATCTGAATAATCATATTTCCAAAAAAGACCTATAGTCTGCCAACAGGTACACAAAAAAGTGCTCAACATCATTAATCATCAGGGAAATGCAAATCAAAATCATAATGAGATATCACCTCACATCTGTTAGAATGACTATTATCAAAAAGATACGACCTAGCAAGTGCTGGTAAGGATGTGGAGAAAAGGAAACCTTTGTGCACTGTTGGTGGAAGTGAAAACTGGTACCGCCACCATGGAAAACAGTGTGGAGGTTTCTCAAAAAATTAAAAATAGAAATACCATATGATCCAACAATTCCACTTCTGGGTATATATCCAAAGGAAATGAAATCACTATCTTGGAGAGAAATCTGCACCCCCATGTTCATTGCAGTGCCATTTATATAGCCAACACATGGAAACAACGCAAGTGTTCATTAGCATGTACAATGCAATATTATTCAGCCATAAAAAGAAGGAAATTCTGCCATTTGAGACAACATGAATGAATCTTGAGGGCATTAGGCTAAGTGAAATAAGTCAGACAGAGAAATACAAATACTGTATGATCTCACTTATATGTGGAATCTAAAAAGTCAGCTCATAGAAACAGTAAGATGGTGGTTACCAGGGGCTGGGTGTGGGGGGACTGTGGAGACACTGGTCAAGAGATACAAACTTTCAATCACAATATGAGTAAGTTTTGAGAAGCTCACTACAGCATGGTGACTATAGCTGACAAAACTGTAGCATATACTTGAAATTTTCTAAGAGAGTAGAGCTTGAATGTTTTCAATACAAACACACACACACACACACACACACACACACACACACACACTCACACACATGATTTAAAAGAAAGCAAATAAAAAAAACAGGAGTCTTTAGAAACTTTCATTTTAGAGAGACAAACAAGCTTCCTAGTCAGTTAATATTTTCAAGAGTTACTTAAACATAAAACCAAGAGGGGATACTAAGAAGACATATGAGAAATATCAGGTAATTGTTATGCAGTTTCTTAATACTATTTACCTATTTTCTCTAACAACACAGATCACCCCTGAGGTGGCATCAGACAATATTAAAACTTCCTAATGCATGTATTTTGACTATGCAATAAATATTTAGGGAAGCCAGAAGCCACGTATTAACTTAAGCCTTATCTATAAAGGAATATCATGTTAATTATCTGAACCAGATTGACAGGTATATTCAGAAAGTAAAAGAATTAGTAAAATAAAATTTCTTCTGAGTTCACTAGGCAAGCGTCATATGTAATGAAGTTGTTTTTCTATATTATATCAATGGAGCCTAAAATCCCTAAGTCATATGTGTTGAACAAATAAATAAAAATGGTTGAAACAGCTGTACAAGTAGATGACACTTCAGTACATATTCTTTTCAATTAGCCAAGGATCCACTTTAGTCTGAAGCCAGAGAAAAGAATGCTTTCATTCTTCTTTGAAAATCATGTGATATAGTGGCTCTCAGAACCTCTGTTAAAGGTTGTGCAGTTGGTACTGGATAGAACCAAGAAATTTTGGTTGCTGTGGTCTGAATGTTTGTGTCCCTCCCACACCATTCATATGTTGAAATCCTAATGTCCAGTATGATGGTGTGTAGTATGTGGGGGTCTTTGGGAAGTGATTAGGTCATTTAATTAGGCAGACACCTCATGAATGAGATTAATGCTCTTATAAAAGAGACCCAAGAGAGCAACCCTACCCCTTCCACCATGTGAGAAGTCTGCTGCCCCGACAAAGTCCTTCACCAAACCATGCTGGCTCCCTGACTTCAGACTTCCAACTTCAGAACTGTGAGAAATACATTTCTGTTTCTAAGTCACCTGGACTGTGGCATTTGTGATAGCAGCCTGGACAGATGAAGACACTAGTTAAATGAGATGAGCAAAGTAAAAATTGCTCTAGGATAAAGCAGTATTATTTCCCTCTAGAAACCTGCACTTCCTTATCAAATGGTGTAAATAAGTAAGGATCAACAATCCTCGGCTTTTCCTCTAGATCAGCAGTGATCAAATTTCAGTGCCGTAAGTATTAGTGTATTTGTTACAATGCATAGCCCTAGGCCCTTCAGTAACATAGTGGGTCTCGGGCAGGGACCCAGGGATCAGCTTTCAAAATAAACACCATAGTGATGCTGATAGAAGTGATGTGTAGGCTACATTTTGAGAAATACTAGCATGTGAATTTTCCTTATCCCTTGATGCATGCTATCAGATTAAATGTATCAATGGTAACAGCTAACAAAAAGAGAAGACTTCCCTCAGACTATTTGAGCTAAGGTCAAAATAGGTGGCTCATTTTCTTTTCTTTTTTTTTTTTCAATATATGAAGTTTATTGTCAAATTGGTTTCCATACAACACCCGTGTGTTCATCCAAAAAGGTGCCCTCCTCGATACCGATCACCCACCCTCCCCTCCCTCTCACCCCCTATCAACCCTCAGTTTGTTCTCAGTTTTGAAGAGTCTCTTATGCTTTGGCTCTCTCCCACTCTAACCTCCTTTTTTTTTTTTTCCTTCCCCTCCCCCATGGGTTTCTGTTAAGTTTCTCAGGATCCACCTAAGAGTGAAAACATATGGTATCTGTCCTTCTCTGTATGGCTTATTTCACTTAGCATCACACTCTCCAGTTCCATCCATGTTGCTACAAAGGGCCATGTTTCATTCTTTCTCATTACCACGTAGTACTCCGTTGTGTATATAAACCACAATTTCTTTATCCATTCATCAGTTGATGGACATTTAGGCTCTTTCCATAGTTTGGCTATTGTTGAGAGTGCTGCTGTAAACATTGGGGTACAAGTGCCCCTATGCATCAGTACTTCTGTATCCCTTGGGTAAATTCCTAGCAGTGCTATTGCTGGGTCATAGGGTAGGTCTATTTTTAATTTTTTGAGGAACCTCCATACTGTTTTCCAGAGTGGCTGCACCAGTTTGCATTCCCACCAACAGTGCAAGAGGGTTCCCGTTTCTCCACATCCTCTCCAGCATCTGTAGTCTCCTGATTTGTTCATTTTGGCTACTCTGACTGGCATGAGGTGATATCTGAGTGTGGTTTTAATTTGTATTTCCCTGATGAGGAGCGATGTTGAGCATCTTTTCATGTGCCTGTTGGCCATCTGGATGTCTTCTTTAGAGAAGTGTCTATTCATGTTTTCTGCCCATTTCTTCACTGGGTTATTTGTTTTTCGGGTGTGGACTTTGGTGAGCTCTTTATAGATTTTGGATACTAGCCCTTTGTCCGATATGTCATTTGCAAATATCTTTCCCATTCCCTTGGTTGCCTTTTAGTTTTGTTGGTTGTTTCCTTTGCTGTGCAGAAGCTTTTTATCTTCATAAGGTCCCAGTAGTTCATTTTTGCTTCTAATTCCCTTGCCTTGGGAGATGTGTCAAGTAAGAAATTGCTGCAGCTGAGGTCAGAGAGGTCTTTTCCTGCTTTCTCCTCTAGGGTTTTGATGGTTTCCTGTCTCACATTCAGGTCCTTTATCCATTTTGAGTTTATTTTTGTGAATGGTGTAAGAAAGTGGTCTAGTTTCATTCTTCTGCATGTTGCTGTCCAGTTCTCCCAGCACCATTTGTTAAAGAGACTGTCTTTTTTCCATTGGATGTTCTTTCCTGCTTTGTCAAAGATTAGTTGGCCATACGTTTGTGGGTCTAGTTCTGGGCTTTCTATTCTATTTCTTTGGTCTATGTGTCTGTTTTGTGCCAATACCATGCTGTCTTGATGATTACAGCTTTGTAGTAGAGGCTAAAGTCTGGGATTGTGATGCCTCCTGCTTTGGTCTTCTTCAAAATTCCTTTGGCTATTCGGGGCCTTTTGTGGTTCCATATGAATTTTAGGATTGCTTGTTCTAGTTTCGAGAAGAATGCTGGTACGATTTTGATTGGGGTTGCATTGAATGTGTGGATAGCTTTGGGTAGTATTGACATTTTGACAATATTTATTCTTCCAATCCATGAGCACGGAATGTTTTTCCATTTCTTTATATCTTCTTCAATTTCCTTTATAAGCTTTCTATAGTTTTCAGCATACAGATCTTTTATATCTTTGGTTAGATTTATTCCTAGGTATTTTATGCTTCTTGGTGCAATTGTGAATGGGATCAGTTTCTTTGTCTTTCTGTTGCTTCATTATTAGTGTATAAGAATGCAACTCATTTCTGTACATTGATTTTGTATCCTGCAACTTTGCTAAATTCATGTATCAGTTCTAGCAGACTTTTAGTGGAGTCTATCGGATTTTCCATGTATAATATGTCATCTGCAAAAAGTGAAAGCTTAACTTCATCTTTGCCAATTTTGATGCCTTTGATTTCCTTTTGTTGTCTGATTGCTGATGCTAGCATTTCCAACACTATGTTAAAAAACAGCAGTGAGAGTGGACATCCCTGTCGTGTTCCTGATCTCAGGGAAAAAGCTCTCAGTTTTTCCCCGTTGAGGATGATGTTAACTGTGGGCTTTTCATAAATGGCTTTTATGATCTTTAAGTATGTTCCTTCTATCCCAACTTTCTCAAGGGTTTTTATTAAGAAAGGTTGCTGAATTTTGTCAAATGCCTTTTCTGCATCGATTGACAGGATCATATGGTTCTTATCTTTTCTTTTATTAATGTGATGTATCACGTTGATTGATTTACGAATGTTGAACCAGCCCTGCATCCCAGGAATGAATCCCACTTGATCATGGTGAATAATTCTTTTTATATGCTGTTGAATTCGATTTGCTAGTATCTTATTGAGAATTTTTGCATCCATATTCATCAGGGATATTGGCCTGCAGTTCTCTTTTTTTGCCGGGTTTCTGTCTGGTTTAGGAATCAAAGTAATACTGGCTTCATAGAATGAGTCTGGAAATTTTCCTTCCCTTTCTATTTTTTGGAATAGCTTGAGAAGGATAGGTATTATCTCTGCTTTAAACGTCTGGTAGAACTCCCCTGGGAAGCCATCTGGTCCTGGACTCTTATTTGTTGGGAGATTTTTGATGACTGATTCAATTTCTTCGCTGGTTATGGGTCTGTTCAGGCTTTCTATTTCCTCCTGATTGAGTTTTGGAAGCGTGTGGGTGTTTAGGAATTTGTCCATTTCTTCCAGGTTGTCCAGTTTGTTGGCATATAATTTTTCATAGTATTCCCTGATAATTGCTTGTATCTCTGAGGGATTGGTTGTAATAATTCCATTTTCATTCATGATTTTATCATTTGGGTCATCTCCCTTTTCTTTTTGAGAAGTCTGGCTAGAGGTTTATCAATTTTGTTTATTTTTTCAAAAAACCAACTCTTGGTTTCGTTGATCTGCTCTACAGTTTTTTTAGATTCTATATTGTTTATTTCTGCTCTGATCTTTATTATTTCTCTTCTTCTGCTGGGTTTAGGCTGTCTTTGGTGTTCAGCACACCTTTAGGTGTGCTGTTAGATTTTGTATTTGGGATTTTTCTTGTTTCTTGAGATAGGCCTGGATTGCAATGTATTTTCCTCTCAGGACTGCCTTCGCTGCATCCCAAAGCATTTGGATTGTTGTATTTTCATTTTCGTTTGTTTCCATATATTTTTTAATTTCTTCTCTAATTGCCTGGTTGACCCACTCATTTTTTTTTAATTTTTTTTCAATGTTTTTTTATTTATTTTTGGGACAGAGAGAGACAGAGCATGAACGGGGGAGGGGCAGAGAGAGAGGGAGACACAGAATTGGAAGCAGGCTCCAGGCTCCGAGCCATCAGCCCAGAGCCCGACGTGGGGCTCGAACTCACGGACCGCGAGATCGTGACCTGGCTGAAGTCGGACGCTTAACCGACTGCGCCACCCAGGCGCCCCGACCTACTCATTTTTTAGTAGGGTGTTCTTTAACCTCCATGCTTTTGGAGGTTTTCCAGACTTTTTCCTGTGGTTGATTTCAAGCTTTATACCATTGTGGTCTGAAAATATGCATGGTATGATTTCAATTCTTGTATACTTATGAAGGGCTGTTTTGTGACACAGTATGTGATCTCTCTTGGAGAATGTTCCATGTGCACTCGAGAAGAAAGTATATTCTGTTGCTTTGGGATGCACAGTTCTGAATATATCTGTCAAGTCCATCTGATCCAATGTCTCATTCAGGGCCCTTGTTTCTTTATTGACCGTGTGTCTAGATGATCCATCTATTTCTGTAAGTGGAGTGTTAAAGTCCCCTGAAATTACCACATTCTTGTCAATAAGGTTGCTTATGTTTGTGAGTAATTGTTTTATATATTTGGGGGCTCCGGTATTCGGCGCATAGACATTTATAATTGTTAGCTCTTCCTGATGGATAGACCCTGTGATTATTATATAATACCCTTCTTCATCTCTTGTTACAGCCTTTAATTTAAAGTCTAGTTTGTCTGATATAAGTATGGCTACTCCAGCTTTCTTTTGACTCCCAGTGGCGTGATAAATAGTTCTCCATCCCCTCACTCTCAATCTGAAGGTGTCCTCAGGTCTAAAATGAGTCTCTTGTAGACAGCAAATAGATGGGTCTTGTTTTTTTATCCATTCTGATACCCTATGTCTTTTGGTTGGTGCGTTTAGTCCATTTACATTCAGTGTTATTATAGAAAGATATGGGTTTAGAGTCATTGTGATGTCCGTATGTTTCATGCTTGTAGCAATGTCTCTGGTACTTTGTCTCATAGGATCCCCCTTAGGATCTCTTGTAGGGCTGGTTTAGTGGTGACGAATTCTTCAGTTTTTGTTTGTTTGAGAAGACCTTTATCTCTCCTTCTATTCTAAATGACAGACTTGCTCGATAAAGGATTCTTGACTGCATATTTTTTCTGTTCATCACATTAAAGATCTCCTGCCATTCCTTTCTGGCCTGCCAAGTTTCAGTAGAGAGATCGGTCACGAGTCTTATAGGTCTCCCTTTATATGTTAGAGCACATTTATCTCTAGCTGCTTTCAGAATTTTCTCTTTATCCTTGTATTTTGCCAGTTTCACTATGATATGTCATGCAGAAGATCGATTCAAGTTCTGTCTGAAGGCAGTTCTCTGTGCCTCTTGGATTTCAATGCCTTTTTCCTTCCCCAGATCCGGGAAGTTCTCAGCTATTATTTCTTCAAGTACACCTTCAGCACCTTTCCCTCTCTCTTCCTCCTCTGGAATACCAATTATGTGTATATTATTTCTCTTTAGTGCATCACTTAATTCTCTAATTTTCCCCTCATACTCCTGGATTTTTTTTATCTCGCTTTTTCTCAGCTTCTTCTTTTTCCATAATTTTATCTTCTAGTTCACCTCTTCTCTCCTCTGCCTCTTCAGTCCAAGCCGTGGTTGTCTCCATTTTATTTTGCAGCTCATTGATAACATTTTTTAGCTCCTCCTGGCTGTTCCTTAGTCCCTTGATCTCTGTAGCAATAGATTCTCTGCTGTCCTTTATACTGTTTTCAAGCCCAGTGATTAATTTTATGACTATTATTCTAAATTCACTTTCTGTTATATTGTTAAATCATTTTTGATCAGTTCGTTAGCTGTTGTTATTTCCTGGACGTTTTTTTGAGGGGAATTCTTCCGGTTTGTCATTTTGGATAGTCCTTGGAGTGGTGCGGAACTGCGGGGCACTTCCCCTGTGCTGTCTCGAATAACTGGAGTTGGTGGGCGGGGCTGCAGTCAGACCTGATGTCTGCCCCCAGCCCACCAATGGGGCCACAGTCAGACTGGTGTGAACCTTCTCTTCCCCTCTCCTAGGGGCGGGATTCACTGTGGGGTGGCATGGCCCGTCTGGACTACTTGCACACTGCCAGGCTTGTGGTGCTGGGGATCTGGCGTATTAGCTGGGGTGGATTGGCAAGGTGCACAGGGGCGGGAGGGGTGGACTCAGCTTGCTTATCCTTGGGTGATCCTCTTCGGGAAGGGCCCTATGGCCCCCGGAGAGAGTCAGACCCACCACCAGAGGGATGGATCCGCAGAAGCACAGCCTTGGGTGTTTGCGCGGAGTGAGCAAGTTCCCTGGCAGGAACTGGTTCCCTTTGGGATTTTGGCTGGGGAATGGGCGAGGGAGATGGCGCTGACCAGTGCCTTTGTTCCCCGCCAAGCTGAGCTCTGTCGTCCGGGGCTCAACAACTCTCCCTCCCGTTGTCCGTCAGCCCTCCCATTCTGCGAGCAGAGCTGTTAGCTTATAACCTTCCAGATGTCAAGTCCCGCTTGCTGTCAGAACACACTCCGTCCGGCCCCTCCACTTTTGCGAGCCAGACTCGGGGGCTCTGCTTGGCCGGCAGGCCGCCTCTCCACCCCGGCTCCCTCCCGCCAGTCCGTGGAGCGTGCACCACCTCGCCGCCCTTCCTACCCTCTTCCGTGGGCCTCTTGTCTGCTCTTGGGTCCAGAGACTCTGTTCTGCTAGTCTTCTGGTGGTTTTCTGGGTTATTTAGGCAGGTGTAGGTGGAATCTAAGTGATCAGCAGGACGCACGGTGAGCCCAGTGTCCTCCTACGTGCCGTCTTCCCAGGATCCCCCAGTGGCTCATTTTCCATGAAGATAATATTGTGGCCACTTGGTGAGATGAGGAGGCTGGAGGTTGGATGGTACTGAGAAATGCTGCAATGATAAGAGATTGTCCACTTTGAGTTAGGTGAGAAACACTGAAGTCCCAGCTCCTGCAGATCCAAATGTCCATCAAAATAGGAACAAAGGTTCCCAGTGTTTTGTAAGCAAACCCCACATTCCACTCTGTACATTTCTCTCAGAAACCTCCAAAAGGTCACATCTGTGAAAGAGGGATACTGGGGCCAGCAACAGCTTTATCATATTTAAAAAAGGGACATTTACTTGAGGCATCTCGGTGGCTCAGTCAGTTGAGGTTCATACTCTTTATTTCAGTTCAGGTCATGTGGGGCTTGAACTCACAAATTGTGGGATCATGACCTGAGCCGAAATCAAGATGCCTAACTGACTGAGCCACCCAGGGGCCCCTACCCGGATTTTTTTTTTTCAATAAATACAGTATAGTACTGTAGATGTATTTTCTCTTCCTTATGATTTTCTTAATACCATTTCCCCTTCCCTAGCTTTCTTTACTGTAAGAATACAATGTATAATACATATAACACACAAAATATGTTAATCAACCGTTTATGTTATTGGTAAGGCTTCTAATCAACAGTAGGCTGTTAGTAGTTAAGTTTTTGGGGAATCAAAAGTTATACATGATTTTCAACTGTACAGGGGGCTGTCACCCCTAACTCCAACATTGTTCACGGGTAACTGTAATATGATAAGGATTACAGAGGAGTGCACAACTACCTAAGAGTAAATGGAGGAAAAGGAATGCTGAGTGTGGCTTGCCCATGGAACTGGCTAGATCTGATGTTGCAAATGAGAATTGTGGTGAAGTATTTGGGAGGTTAGTGCCCTGCAGTAGTTAAGGAATTGGAAGAATTGGCATGCCCAGGTTCAAATTACAACATTATCACTGAGTAAGTAGCTGGTTGACTGGGCCAATGCTAATGCAAATGCAAATGCAAATTTACAAATTTCCTATTTAATTTTAGCATGGGAATAATATTGCCTACTTCAAAATGTTTAATATGAATTAAAGTATGTTATACATTACAAAGCATGATACCTGGCAGAAAGAAAATGGTCCATAAGTAGAGACTTTCTGGAATGATGGCAATGATTGAGATGATGGTTACATGGGTATTTACATTTATCAAAACTCCCTGAACTGTACACTTAGTTGCACTGAATTATATGTAAATTATGTAAATAATTTTGATTTTAAAAATCACCAATTATCTCTTGTAACTTTTTGGGCTTGGTGACTTTACTTTTTAAAAAGTTTTTAAACAACTTTCCAAGTGGCATGAACTAGACTTGTTAGCCTGAGTCTTCAGTGTCTAATGACTCTCCAAAAGTCCCCAAGAAAAGGTAGAGTCATCCTACAGTGCAGAGCTAAGAGGAAATATTCTATGTGCCTCAGAAGGCTTTGCATTTTTTAATACTCCTATACTGTAATTTTATGTGTCAATTTGCAGGGTGTTTTAGGCTAAGACTAACATTTAAATAGGTGAACACTGAATAAAGCAGATTGTATTCCATTATATCGATGGGTCTAATCCAATCATTTGAAGGCCTGAATAGAACAGAAAGATCAACCTCTCCCAAGCAAGAGATGATTCTCCAGCACACAGCCTTCAGCCTGGGACTTGAACCAAAACATCAGCTGTCCTGGGTCTTTAGCCTGCTGGCCCATTCTTTAGATTTTAGACTTGCCAGCCTCATAATAACATGAACCAGATCCTTATAATCTCTCTCTCTTTATATTTATACGTTTTATTATATCCCCCCCCCCCTCTGGAAAACACTCACACATATACTAAATTGTGTAATGAGATGCTTTTCTTTATAGGGGTCAGTCCCTCATGGGATTTTTAGAGGTATATCTTCCTGTAAAGAAGCACTTTCTAGTGAAGGTGACACTTAACAACACTTGTTAATTTGGCACATGAATGTGAAAGGGGGAACTGAAATAAATTCATCATGTGTGTTTAGTGCCAGATACCCTACTAGAGTCATTATATAAAAGGCCAATCCTGGTATAAAATCAAATAAATTAAGCACTGTCAAATCTATACTATCAAATTGTGTTGTTTCTTTTTTCTTTTCTGCTGATTTTGAAAAGCATAGAAGTTATATTATTATGGAGACAATAAATCCTGGGTGTTTTCAGCCTTTGTTTCTTAAACTGACTCCTCCTTGAGATAGCTCTCCAAGGAAAACATTGGTAAAAAAACTTTTAAATCCTTAAACTGAAGAACTATATTAGCCATAAAATCCATGACAAATTTAATAGTGCTTTAAAAACAACAAAATTTCATTAAAAAAATATGTGCACATTGAAGGATTACTTCATCAGATAGTTTAGTGTAAAAGCTGAGTATATGTAAACATAATGGACTTCTGAAGTGCTTTGTACACACTCTTCAAATATTTGTTGACTAAATGGATGGATCAATAATGTAGCAACAAGTAGAGAGCTGCAGATGCATTTTATTATAAGCATGCAACTTTAAAACCAAGAATTGGCCAAATCACCATAAGCAGGGAGTAACGTGGACCACCACTTCCCACAGGAAACCTCTGAGACCTGCACTGCACACAGGGCCTGGCAAATAACACACAGTGATAAATGTTTGCAAACTGAATCATTAAATGTAGGGTCTGTGTGGGAAACAGAATTTTTTCAATGCCTGTGATAGGAAACTGCCTTCTAGATGAAATCGCCATGTGATAAGCTCCCGTGGCACTCACAAACCCCAGTTTATGGAGTCAAGTGAGTTTTCCCTCTACTGCATCCTGCAGAGACTTGAGCCAGAGGGGTTCTGTAGCAGGAGCTTCTTTGATGGTTCACAGAGCAGTTCTGCTGAGATCTCAGCCTGCAGACAGACTGTCTGGGGTGGGGGTGGGGGGCTTGTTAAACACAAGGTCTGATTCAGAAGGTCTGGGTGGGGTCCGAGATTCTGCATGTCTAACAAGCTCCCAGGTGACGCCAACATGGCATCCATGGAACACACTTGGGGCAGTAAGGTCGTAGAAAAAGAGCAAGAATCCTGAATAACCAGGCAGACTAAGCAGATATGGGGTGATGGAAGGCACTGAACCTGGAGAGGACGGGTTATGTGACCACATATGAGTCACTTAACTTTTCAGAATCCAAATTGTCTTATGGGGAAAATGGGTATAATAATGATGATGATTGGATGATAATGACACATTATGAGATCCTTATAGAATTAATGAATAACTTAATGTAAAAATGTAGGCGCATGCTCCATACACAGCCTTTGTTCTGCAAACGCTTACTGACTGAATGGTAAGCACAGGTCACGTGCTCTCCGTAGGTCAGAGGACTCAGCGCCTCATCCCCCCTAGTGCCAAGCACAGGTGCTGAGCAGGTGCTCAGGCAGTGTTTGCTCAGTTCAGTTAGCAGCACAGCAATGGATGCTGTAAAGACACAGACACCTGGACGATGACTCCCTGTGGCACCAACAGGAGAGAATCTTCACCGAGAAAGCAGTAACTTTGAGGCCTTGGGTAACTTCCAGGCTCCTCTGAGCCAGCGGTGGGAGACAGAACCAGCTCTTCCCAATAAAGGTACGGTGTTAGGGTAGCTGATCTTTCATATCCTTCAACATAAATTGTGTCTAAATCGCCTACCTGTGATACAAGGCCAGGCCTGTCTGGAGGAAGGCTCAGCTGCTCTTGGGCACAGCCCACAGTTGTGATTAGTGCCTTAGACTCAAGTCAATCTCCGGATTCTCTGACTCCAGCTCCCGGCCACCAGTACTGCCCTGAGTACACGCTCTGCTGAAGGTCAGATGAAGGTCTTGTGAACAACTTGTTGAGGACGGAACAGAACTCCCAAGCAGCACAGCAGAAACATAGGTAGAGGACACTGAGAATTACCCTTAGGTTCACTTAAATCATAACACCTCTTTCTGATGAGGAGTCAGAGACACTGAATCTGTTAGCACCTTGAGAAAGCCTGGTTTCATCCACTTTCAGTGAAAATCTAGGGTAAGTCACTTGATCTTTGTTAAAAGAAATTAGATACTATTGAAATCTGATCAAAGTATTTAGACAAAGTGTTTTTAAAAGGTGTTATCTCCCTTTCATAATCTGTTGATCCCAGGAGAAAAAAGAAGCTGGTATCATCTTACTGAAGGATTGATTCCAATAAATATGGTTCAGAGTTGGATAAGTATCCAAGTTTTGCTCCTTTACTGGCTGACAAGTAATTGCTTCCATTTAATTTCACACCATATTTTGAAAAATTCCTTGTCAAATATATAAATTAAGATTGAACAAATTTTCATAAAATGGCTTTAATTTTTAAGGTCATAATTGACATATAATCTCTATGACTATTTTCTTTTGTTAATATTTGTTTATTTTGAGAGAGACTATGAGCAGAGGAAGGCCGGGGGGTGGGGTGGAGAGAGAGAGAGAATCCCCAATCAGCTCCACACCGTTAGTGGGCTCGAACTTGTGAACCATGAGATCATGACCTGAGCCCAAATCAAGAGTTGTATACTTAGCCGACTGAGCCACCCGTGCACCCCTTTGACTATTTTCTTTCTTTTAAAAAAATTGTTTCATGTTTATTTATTTTTGAGAGAGAGAGAGAGAGAGAGAGAGAGAACAGGGGACGGACAGAGAGAGGGCGACACAGAATCTGAAGCAGGCTCCAGGTTCTGAGGTGTCAGCATAGAGCCTGATGTGGGGCTTGAACTCATGAACTGTGAGATCATGACCTGAGCTGAAGTTGGACGCTTAACCAACTGAGCCACCCAGGTGCTCCTGACTATTTTCTTTTGATTAGAATTTCTTACACACATATTACATACACATATTTGCTGCTCCAGGTTAGGTAGGTTCTAGGCCAGAATAATCCATTATATTAATATATTCTTTATTAACCTTGGGAAAAATATTTCATGAGCAATAAAGGATTGCTTGCAGCTTTTAAAGAAGTTTTTATTTTAATTCCAGTTAACATACAGTGTTATATTAGCTTCAAGTGTATGATATAGTAAGTCAACGATTCCATACATCACCTGGTGCTTATCAAGATAAGTGCACTTCTTACTCTGCATCACCTATTTCACCCATGTCTCCCTCCTGTCCCCCTCTCCTCTGGTAACCACCAATATGTTCTCTATAGTGAAGAATCTCTTTCTTGGTTTCTCTCTCTCTCTCTCTCTCTCTCTCTCTCTCTCTCTTTTTCTCTCCCTTTCCTTTCTTGTTTTTCAAATTCCACATGTGAGTGGAATACATATATGGTATTTGTTTTTTTCTAACTGACTTATTTCACTTAGTGTTATAACCTCTAGTTCCATCCATCTCATTGCAAATGGCAAGACTTCATCCTTTTTTATAGCTGAATAATATTCCAGTAGTTTGATTACTCACTGAGTAGTTTTATTTTTAACTTTTTCAGGAACTGAAAAAGTTTTCCACAGTGGGTGCACCAGTTTGCATTCCCACCAACAGTGTAGAGGTTTACTTTTTCTCCACATCCTTGCCAACACCTGTTGTTTCTTGTATTGGTGATGTTAGCCATCTGACAGGTGAGATGATATTGTATTGTAGCTTTGATTTGCATTTCTCTGATGTTAAGTGGCAATGAGCATCTTTTCATATGTCTGTTGGCCATCTGGATGTGTTCTTTGGAGAAATGTCTATTCATGTCTTGTGCCCTTTTTTCATTGGATTATTTTTTGGCGGGGTGGTTAGTTGTATCACTTCTTTATGTATTTTGGATACTAACCCTTTATCAGCTATGTCATTTATAAATATCTTCTTGCATTGAGTAGGTTGTCTTTTAGTTTTGTTGTTTCTTCCACTGTGCAGAAGCTTTTTATCTTGATGTAGTCTCAGTAGTTTATTTTTTTTGTTTCCCTTGCCTTAAGGGACCTATCTAGAAAGAAATTGCTATAGCGGATATCAGAAAACATACCGCCTATGTTCTTTTCTAGGAACTTTATGGTTACGGGTCTCAAATTTAAGTCTTCAATCCATTTTGAATTTATTTTTGTTTATAGTGTAAGAGTGATCCAGTTTTATTGTTTTGCATGTTGCTGTCTGCAACTTTTATTAATCTTTTTTCAGGCTTTGCATAGGAATTGGTTATGTTACTAGTCAGATGGATCCAATTACTTATAATCTTACAGAATCTGCATCTTAATAGCTCTTAGAAGATCAAGGACAGTTGTGATGATGGCCTTTTTAGAGAAAATATTTTTAATGGTATAAAACACATGTAGTTGACCTCTCCTCTTTCATTTTTACTTTACTTTCATTTTTACTTTCATTTTTACTCTCCTTTTTCATTTTTACATTTTAAATGATTTTATATTGTTTTCCAATGTCCTGGATACATGCCACCTGCTATTAAAAGTAAAAATATAAATTGTCTCCTGTAATATGATGACATAGTTCTGCTAATACCTAGAAACATCCAAAATAGACAACAGGTCCTATATTATGATTTTTTTTTTTTGCCAGAGAGAACATCTTTAAAATCAAATCCAGGGGCACCTGGGTGGCTCAGTCAGTTAAGCATCTGACTTCGGCTTAGACCATGATCTCACAGCTCATGAGTTCAAGCCCCACATCTGGCTCTGTGCTGACAGCTCAGAGCCTGGAACCTGCTTCATATTCTGTGTTTCCCTCTCTCTGCCTCCTTACCTCTCTCTCTCTCTCTCTCTCTCTCTCTCTCTCTCTCTCTCTCTGTCTCTCTCAAAAATAAATAAGCGTTAAAAATTTTTTAAATCAAATCCAACATTTTTAATAGAAGCTCTCAACATTCAATTGACTTACAGTCAGTAAATGGTTCTATGCTACAGATCAGTTACCAAGGGCTGTAATTTGTGGTCATTTAATCCTGGAAGATCCACCAGGAAGCAAAACTCGAATATTCTTTACATATTTTAGAGGATTTGTTTATGGCTGTGCATGTGGTTTAAAGCATGAGGGATTTTTTTGGTTCTAACATCTTAAATAATGTTAGCCATGCTCTATGTATATATCAGGCATCCCTGGCCCATTTGCGTATGTATTGAAGTAGACACAGAACTTCTCCCTTGAGAAGACACTGGCTCTGTCCATCAGTGTTCTCTTGGTCCACCTAATCCTCACTCTTTCATGTTCAAAAGAGGACTCTCACTTTGCCCTCCACCTAGCTGGTTATGAAGAATGGGAAATGCTCTTCAAACTGGAACATTTCTGCTGCAAGTTCTCACCAGAGACTGCAACCTCAGAACTCTCTGCCATCAAATTCTCACCAACGCTTAGTTCTGAGAAATAATGTTTATGAAGAAGCCAACCTATTGGTGTCCCTCTATTGTCTAAACTGACAGTTATTTTAGGGTTTTTGCTGTTTCCTATGCCCTTTTCTCCTAACTTTCTCTATAGATTCCTTCCTCATTTCAGTCATGTCTCTATTCAGATATGTTCACATTAGAAAGGTCTTTCAGGCGAACTCTTCCTAGTGTAGCAGTGCCCACCACACCCCCCCATCATGTTCTCTGTCACCTCCCCCTGGTTTCGATATTTCCATAGCATTCATGACAAAGCATTTATCTTATCTGTTCATCTAGTATGTGCATTCCCTCAATACCATATTATTCACTGACATCTGCCTCTCTGAATGCCACTGCACACAACAGGTGCTCAATAAAATTGTACAATGCTCGAATGAGTATAAACTAAAGAATATGTAGTCCATCCATTCCTGTATGTATTAGAAATTTTACTCTTGTGTCAAGATGTTCAGATCATCCGAAATCTGGGGCGTGCAGGGCACACTGCTTTGAGGCCCCTCATAGAATTGCCTTTAGCAAGTTATACCTCAGCATTCTGTTCTTGTCCTATACTAAGTGACATTGCAAAAAACAGCCATGTGAAATTATTCTTCATAACTATAGGTTTAGGGATGGAGTTATGGCCATCACCTGGACATCAACAGGTGACTTCTTATACAAACAGAGGCAAAATTCCTTTCCTGAATTACAGATTTGTTTTTAAATGACAGGTAAGTTTCTTTGCTAGTCAGATTTGTGCCCCTGAGGAACAGCTGTAGGTCTTATATACTATACTTCTCTGTTGGCCAGTCTTCCTCTTCCTCTTGGGTTTATTATTTTCCCTCAGTGACGCATTTTGTATGATTTTTGTATATATTTTCACATGCTATCTCCATTACTTTGTGGAAAGAAAGGGCAAAAAATAAATAAGTAAAGCATTGAATTAAAATTCTTTGTTTGTTTGTTCCCTCTGAACTCAACCAGGATAGGAAATATACATGTCATTGCTCTCCCTGAATGATAATCATTCTTAGGGACAGTATCTCTCATGTAATACAAATGTTAACATATTCATTATTTGAAGGGACAGTACTTTACACATGTGAATGTGATTTATGTTTACTTATCTCCCTTCAATAGCATCTTCTCTGTTTTCTCTCTTTAGGCCCCATCAATTCTCCAAGATCCAGTTCCACTTCTACTTCCTCCCAAGAGTATGTTCACACCTCCCCATCTTTCTTTAGTGTTTTTGCAAAACATATTGAACACGCATCAATAAGCAAACCAGTCATGTGTTTTTATTTCCTATATTAGTATCTTGAACTGTGCTTTAAGCCTTGTGTTGATTTTCAGGTCTTTAGTCTTGTCCCCTGAAATAAAACTATTTCTTTAAAGTGCTAAGCTTTTTGGTAAACCTACTTTTCCTACAAGGGTGTATAAACCAGGAAGTCCATTTCAGTCTCTCTTGAGTTAATTTACTTTGGGCTTCATTTACCCTGCCATGTGTTATAAAAGAGCATTTCACTATGAACAGGGAATCTTGGGTTCTGGACCTCACACCAAAGTAACCAGCTACATGGGCTTTGGTAGGGGCTGGATCTCTCTGGGTCTTAGTTGCTAAATCTAAGGCTAAAAAATATTCTCAGTGATATTTTCTCTTCTAGTTCCAAAATTTCAAAGGTGTCTAGTACTATTGCCCTTGATATCAATAAACTAGTAGCCACTATATGATGAATAACTTGTCTCTATTGCAATCAGTATTATTATCCCAAATGCAAATATGTTAATATGCTAAAATAGCTTATATTTTAATAACACTTGACGTTCTAATTGAACACATGGCTTGTAATATTTACATGTAGGCTCTAGATTGGTCAACTACAAATTCATGAAAAGTTACTTTTTTAAATGTTTGAGTTGTTTAGTGACCTCAAAATTGACTTCAATGTCTTTCTGCTGATCTTTGCATTCATCTTTACTATTGACAGTTTTTATAAAAGATGGAGGTTTTAAAAAGATAACATATATGGGACACCTGGGTGGCTCAGTCAGGTCCAACCTCAGCTCAGGTTATGATCTCGCAGTTCTGATCTTTGAGCCCCATGTTGGGCTCTGTGCTGACAGCTCAGAGCCTGGAGCCTGCTTCGGATTCTTTGTCTCCCTCTCCCTCTGCCCCTACCCCAATCATGCTCTGTCTCTGTCTCTCTCTCTCTCAAAAATAAATATTAACAAAATTTAAAAAAATATAACATATATATATTTGTCTTCACTTATGTTTAAGAAATGACAGATGCTCTATTTTAAAATCAGTAATGTGACAGGTTTAATCTGAGTGAACCTCAAGGGTACACTGATGCAAAGTTATTGCATTTCACATATTTGAGGTTGTGAGCCATTTTAAAGAAAAACAAAACATTAGTAAGATCATGATCTTGTCTTATGTACAAAGGTCACATCCTTTGGTAGGCTTTCCCACACTAAATACAATGCTGAAATGTTATGAGATCTAAGAAATAAATCGAAAGTTTGAAAGTTTCTTTCTTTAGCTTTTTGGGTAATTGATTTTAGCATCAAAGAGGCAGAGTAGCTGGTGGGCATTACTCAGAATTATTCACCTCTCTCTGACTTTCATGATCTCATCATGTTTTGAATTTTATAATAATAAGAGCATGCTCCTAATCCATGCTAAGCACAGAGAATCTGTTAACAAAAAACCCACTTGACTCAACATTCTTTAGCAGAAAACAAATTCCTTTTGTGATGATACCACTTTGTTTATCATCCCAACAATTCAGGCACCCACACCAGATGAAATCATTGTCTACAAACCTTTCTCAATCCATCACAACTTGTGAAACCCTGTCAAACCACCTGTCATTTTTCAGTGACACCATCTGTCTGCACGCACAGCTCATGCTTATTGTAGATGTGCATATGCAGTTATGGAGGGGTGGGGTGGAGAGGACTATATGAGCAGCAGCATACATTAGTTATTCTCTGCCTTTTCTCAATTCAGTATCCTACAAAATGCAGGAATCCCTATATATAATACACACCCCAAGGGGAATTATTCAACATCTGCCTGAAAACTTCCAGGAAGAGGCATCTCGCTCTTACGCAAGAAGACACATTTTATTTGGGGGACAGTTGACTTGTTAGAAAGGTTTTCCCTACTTTGAGCTAGAGTCAACCTTGCTATAATTTTCACCACGTGGGCCCTGTGTTTCCATCTGAGAGCCTGTGAGGTGTATGCCAATGTCCACCATGCTCCTTCTCTAACCATGTCTTTTATAAGCCAAACACCTCGCTTTTTCCAATTTTCCCCTTATTTGCCAGGTTTCTCATACAGTTATCTTTCTGATGACATTGCTTGGCTAGTCTTCAGATTATCTGTTTTCCCCATTAAAATATAGCACCCGGAATCTGAAATGGCTTTTTTACCTGAAGTTCAATAAGTTCAGGGTAGAGAGAGATTATTTACTTGCCAGCCACTGGATTGATATAATCCAACATGAAATAATATATATTTTTTACATTCACAAGACTTTATGGCTCAGATTGGAGAGGCAGTCAACATAAACCCTTGTTCTTGTTTTTTGTTAATGTAAACATTTGTTATGTCTCACCCATGATTAAATAGGCCCAAGGAAAAGGATACATATTTATTTGTATTTAGTTTCTCTTGATATCAGCCTGAAATTTCAAATTTCCTGGAACTTCTTGATTTTTTTTCTGCTACTCAATGACTTAATAAATTTTCTCTAGCTAACTTAATTGACAGATTTGGTAAGAACGCCTTCTAAATATTTAAATCATTGATACTTGTGTTAAGTGAGAGTGGGCTGATGTTAAACTTTATGGCATGTCTATGGGATCTCTCTTCAAGTTGACCTCTATCTTATTCAAATTCTTGGATGTAGTTATTCCTCTAGCTTTGAATTTACCTACTTGGTTATCACCCAGCTCAGTTCTCAGTCTCATCTACAATGATATCATGAGACTCTTTGTCAGGTGCCTTGCTGAAAGCATTCCTTTGATGGAAGCTAATGAAATCTATCAAAACTATGGTTAGTTCTGTCAATCATATCTCAATAAAGCTGAAAAAAATGTATGATTAGATAACACTCTTATTGTGTCTACTGATCATATTTCCTGTCTTAAGTGACAAAAATCCCCACATAATCCCTTCTACTATTTTGCCTAATCCCTTCTACTATTTTGCCGTGACTAATACTATGTTCACTAATCTCTTACTTTTACGACACACCTTTCCAAATTAAAAAAACTTGAAAAATATTCATTTTAAGGGTTCTGGGACCTTTTCTACCAACCATAATTTTTAAAATGACTACGCTATGCTATAACAATATCTTACATAACAGCTGCATATCTTCAAATATCTTTTCACATATTTAGAAATTCCATGGAAATAAGTACCAAGAAGACCTGGAATCCTGGAATAAGGTGTCATTAAATTGATAGGTTTGAATGAGAGAGGAAAAAGACAGACAGTTGGGTACAGATCATGTTGATGAATCCAGCAAAGCTTACTTGGCCAAAGGAGAGAATTCAAAATAAGGAAATATTAAAATTAAGGTAGGAGTTGAAGAAAGATTGTATAAAGGGAGTAGTAAGACACACATTGAAGTCTAAATTTAAATTGGTAGGCAAAGGTATGTTTTGAGGGGGGGATTTTGATACAATATGTGGGAAAGATTTTTGTGGAAATATGTAGAGTATTTGGGATCTGTTGAAGACATTCTGTTGAGATTGGCTGAAAGCCTGGAGGTAGGCAGAGAGTGTTGGAATGGATAGAATCCATCATGGAAGCAGATTTGTTTGTACTTGGGGAGAGCTTAAATATGAAGAGAGAAGCAGTAGAGAAATAGAAAATTAAGGAATCTAGGACAAAACACCTAGAGGACCAAGAAGAACAGCCACTGAGGCCACTGATGAGGACACTAGGGTGAGGCCAAATTTTAGGAAGGGATGAAACAAAATAAGATTCGTTTTTCATGTACACATGTAACAGAAAAATGTAATGGAATATTTGGAAAAAGGAAACGCAAAAATAAATAAATAATATACATTTTATTTATTTATTTAGGTATTTATTTAAGTGTCTTTCCTATAGAATATATGCATATGTGGCATCTTTAGTCCTACTATCTGAATCAAATTTTGCATGGGGAGTCCTCCTTCATTTGTGGAGAGATAGATAAATAGATAAAGAGAGTATTACTCAAGGTTCTCCAGAGAGACAAAACCATTAGGATATATAGATAGATTATAAGACATTGGCTCACACTATTATGGAGGTTGAGAAGTCCCACAGTCTGCCTTCTGGAAGCTGGAAACTCAAGGAAGTTCATGGTATAGCTGGAAGGTCTGAGACCAGAAAGCCAATGGTGTAAATTTCAGTCTAGGTTTGAAGTCCTAACTGCCGGGAACTTCAGCTGAAGATACGCAGCTGAAGGCAGATTGAGATGGATATCCTGACTCAAGCAATCAAGTCAGGATGAAGGAGCAAATCCAACTTCCCCCCACTTTTTTGTTCTGTTCAGGCCCTCAGAGGATTGGATGATACCTGCCCACACTGGGAGAGCCATCTGCTTTACTCAGTCCACCATTTCAAATGCTAATCTCTTCTAGAAACATCCTCACAGACACCCAGAAATAATGTTTAACCAGCTATCTAGACATGCCTTAACAGTCAAACTGATACATAAAATTAACTATCAAAGATGATAGATAGATAGATAGATAGATAGATAGATAAACAGACAAATATAATTCTAAGGATGGCCCTGCTAAGAGTCTCATCCCTTGGTTATTCAGTCAAACACTAATCTAGGTCTGACTGCTGTGAAGGAATTTTGCAGATTTAATTAAATTCCTAAATCAGTGTCCCTTAAAATACAGAGATTATCTGGGTAAGCCTGATCTAATTAGTTGAGACCTTCAAAAGGCAGAAGAGGAAACCAAAAGGGAAGTCAGAGAGAGTTGAAACTCATGAAAAAGACTCCATGCACCATTACTGGTTTAAAGATGGAGTCACGTGAGAAGGAATGTGGATGGTCTACAGAGAACAAGGAGATGGGCACATTAGTCCTATAAATGCAAGCAACTGAATTCTGACAGCAACGTTAATAAGCTTGTAGGCCAGTTCTTCTCCAGATCCTCTAAACAAGAACCCACACAGTCAATATACTGACTTTAACCTCAGGAGACACTGAGCAGAAAACCCAGTTGAGCCTCAGACTTGTGACCTACAGAACTATGAGATAATAAATGAATGTTTTTAACTGCTGAATTTGTGCAATATAAAACTAGTCACAGTGCAGTATAAACTAATATTCTCTTTCTACATGTGTAAAACTATTCTCTCTATATATGCCTACACACACATGAAGTTGTTTACACATTTATGTCCTATTCTGTTCACTTGTCATTGTATTATATAAAATGTTGCACATGTCTTTTATGTTACTACAGAGCCCTCATAAATACTATCTTTCTGGCTGCTTAGTAGTTATCAAATTCATATATTAGAAATTATTTAGTAATTCCCTGTTGAACGTTTAGATTCCCTTCTATTTTTTGTGGCAATGAATATCTTCATGCATATGACTTCTAAAATATGGATTTGGGGTAATCATCTTCAGACCTAGCAGAATTCCTGAGTCCAAAGGTGAGAGGTATTTCATAACCACTCATTCTGTTATACGAATGGCCAGGTCAATCTACAGTAATTCTCAGCAGAAGGCACCAGGTGTATATATAGAGTTTACTGTGCCTGGAAATAGAACACCTGTGAAAATGCCATGAGATGAGTCTGGAGAAGTGGAAGCTGCAATTGTACGCAACATAAAGATAGTTGTTTCTGTGTTTTCCCTTGTCATGGTCTCCTGACAGTGCTGTAGTCCTGGCTCAGGTCACACTTTTTCTTTAGTTTTTATTTGATAATATTTGGCATTTCCTCTTTAAAATGATATTTCTCTCTTGCCTAAATTGTCACAGTTTGATATTGATCACACCCTGCCTGCTGCTGAGAAAACCCAGCTTAGAAAAGAACCAATATTTGCTGAGTTATGAGGGTGAGGAGAATGCCAGAGTGAATGATTCATTTCAGCCTTCTGTGAAAGATGAACTAGGAAGCAGACATGGAAAGTGAGTCACTCACGAAATGACCATATTGGTGGCAGATGAGTGGGAGAGCTGTTTTGAAGAGGAAATGCAGAGGATAGAAAGTAGCAGTGGAAAGGCAGAGGATGAAAGAGTATGCCTGTCTATTGTATCTTTGAATTAGTGGGTCTGGGTAGTATGTGTCTTAGAGAAATAATTATAATAAATCTTAGTTCCCGTTGGTCTTTGTCCTAGTCTCCTGTGGCTGCCAAAGCAAATTACTACAAACAGGTGGTTTAGAACAACTGAAATATTCTCACACAGTTCTGGAGGCCAGAGTCTGAAATAAAGTGTTAACAGGGCCATACCCCACTGGAGACCCTAGGGGGGAATCCTTGCTTGACTCTTCTAGCTGCTGATAGCTCCACATATTTCTTGGCTTCCTTGGCTTGTGGCCCATGGCTCCACTCTCTTCCTCCATCTAAGTATGAACTTATCTGTGTCTTTTTTTCTTCTCTACCTTATAAGGATACTGGTCCTTGATTTACCCAGGTAATCCAAGATGATCTTATCCCAAATTCCTTAGCCAGTTACATCTGCAAAGACCCTTCTTCTAGATAAGGACATATTCAGAGATTCTAGGGATTTGGGTGTGGACATATCTTTTGGGGGGGAGGGCATAATTAACTCACTCTAGTCTTCAATTTACCAGAGGTACACTATTGTAGGGGAAAAATGGTTTATGGAAGATAATTTGTGACTCATCATTAACTACGGTGAAAAATACTTCCAGAAAGTAAGTGGTTCAGCACTAGGACAACTTTCCAGTGGAGGTACCCCATGTCTCTCTCCCTTTCTATAGCTTCTCCATGACTCTGAAATGCCTGCCCCTTACCGTTCTAGGCAGGAAGCATATGTTATTAGAGATCATCCATTAGGCAGTGTGTATGTTAACACATCTGGGTGCAACATTTGCTAATTTCCATGGTGTAGGTACTCCCACTGTGGCTAATTTTAAGCTGCCTGTGTGATGTCCCTGACCACAAAATTGAAAGAGATATATATGCCCAGCTGGATCCAGCACACCACTATCAGTAGACAGGCAGTATTACTGTCACATGCATTTTAAACTAAAGGTGACTTATAAATATTTTATTTTATTTTTCCTCCGGAATTCATAATGTTTGTAGAGACAGAGAATGGACAGGCTTAGCTCAGGAACTTCTAACTTGGTAAATTAACAGAAGAGGAACTGCATGAAATATATAGATGATACTTCTATTGGGGATAAATGTACTGCCTCTACAGAGAACAAAACAATAAATTGGGTTTGAATATATTGTATGCCATGTGTTTTCCTTCTGCAGTGATCTCTCTTCATGTTTTTTAAAGTAGAGTCTTAATTCCTCTTTGAAATTCACAGTCGGGAGTGAAAGAAAAAGAAAGACAAATACTGAGGACATTTTCCTCTGAACCAGAATCTTAAGACCACTCCCTGGGGCTAAGGAAGTAAGAGATGTAATTATATGATCTGGATATATGTGCTAATTTGAATTCCCTTGTTAAAATCTCTGACTTCAAAATTTGCATTTCTAGTTGAAGCCTAGCTGAGTAACCCAGTAGAGGAAGAAGAAATTTTAGATGAAAAACTGTGCTCTCTTTGACTATTTTACAGCAGCAAAAATATCAGAGAAGTAAATTAATTCAGATAAGATAGCAATTGCACTCCTGTTTACTGCTATATTCTGTTTCAAGAACTTACCTCGTGAGGAAATTGATTTTAATCCTTTCAGGAAAAATACTTCCCCTGCGTTTGTTTATAAGGGTGTCTTTGGGATCTAAAGTGTCCCTGGATTTTTTTAAAGTACATGTTTATATTACACGTGATGCTGAGATCAGTGCGTGGGAGAAAGGGGGAAAGGGTCTTGGAAGAGAGCAGTGTGGCGGCACCTCCAGCGCCTTATCCTTGCTGGTCTGAGTAGATGTGGGCAGTGACTGTCCTTCCCCTGCCCCGGCAGCAGTATACAGAAGCTTCCTCTTGTGTTTCTCCGCCGCCTCTCCTGTAAAATCCTAGTAGGGTCACCACCTTGTCCTGCTTATAAAACTGAAAATCCCACATCCTGGTGTCCCCTTCAGTCCCAGACGGGCCATTTGGTCACCATAGAGCCTAATGGGGTTCTCAGAGGGAAATCCAGTAGGGAGCTAGATCACATGGACCCCCATGTCTGTGATCCCCAGAGGCCTCGCACTTTCCAAGTAGCCTGCACTCTGCCTGCAGCAGTTTGTTAACATTTCTGGTTAATCTTCCTATGGGTTTATATGGCGTTTGGTAAGCAAATGCCCAGGTCCTATTTCTCCCTGCAAGGATTTGCCTCTTGGGTTAGTTGTTTGCCCTGCGACCTCATTTATGTGATAGGTTGAAGAGAGGTCATTGCAGTATATCCAGCTTTTTCCTATTGTAAAAGTGGAAGTGATATTCTTTCCAGCTCTTAATATCTTCCAGCTGAAACCAGAAGTCACTTAGGGGTGACTAACTAAATCTGAAGTAAATAAGCATGGCTATGAATTGTAGCTATTTTTGCATGGTTAATACTGACGTCAGTGTATCTAAATATTTAAAGGGTGAATCATCATGTCTGCCATACAGTAGATGTTCAATAAATGTTAGTTCTTTTCCCATTTTACCCCCCCCCCCACCTGCCCTCAGTGGAGATTATAGTATTAATTATTAAAAATCTAAAAAAAATTATTAAAAAATCTATCATGCATTTTCTTTGTTCTTTTTTTAAGAAGTAATTTAAAGAAGATGAAGAAATGAATTAGGCTGGACCCAAGAAGTGTCTAGAGAGCTCAGATTTACACAGTCTTGGGGTTTCTTACTTGATGCTGGCAAAGGAGATTAAGGAGAACCTGTTCTGGCGAGATTAGATAATGCTAATCAGGTCTATCTATCAAACAAATGGCAGTAACCCAAATAATGCCCAAGAAATAAAATTTCACTGAGCTTGGCAGTAAGCTCAAAATGTTGACAGGACCTAGTACCTTGGGACGGTGATTTCTCCAGCTCTCCAAGATCAGCTCAGCAAAATCTGCCCAGTTCTTATAATCATATCTCTAAAGAAAACTCCCCAGGCTGCAAGAAGTAGTATTAATGATTTATTGAGCAGCAGACTTCTTTTTACATCATTTATACAAGATTTTATAAATCCACAATGAGGAAATGTTCCTCCACAGTGAGGCAGAAACTTCATTTAAATCTAGACATAGGCTCAGGGCAGACACTAGCTTTCTATGCATGACACAAGCCTCCAGTGCTGTTGTTTTTTTCCTTATTTAAACACATCATATAACCCCATTTACTATACCTTATAATTGATAGGATGTTCTTGTATGGCAGGTGTTCTTATAAAATGCTTTTACTGCAGTTTATTTAAAGCAACACTGTATGGGAAGGGATTCTATTTTCTTTATGATTCGGGCAGAACCACATACACTCTTGGCATATAATGAATACTTATAAATAATTTAAAAAATTCAAGCTTAATGCAAAGACCGCCCTGTTCTCATTGCCCACTAGACTGTCTGCCCTGCAGTAAAATTTTATTTTAATTATTTTTCTAACCTGAAACGTACACAATGGTATTCATTTCTTGGTAAATTTGAAGCTCGCCTGTTTTCAAGAATATAAATTTATATTTTGGATTTATTTAATATGACCTGCCTATGAAGCTTGTTTAATTTTCACTTAAAATTGTCTTATATTCCTATTTGCTGACCTGTTAGCAACATAATACAAATTAGGAGTTACACACATTACGAAATCAACAAAATTGACAAAATTAATGCTTTGACAAAAAGCAGAAGAGAATTCAAGAGAATGACTCTCCTACTTCCATGACAAACAAACCCCCAGAACAGTCCACACACTGCTCTAGTTATCTTATGAACAACACCCTTTGTCTTTCTGCTTATGTGCTTATGAAGTTCCCCAAATCCTCTCCCCACCACCTGCTGTATATCTGAATATAGATTTGTCTCTTGTCACCTGCCAAACTTGCGTTCTAACGTGGCATGCCTAAAAATATTATGATGTAGAGAGGAGACATTCCGCTAGGGAAAATGCACCTCAAATTCAGTTATCTACATATAATCTCACTCAAATGCTACTTTGGAGAAAATTACCTAAACCAGAGAGACTTAATTCTACTTCTCTATGAGAACCTCACTTGCCCTGACATCTTTGTCCGAGCATTTAACCTCTTTGTGCTTTGGCTTCTGGGTTTGTGAAATGGTGATTTTGTCTACTTCTTTATATCACTTCCATCCCAAGAGGGATTTTAGGCAGTGGAGTGATATTTTTAAAATTAAGGTCATACATGCAAATGAAAGTTTTTTGATCCATTACATCACCAGACAAGTGCAAGGTGACGTGTTATATAGTTAAAAATCCTATTGAAGTATACACCAGCAAAACAAAAATGCCTGATTGGAAAAGACATTTTCAAACTGCAACTAATATACAGTTATGTAGAACAATGTATCAGTTATGATGTTCCAGCTTAGTATTGAGGCAGACTTAGCATTTGCTAGAGAATGATTTTTTTTTCTATCATGTATCTTAATGTAAAATAAGAATGATCTGGATAAATAACAGCTGCTAGTAATTTCAAAATATCACATTTGCTAGGATGTTGGTGGCACACGTTTTTGTAAACTTCCACAAATAAAAAGAGATATGGCATTTGGCTTTTGTTTTGTTTTGTTACTATGTTCTTTGATGATTGGAGTACATACTGAGTATCCAAAGTTAGGCACTGTCAAGAGGACACTAATGGTGTGACCCTCTAATAACAAGAAAGCGTCATATAAGAAGAGAGATTGAAGAGTTATGTTTTATAATTAAGAAAGCTCTGGTGTTGGGGCACCTGGGTGGCTCAGTCAGTTGAGCGTCCAACTCTTGGTTTTGGCTCAGGTCAGGATCTCACGGTTCGTGGGATTGAGCCCCTCATTGGGCTCTACACTGACAGCACAGAGTCTGCTCTCTCCCTCCCTCTCTCTCTCTGCTCCTCCCCTCTATCTGTCTTAAACAAACAAACAAACAAACAAACTTTAAAAAAAAGAAAGAAAGAAAGCTCTGGTATTACCAAACCTTCACTGTCAGAGTTTGCACAGAAGGCAGTGGCCCATTATCAATGGGTCACTAAGCTCAGCTCAAAGCATCATGTGGCCATGATGAACCAGGAGAGATTACAGGCCAGTGGAAGAGAACAGCCTGGCCAAAAATGGTGACGATCCTTTTCTTCACTTTGCAAATTGTGTAGAAACCTACACATTGCCCATTAATTTTTTTAGCTGGTTGTAAGAAACCAGTTTTTTAAGTGTTAGAAAGTGTCAAACATTTAGGTAGCATTGACTCTCTTTCTCAAAAATAGGAATAAAATGCTGTAAATACTGTCCTAATTAATAATGACTGAACAGCTTGCTGATTACACAGTGGTGTTAATGAAGCTCAATTTGGAATCCATTTTTCTATATTTCATATAAGCCCATTATCTTCTACATCCCTAAGAAAAACTAATAATTTTTGATTTTTAAAATGGTAATAGAAGAACAACTATGCATTAGCAGACAAGTCTACCACTTTTGATGGAATGACCCTTGGTTCCATCTTAGTGCCTCAGCAGAGGGAAGCATCCTTAAATGCAGAGGATAGTGACATAATTATTTTATATTTTTACTCTTGATATAAACTCAAGCATTATGTTAAACGCAGTTTCAATCTAAGGATGGTCCTCCCCAGTCTTTCACAACATTTAGAAATGGACTTTTTTGAAAAGAAAGTATTGGTTCTTAAAATTGAGCACACTGCAGGAGGTACATAAAAGGGAGAGACTTTCTTTGGGAGAGCTATGTTACCATGCTGGCAGTGTGAAGAAGCTTTGCAGATTTTCTAGAAAGTTACAGTACATAGGATCTCTGGCATTGGTAAGAAGAGTGCAGAAAACAAAGGTGAGGATGAGCATGTGAGCAGTGTGGGGAGGCTTTGATGAGCCTCAAAGCTGGAACCAAAATATCTGTAGTATATCGATTTTATAAAGACTGATGTGACACTTAATTAGATTCATTCACCAAAATCATAGACACCCAAGTTCTTTTTTTATTTCAATTTTCTGTTCCATGCACTTCTTTCTCATTAAATATGCAGTCAATGAAGTTTTTTTTTCTACAAGTGTGCTCTTCTCCTTAAAGCTTGTGAAATCATTCAGTACTCTGGCTCTGGGTCATGATTTGACATACTTAGTTAATTTATTATTAAAAAGCACAAATTATTTCTCTGAGTTTCCTTGGACATCCTTGCCAGTCTCACACACACACACGCACATGCACACGCACACACACACACACACATACACAGAACCATAAACGGGAAATTCAGCCCCCTATGAGTCACAAACAGATGCTGAGCATTTTTGTCAGGAGTGTTTCTGGCACACCTCTATTCAGGGATGCTGTATTTGATGAGGTGATAACGAAGTGTCTCCTAGGCCAAGGTCAGTGCGGTTTTGCAGGCTCAGGTTTCGGCCGTAATGGGTCAGACAAGAGAAGCTGAAAAGATGACCACCCACATCGTGTCAGAGGAGACCGGATGCCTCGAATGCTACCTGTTGTCAGCAATCTACAGCAAGAGGAGCACCATGACAAGAGAGACAAGAGAGGACACGCAAGTTGTTCAGATCCCCAGGTGGAAGATGGTGTGCACCTGACTGACTCTCCAGTCTGCACGTTTACGAGGCGGAGCAGTCTTGACTATCATCCATTGGCATAGTGTATCTTACGGATGCCCACTTTTCACAGATACCCACTGAATTCCTTAGATTCACATTTGGTATGAAAGTGTATGGGTTATTATTTCAGTTTGTTTTTAGCTATTCCTATTATGAGGAATTCTCTTATATGTGTGCTCTATTGTTTGCCACATTTCTCCTAATACATTGTCTCTGTTTTCCCTGTAAAAGACTGGTAAAAACCCTGTGAAACAACTGACCCACACTATGTCGTTGCTGTTATCAGTATCTCCATTTTAAAGATTACCCAACCATTAAATTCATGAATTAATTCGACCAATGTTTATTGAACGCCTGCTATGTGCTAGATATTTGGGGAGATAGGAATCAAATAACCGCACCCTGACCTACATAAAATTATCATGGTACTCAATCATGACATGAAGAATGATGTGGTCTCAAAAGAGGGGAGGCAGGAATACAAGTTTCCAGATGGAGAAAGAGTACTTTTGAGGGCCCTATGAAGGAGAAACTATGGCCAACTTGAGGAGCAGAATAAGGGAGCAGGAGCAAGAGGTGAGATCCAAATGTACAGCCAGCTCAAGTAGTTTATTTGTTATTCAAGGAATGATGGAGAATGCAAAGGAGAAGAGAAATGTGATCAGATGTGTGCTGCAAGGGGCGGGGCAGTGAGTGCTGGGGGCAGAGTCGGTCCTGGAACCCAAGAGGGGGTTAGGGGCGGGGCCCAGATGGTCATGTGGTCAGTGCAGGATGTCCAGCCCCAGATGTTGTTTCCTTTCAGCTGTATCACATGACCTCCCTGTACAGTGATCCGGGACATTTCATTGTCACTAATTTATAGATAGGAAATGTGTGAATTTGTCAGGTACACATTATTTCTCAATAAGAAAGTCAGGAATTATATGACTGTTTTGTTTCTAACCCCACTGCATTTACTTAACATATTGTACCAAGTAATATATATGAACAAGAGCATAATTTTTATTATTTAAGCATGAATTTCTTTAGTTGGCACTCATAGTCTTAATTTCCAGTCTCTTATGTGCATGAGTTAATTCAATGTGACTATATAGAAAATGTACTTCAGCTAAAACCCAACCCTAAAGTCATATGTAAATTTTTTTCACAAAAGGAAATCAACTAAGAGAGCAGAACCATTGTGACAAAAGTTCAAAGACATAAACAATTAATAAAATCAAGACATTAAATTATGTTCATGAATAAAATTAGTGCTTCCTCAGTCTTTACACACTTAAACAGTAAAACCTAATATCGTCGGCAATTGTAGAATTTATCTTCTGATTAATTGACCTCATTTAATTTTGTAAATAAGTGCCTGTTTTGGGGGCGCCTGGGTGGCTCCGTCGGTTGGGCATCCAACTTCAGTTCAGGTCATGATCTCACGATTCGTGAGTTCAAGCCCCACATCAGGCACTGTGCTGACAGCTCAGAGCCTGGAGCCTGCTTCAGATTCTGTGTCTCCCTCTCTCTCTGCCCCTCCCCCGCTCACACTCTGTGTCTCTCAAAAATAAATAAAACCTTAAAAAAATTTTTTTTAAATAAGTGTCCGTTTTTATTTTTCAAGATCCCAGAACCCTCTACTCCAGCTTAACTATCACCTGAGTAGTTTTGGACATTTCCACATCCACATGCACTTGTGTCTTTGGAAGAGTTGCTGTCATCCCTGAGTCCCATTCATCTGCCAAGACTGTGTCCTCCATTCCTTAGAAAGGCCTTCCTGACCATCCCTGCTCCCAGTGACCTTGCTTGTCTTATACTTTCAGGTCATTTACTGTCCGTACTGATTACTTGAAGGCCTTCGTATGTTGCGTTGTACTATTAGGTCTCTATAGTATGTATCTGTATATTTTTATTTATATAATATGTCATCAGTCTTTAGATGCAAATGTGGAAATATCCAAAACTAATACTCTTTCTATACTTATAATATGTAACACATACTTAATTTCATATACGTATATATACTCCACATAAACATCAACTAATTGCTTTACCAGAAAAAAAAAGAATCGTGTTTCCATACTATTTATATTTATTTGCAAATGTCATAGCAATGTGCAAGCTGTGTATGAATTTTATTTCATTGCTGTATCTGTTGAATACCAAGCTAGAAGATGTAAGACACAGTGATATAAATATAGAAACTTCCTTAAGTTTTAAGAAGCTTCCAGTCCTGTCTCGGGGATGATATACATTGTATACATGATATACATCAAATTTTACATCACGTAAGTAAAATATAATATATAGAATCTCTTAATATATAATATCTCCTAATTTAATATATAATCTTCTAATGTAATATATATAATCTCCTAATATATAAAATCTCCTCATGTAATATATATAAGCTCCCAAACAGGATTGAAAATTCTTTGAGGAAAGAGACTGCTTCTTTCTATGTTCACATCATTAACCTGGTATATCTGTTCAGTTGTATTTTTAATAATTAAATCATAAAGAATATTTTAATATAAAATCATAATCTTTGAATGTATAATTTGTATTTCAGTTGACAGCAACTATTAACCTTTGCCTAATCTGAGTCAACAAGTTTATGAGGATCATGCTATTAACACTGAAAATCATTGGGCAGAATTTCTTTACTGCAAATCAAGCAAAAATACTTAAAGCGAATCCTCATAGACATTGCATTCGATACAATATTTGTTCTTTAGATAAAAAGAAAAATGTAAGAGGAAGCACTTCACACATGTGAAGACTTTTCATATGGCAGGAGAAACTCACTGTGTGTTGCTCTATACTAGCAGCAAATTTCAGCTGAAAATAAAGACCTTCTAGTAATTAAAACTTCTGTCAGTGAAACAGACTCCCTAAGGAGGAAGCAGCACCCGGACGTTTTCATCTTTATTTGCGCTTGGACTAGGTAACACTGTGAAAGGCAAGACATCATTGAGCGCTGAGTGAGCGGACTTTGGCAACTGCTCGAAGATCCAAGGATAATAAGAAATTTTTATTACAAACTTCATTTGTAATGAAAACAGCCGAAAACCACAGTTCTCATACAGGTCAAAGCCAGTGGGAAATGATGTCCTGTAATAGAAATCGCCGGGATTTCCTGCAGGCATCTTCATCCCCTTTTCATCCACGAGGTTAGCTCTGCAGGGAAATTACACATTTCCGTTTCTTGCACTTTGGAATCAGCAACTTACACTGTGCATGCGACGTTAGAAAATAACGGGGAAGAAAATGGGTCATTTTGTGAGCTGGGAGTGGCTGGTTCCATGACAATGATTATTGCATTTCATTATTTAAATTCTTGTGTGTGAAGGGAGCGCTTTCCACAAACCTATAGGGATCTGGTTTTGTGACATGAAGGTATTTATTTTTAAATTTCTTATTTAGAGCTCTAAAACCGTCTTGGAAATAAATCAAGATCAAGCACAGACCTGGATGTACATGTGTGGACTCCAGCACATCAGGATATAAGAAAGAAATCATTTTTAAATGGAATGAGTCTTCCTGGGTTTTTTCCTTATATCTTTATTCTCTCAAATAATTGAAAACACTAGGTTATTATTTCTTTGGGTTATTTTAAAACAGAAAGGAGAGATTTCTAAAAAGTGAATTTAGTAGTTTATGTTTTGCCGTGTGTTAACCAGATACAGAATATGATGACTCCCTTGTCTTGTTTTGTTTTGTTTTGGATATGTCTGTGTAAATTGGGTATTGTGATTTTACTGATCATAGAGAGGATCATATGTACTTATGGGAAGTATCATTTAACATCCGTTATGATCTGTTTTATTGAACTAAAGTCCTGTTAAAGCAGCGATTCCCAATTAAGAGGATTTTGTCCTTCAGAGAACATTTGCAATGTTTGGAGACTATTTTGGTTGTTACAGCCTGAAAGTGCTACTGGAGTCTAGGTGTACCAGAGATCAGAGATGCTGCTGAACATCCTAAATTCCCCAGGGCAGTCCCCACAATAAAGACCTACCCAGCCCCTAATATCAGTATGGTCAAGGTTGAGAAACCATGTGCTAGCACTTTGTGTGGCTCCTTTTCTTCACAGCCTCTGACTTAAGTGTCAAGGCTAAAGTGTTACTTCAAATGTTATTTTCCTATTTCTCATGTAAAAAATACTTCCTCTTATTGATAAACAAGCTTGTTCGTGCTATAGTAAAAGCTACCCTTGATGAATCTCCCTGTCTAGGAGAACTGAAAGTAGGGGGACCATATTGTAATGCTGGTATCTAATAAAAGCCAAAGTTCACCATAATTCATTTACTCATCCATTTATCCAGTAAATATTTATGAAAGATACCCTACGCTTCAGGTACTTTTGAAGGTACTGAGAATAGTGTGATGAAATCCTGACTTTATGGGGCTTTTATTCAATAGAAAAGGATCCATTGACCAATACGTATGCATATACAAACAGAAAGGCATATAGAAATATGTAGGTGAATGCTGCAAAGAAACATAAAGTAGGAAAGGGATATAGGACATGCTGAAGGTAGTGAATGCAATTATAAATTACGGTCATCAAAGAAGACCGTGGTGAAAAGTACATTTGGGTAAAGACCCAAAGGTCATAAGGGAAAAAGCCATGTGGCAGTCTAAAAGAAGAACATTCCAGACAAAGCAAACAGCAAGTGCAAAGGCCCTGAGTAGCAGCAAAGTGCCATATGGCTGAGGTGGAGCAAGTGAAAGTGAGTCAGAGATTGCGAGGGTCAGATCATAATGGCAGGGGCTAGAGTATGTAGGGCCCTGAAGGTAACTATAGGGACTTTGGCTTTCATGTCAGATGAGTTGGAGACTTTTGGAGGGCTTTGAGCAGGACCACTGTGGTTCAAGTGAGCTATTCTCAGGCTTCGTCCCTCCTGGCCTCTGTGTTCTCGGGCCCATATCCAAAAAATGTAAACAGGTTAAATGGCAGGACAGAGATTAGAATGTCAGCCTCGTCCTGCAGCTGTGATGAACACAGTGCCTCCTGGCCAACAAGGCTTATTGTTCTGCAGAAACTGGACCACTCTAAAAAACACAGCACAACAAAATACCCAGACCAGAAAGATCATCCATGGTGCTGGGCATGGGAAGCAGTGATGATGTGATTGTGGCCTCGTGACTGGCAGGACTTGATTGAATAGAGAACAAAATGGGTGCATGTGAGCAGACCTTCATCTGACTCAAACCCTGGTCTTACTGATGGTAAATTTGTAGCCCAGATGCACTGCATGTGATGTGCCTCACTCTTTCCCTGAGACTGGATGCTGCTTAGCATTAGCTGAGGGTGTGACAGGGGGAAGGGTGCAAGATGAGATGCCACTCTGAGAGAAAGGGAAGCCAAGGGGTGAGGTGAGGGAGGTGGGGAGCATGGATGTCTCCGGCTCAGAAAATTTGGTAACAAAAAGAAGCATTTTTAGAGTTTGGGATGCAGTTGAATACTGGATTAAAAAAGCAATGCCAACATTCTCTATGAACAAATGGAAACATCAATGTGGCACGTCATAAATTGTATTTTCTTTGCAAAAACATTCTAGAATATAATATTGCCTAGAAAATTGCAAGATTTAAATTCTTTCAGATACAGAAAATAAAGATATTAAGTCAAGGGTACAGCACATATTTTTAATGTTTCTCATTTGGGGGGAGACAAAATGAAAGGAAAACTTGGGAAACTAAGTGTTGCCACACTCAGCCTGGGTTTTGAGTGAAGGGTCAGAAGAGAGAATCCTGAGGTGACCAGGGAAGGAGATGCCAAGGCCTCACATGAGAGCCTTCAATTCAGGGAAACCTCTTCAAAGAAATGAGTTGATAACAAGCTGCAGTAGAACTATGTTTTGAAAATTCTCAGTTGACTACACATGTGTATGAACTTTAATAAATATCAGAAGATACTTGTAAGACAAATGTTCGGGTAGAGAAGAGTAATGAAATGCAGCAGTCCAGGTTCTCACTATTCTGGATTTTGTTATTCGTCCTCATCAGAGTTAATAATAAGAATGCTTTTTAAATGTGCTTGGGTACATACAGAGCCTGCAGATCCCTGTCAACGAAACCTGCTGTTTTTCGTTTCTTCCCACTCTCTTTCACCTACCTCACAAGTGATACATCAGGGACAGACACTTTTAGACAATGCCTGAGTACTACTAACAGCACCAATAATAACAGCAGAACATTATCTGGCTCTTTTCTGGCCTTTTGCATGTGGTCCCTCAACATTTGGAATACAACAACCATCAGAAAATGTTAGGCTTTGGTTGCACAAAGTACTTTCACTCCAAGAGATATTGTTTCAATCTAAGATTGAAATCTAGGGAGTATACATTTCTCATCCACATGGGAGCTTTAAAAGAGAATAAAGTGGAAATAAGTCATATTTTTTGATATAGGGAAAGGGGTCTCTGGGTGGCTCAGTCAGTTAAGTGTCTGACTTTGGCTCAGGTCATGATCTCACAGTTTGTGGTTTTGAGCTGTGCTGACAGCTCAGAGCCTGGAACTTGCTTCAGATTCTGCATCTCCCTCTCTCTCTGCCCCTCTTCCCCGCCTCTGAAAAATAAATAAACATTAAAAAAATTTTTAATTGAAATAGAGAAAACTAAAAGGCATTAGCTCTGAAACTCTACAGGAAATGGATCCAAAGAGAGGGTGAACCAGATAATGGAGAAAACGGATTTATGCACAAGGACCTAGGACCAGGCAGACCTAAGGATGCTATTTAGGTTACGGGGCATTGAACAAAACAGAGGGGGCTGATAGAGGGTTGGGACAGTGTGCTTGACAGGTCAGGAGATGGGCTAGGGAACTGTACCTTCCCTCTTGCTTAAGTGTCCAGAGGGATGTACTGCCATACATTTTGGGCACTGGGCAAATTAGGTACTGTTATTTTCATTTGTTCTTTTCATTAAAAAAAAAAAAAGAACACTTTCACTTAAACTATACTATGTAAAAATTACTCACATATACATATTTTTAAGTTGAAGATTAGAATAACTCAATTCAGTAGGTATGATACACTTATGGGTTCCTTCATCATCACTCTTACAGATTCAGAAAACTCTCTCTCCTTCCTCCCTTACTCCCTCCTGCCCACCCTCCTCCTCCCTCCTTCTTTCTCTCCCTCTCTCCTTCCTTCTTCCTTCTTCCCAATAATATGAATCTCTAGCCAACACTCTGATGAGAACACTATGAATGTTAGCCCCAGCTGTTACTTCCAGAAGGTTTAACTGATATCCTCATACTTGTCATAAGCAGAATTGAAAAAGTCTGCTCTTCTGTTGTTTAACCTTGTGCTACAACTCTTTTCCTTTGAATTCTCCAGCTGGTCTTATACTTAACACTAACAATGAGTTTCTTTGAGACATGGACCAGCAAGGATGGTATAGCTCATCCAGGCAATGTTTTCTCAGTTTCGTCAATTCTATTATGAAAGAAGTCTGGTGGATCAGGATAAAATCATTCTTTTCCTGGGTGTCTGCAATCTGGTGGATCAGGATAAAATCATTCTCTTCCTGGGTGTCTGCAAAGGGATGATTATGAGGAAATCTTACCACTGGTTTCAGATAGCAAATTACTAAGGGAAAGTCTTGCTAAACTGGAATGCCTAAGGAAAAAATTGGAGAATATTCAAGAAAAGGATCAGACATAGCAGCACCTGTACCTAGTCTCATGAGACAAAACTGATGCCTCTAGGAGAGAACAGAGGGATGAAGGTTCTAATTCTGACATTGTTAAGGGCAACACCAATGAAGATATCTTCTCATTCTGAGTTTCTGCATTCTGAGTGGTGTGTTTGGCACAGGTGCTCATAACTCTGTACTGAGAGACTGACATTTCCCTGGCAGAATATATAAAATGCAAGAAAAGATAAAACAGGGAGAGGGAAAAAAACAAAAATCTTTTAGTCTGATTTATGAGTGATTTAGCTCCTGGTCTACCATCGTTTGTTGCTCTGCACTTGTAAATGGGGGATGTAATTCCATTTCTGAGTTATTTATGTCAAAAATGCAAAAACTTAGAGGGCTATGGAGACAGAGTCTACTCTTTATGGAGGAAGATATTTCAAAAATGGTAAATCCTCCAGGGGTAAGTTATTTGAAAAATGCTAGCAAGAGGAGCAGTATGTAACTCTCTAGAGCCAGCAGTAGAGTATCTATAGCCTTTATAGAGCCTTTGGGATAACGTGGGGAAAAGGGATGAGATTAATTGATCCAGAAGTATATTATTAGATCCCTGTTAAGAAGTAAGCTAAATTTCACTCTAATACAAGTTTTTTCCATTATCCTAATATATTAAAAGGAAATTCCATAGTCATATATGGATGTCTTTGTTCCTAGGGAATATCAATGAGCTTGGTACTGTTAATTCTTTATGGAAATGTTTACCTATTTTAGGTTTAGTACAAGAATTAGTAGAATATTAAAAAATAAATAGTAGAATATTTGTTCTCCTTTAACGTTAAAAAGATGCTATTAAAATCACAAATGTGAGGGGCACCTCAATGGCTCAGTTGGTTAAGCATCTGACTTTGGCTCAGGTCATGATCTCATGGTTTGTGGGTTTGAGCCCTCCACCAGGCTCTGTATTGACAGCTCAGAGCCTGGAGCCTGCTTCAGATTCTGTGTCTCCCTCTCTCTGTCTGCCTCTCCCCAGCTCACATTCTGTCTCTCTCTCCCCAAAATAAATAAAAACATTAAAAAAAATTTAATAGCAAAATCACAAATGCAAAGTCAATCAATCACAAATGACCTCCTGCAATATATGGCTATTTTGGAGGAGAAAATAGTATAATTCTACAACAAAAATATTATACTGTAAGCTATAGCTATAGCTATGTTTCTGATTTCAATCCTGATGTTGTTTCTTAGAGTTTTCTTTGCATTTTAAAAATTTTTGGGATAATATACCTTGATTCAAAACAACTAGCTTTTGGTTTGATGCAATTTATGGTATTTTATTAATTTCTGTTCTCATCTTCATTTCCCATTTCTTTGAGCTAATTCTATTGTTTTTCTAACTTCTTGAGTTGGACTTGTAGCTCATTAACTTTGTAGCCTTTCTTAATTTCTAATACAATCAAGCTCTGCTCTAATATATTAGTCTCTATTCTATGAAATTTGGTATGAGGTTATAATTTTTTTCCAATTTTTTTGTTTGTAGCAGTGAAAAGACTTAATAAGGAAATTGTCTAGAATATTGGCATTCACCTTTTACAACATTATATAGTTGAAAATGATTATAAAGCCCGTGTGGCAAAGTGGGGAAATGTTTTTAATTGAAAAGTAGAGAATATTCAATTGTGTTTGCCTTCATGGCAAGAAAATATGTACCTATGGACAAGGAGTTGAAAGAATCAAGAAAATTAAGTGATTGTCTTATTGTTTGGATGGAAGGTTAATTTGATTTTATCCTTTTTGTTATTAACTTTAGGTTAATAATTTTCAAAAATATGTAGAGAATTTTTACCTTCAAGAGGAAATGCTAGTTATTTAGGCAGTTAGTTAATATAGCCTATTTCATTAGAAGGGAATTCTCATTTCACAGGGAAGTGAATTATTATCATTCATTTATTTGGGATTAGAGTAGCCGGAGAAGGTAAACAGACCTTGTTTATTTTGACCTTCTTCCTTTGGTCTGGCAAGGTATACTTGCAAAGCAAGTGAAGTTATGATTCCTTTAGCTAAAAATATGGGAGACAAATGCTTTAAGTAAAGATAGTTACGCTGCATGGAATACCACTCACTAGTGGGCTGGCTGCAGTAACTATTGCAGATACTGGTGGGAGATGCAAGAAAAGGTGCAGAAGACATGCACTTATAATAGACTTGAAAACCTTGTTTGTCAGGTGGACAAAAAATAAGTATAGCTATAAGAGATCTTAAAAACTTAATTAAGAGGACAGACATTTTGGATTTATATCCAACACTACACCTTGATAATAGAGAATATACCTGCTTCATTGTTGGGGAAGGGAGTTGCAAATATGACAGTGGGGAAGCCTGGAATGAACCCTGTGGAGCTGGCCACAGTGACACCCAATAGCAGTCTGCCTACACTGCCTTAAGAGGCACTGATCTAACTCCTTCTGATTCTGTGTGCTTAGTTTAAATTCCTTCTCCATAAGCCTCCTTGGAGAACCCCTTCCAGTGAACTTTTCTCTTTGGAACTAATAGCTCTTATTGCTTCTGCCAGTCACTTGGGAAAAGTCACTTGCTCGTTATTGGCTCTTGTGAAATTTGACTCTCATTCTAACCCTCTATTAGAACTGTTATCCTGAAAGTTTGCATAATCACCATATTCGACAGTGTTTTTCCAAGATCTTCATTTCCAACATCATTCCCTCTAGGTCTTCTTGTAAAAGTGGCTGATTCCAGACTGGGGAAGAATAGGTGTAAGATAGGCCTGGAACATTTTGTTACTACTAGAAAGTAAAGAAATACTAAAAAAATTGATGGGAAATGTAATAAATATAGAGGGTTCGGCTTGAAGGGGTTCTCACTGGCTAATTTTGGAACAATTTGAATGCCAAAATATTTAGGTACAGAAATGAATTACAAAGGCTTTTAAAAATAAGAATTCATGAATGATGAAAGAGAAAGAAAAGGAAGAGAGTGAGAAAGAAGAGGAGGGGAAGGAAAAGAGACTCTTGTTCACAGTAGAATGCCATGTGTCAGTGGTAAGTGTGTAGAGGGTGCTAGACTTAGAAGATCATTATTTTTCAGCCATCACAGTAAAGCAAGGATCATCAGTGGATAAACCTAGGGGAAATTTCTTATAATGAGTACAATATTTCCATTGTCTTAAAATGTCTTTCCACAGACTTTATATTAGCTACAAGAGAGAAAAAGTGATTATATAGTAGAGACATCCAGCAAAACTTTGATGGATGATCCAATTACATCACCAGTCATCATGTGCCTATCCTCAGATGTGATATCCTGAAAAGCACATGACATGAAGTCATCTGTGTGGTTTTCTGAGTGAGAAAATATAAAATGAACATTCCTGGGAGCACCTGGGTGGCTCAGTCGGTTAAGCGTCTGACTTCGGCTCAAGTCATGATCTCACGGTTCATAAGTTCGAGCCCCACATCCATCTGTGTGCTCACAGCTCAGAGCCTGGAGCCTCCTTCGGATTCTGTGTCTCCCTCTCTGTCCCTCTCCCATTCACGCTCTCTCGCTTTCTCAAAAATAAATAAACATTAAAAAAAATTTTAAGTGGACATTCCTGGATATTATATATGGAATATATAAAACATATAATAATATAATATATAATATTATTATATTACTATATGTTCCATATATAACATCCAGGAATGTCCACTTAAAATTTTTAAAAATAATATATAATATTATTATATGTTCTATATATTCCATGTCTTTTTCTCCAGCTTTATCAAGATATAATTGAAATTAACATGTAAATTTAAAGTGTAACGTGATTATTTGATATGTGTATATGTAGTGAAATGATTATCATGAAGGCAGTTACATCATTTACATCACATAATTGCCTTTTTTTGTTGTTCTTGTGGTGACAGCATTTAAGATCTATTGGCAACTTTCAAGTGTACAATAAACTATAAGTTACCATGCTGTAGATTAGATCCCCAGAACTTACTCATCTTAAAATTGAAAGTTTGTACCCTTTGACCAACATCTCATTTCCTTCCACTTACCTCTGGCAACCACCATTCTGTTTCTATCATTTGGTTTTTTTTAGATTCCATGTATAAGTGAGATCATACTATATTTGTCTTTCTCTGACTTATTTCACTTAGTATGCTCTCAGGTTTAAAATGGCAGGATTTGGGGCGCCTGGGTGGCTCAGTTGGTTGAGCATCTGACTTCAGCTCAGGTCATGATCTCGCAGTTTGTGAGTTCGAGCCCCGCGTCAGGCTCTGTGCTGACAGCTCAGAGCCTGGAGCCTGCTTCCGAGTCTGTGTCTCCATCTCTCTCTGCCTCTCCCCTGCTCATTCTCTGCCTCTCTCTCTGTCAAAAATAAATAAACTTAAAAAAATAAAATAAAATAAAATAAAGTAAAATAAAATAAAATGGCAGGATTTCTTTTCCATGGCTGAATAATATTCCAGTGTGTGTGTGTGTGTGTGTGTGTGTGTGTGTGTGTGTGTGACAGTGACAATTTCGTTATCCATTCATCTGTCAATGGACCGTTAGTTTGTTTCCTTATCTTGGCTGCTGTAAATATGCTGCTATGAACATGAGGGTGCAGATATCTATTTGAGATAGTGATTCGATATCCTTTAGATATATACCCAGAAATGGAATTGCTGCATCATATGGCAGTTCTATTTTTAATTTTTTGAGAAACTTCCATACTGTTTATTCTAGAGTGTCTATACCAATTTACATTTCTACCAGCAGTGCACAAAGTTTTCCTTTTCTCAACATCCTTGCCCGCACGTATTATCTCTTGTCTTTTTGATGATAGCCGTGTTAGTAAGTGTCAGGTGATAGCTCATTCTAGTTTTGATTTGCATTTCCTGATGATCAGTGATGCTACCTTTTCATGTACCTGTTGGCTATTTGTACATCTTCTTTGGAAAAACATCTATTTAGGTCCTTTGCCAATTTTTTAATCCAATTATTTGCGTTTTTTTCCTAATGAGTTGTATGAATTTCTTATATATTTCCAGTGTTAACCCCTTATCAAATACATTGTTTGCAAATATTTTCTCCCATTCTCTAGGTTACCTTTTCGTTTTGTTGAATTTTTTCTTTGGCTGTGCAGAAGCTTTTAAAAATAAGTTCCACTTCTTTATTTTGACCTTTGTTGCTTGTGCTTTTCATGTCATATCTAAAAAACCCTAGCCAACCTCAGGGTCAAGGACTTTTTTCCCTATGTTTGCTTCTAGGAATTTTACATTTCAGTTAGTTTCTGTGAGTGGTAGAAGATAGAGGTCTAGTCATTCTTTTGCATGTGAATATTCCGTTTTTCCAAGACTGTTTATCAAAGAGATTATCATTTCTCCTTTGAGTATTTTTTGGCTCCCTTGTCAAGTATTAGGTTGATCATATGTGTCTGGGTTTATTTTTGGGTTTTTGCTTCTGTCCCATTGGTCTAGGTGTCTGCTTTTATGCTAGTACTATACTGTTTTGATTACTGTAGCTTTGTGGTATAGTTTGGAGTCAGGAAGTGTGATGCCTCCAGCTTTGTTTTTGTTTCTAAAGTTTGCTTTACACTCGGGGTCATTTGTGGTTCTGTATGAATTTTGGGATAGTTTATTCTATTTCTGTGAAAAATGTCATTGGAATTTTTTTTCAATGTATGAAATTTATTGTCAAATTGGTTTCCATACAACACCCAGTGCTCATCCCAAAAGGTGCCCTCCTCAATACCCATCACCCACCCTCCCCTCCCTCCCACCCCCCATCAACCCTCAGTTTGTTCTCAGTTTTTAAGAGTCTCTTATGCTTTGGGGCGCCTGGGTGGCGCAGTCGGTTAAGCGTCCCACTTCAGCCAGGTCACGATCTCGTGGTCCGTGGGTTCGAGCCCCGCGTCGGGCTCTGGGCTGATGGCTCAGAGCCTGGAGCCTGTTTCCGATTCTGTGTCTCCCTCTCTCTCTGCCCCTCCCCTGTTCATGCTCTGTCTCTCTCTGTCCCAAAAATAAATAAACGCTGAAAAAAAATTAAAAAAAAAAAAAAGAGTCTCTTATGCTTTGGCTCTCTCCCACTCTGACCTCTTTTTTTTTTTTTCCTTCCCCTCCCCCATGGGTTTCTGTTAAGTTTCTCAGGATCCACCTAAGAGTGAAAACATATGGTATCTGTCTTTCTCTGTATGGCTTATTTCACTTAGCATCACACTCTCCAGTTCCATCCGTGTTGCTACAAAGGGCCATATTTCATTCTTTCTCAATGCCGTGTAGTACTCCATTGTGTATATAAACCACAATTTCTTTATCCATTCCTCAGTTGATGGACATTTAGGCTCTTTCCATAATTTGGCTATTGTTGAGAGTGCTACTATAAACATTGGGGTACAAGTGCCCCTATGCATCAGTACTCCTGTATCCCTTGGGTAAATTCCTAGCAGTGCTATTGCTGGGTCATAGGGTAGTTCAATTTTTAATTTTCTGAGGAACCTCCACACTGTTTTCCAGAGCGGCTGCACCTATTTGCATTCCCACCAACAGTGCAAGAGGGTTCCCATTTCCCCACATCCTCTCCAGCATCTATAGTCTCCTGATTTGTTCATTTTGGCCACTCTGACTGGCATGAGGTGATACCTGAGTGTGGTTTTGATTTGTATTTCCCTGATAAGGAGTGATGTTGAGCATCTTTTCATGTGCCTGTTGGCCATCCGGATGTCTTCTTTAGAGAAGTGTCTATTCATGTTTTCTGCCCATTTCTTCACTGGGTTATTTGTTTTTCGGGTGTGGAGTTTGGTGAGCTCTTTATAGATTTTGGATACTAGCCCTTTGTCCAATATGTCATTTGCAAATATCTTTTACCATTCCATTGGTTGCCTTTTAGTTTTGTTGGTTGTTTCCTTTGCTGTGCAGAAGCTTTTTATCTTCATAAGGTCCCAGTGATTCACTTTTGCTTTTAATTCCCTTGCCTTTGGGGATGTGTCGAGTAAGAGATTGCTACGGCTGAGGTCAGAGAGGTCTTTTCCTGCTTTGTCCTCTAAGGTTTTGATGGTTTCCTGTCTCACATTCAGGTCCTTTATCCATTTTGAGTTTATTTTTGTGAATGGTGTGAGAAAGTGGTCTAGTTTCAACCTTCTGCATGTTGCTGCCCAGTTCTCCCAGCACCATTTGTTAAAGAGGCTGTCTTTTTTCCATTGGATGTTCTTTCCTGCTTTGTCAAAGATGAGTTGGCCATACGTTTGTGGGTCTAGTTCTGGGGTTTCTATTCTATTCCATTGGTCTATGTGTCTGTTTTTGTGCCATGTCATTGGAATTTTGACAGGGATTACATTGAATTTATAAATTGTTTGGGTAATATGGATATTTTAACAATACTAGCTCTTCCGATCCATGAACATGAGAAAGCTTTCCTTTTTATTCTTGTTTTCTTTGATTTCTTTCATTAATGTCTTATAGTTTTCAGCATGTAGATCTTTCATCTCCGTCATCCAGTTTATCTCTAAGTATTTTATTGTTTTTGATGCTATTGTTCATGGGATTGTTTTCTTTATTTCTTTTTCAGATAGTTCACTGTTAGTACATAAATGCATCTGATTTTTTATGTTGACTTTGTATCCTGCAACTTTACTGAATTCATTTATTTGTTCTAACAATTTTTTGGTTGGAGTCTTTGCAGTTTTCTATACATAACATCATGTCTGCAAACAGATAGTTTTACTTCTTTTACAATTTGAATGCCATTTCTTTTTCTTCCCTGGTTGCTCAATTTATGTATTTTTCTATTTTGTTTCCATTAACTGTAGTAGCTGTAGTTATTTTCAATACTTCTGTCTTCTGTCTTATACTAGAGTTGAATAATTAAATAATTAATATACCATCATATTAAAGTATGGTGATGTATTACTATATATACTTACCTTTACCAGTACATTTTATACTTTCATATGTATATGCCATGTCTTTATTTTCATGTTGTTGTGGTCACTTCTGGGAGATTTGCCTCAAATTTATCTTCCAGTTATTATACTAAGTTTTTTATTTTTGCTAGTGTGTATTTAATATCAAAAGTTTTCTTGTTTCTTTGATAATCCCTTTGTATTGTCTCCTCTTGTTTTATGGATGCACTATCTTTTCCTGTCTCTCTGAGGATGTGAATGATGTTTTAAAGCTAATTTTTCTCCCAGAGCTGTCTGTTTCTTCCATGATCTTTGTTTTGGTCTGTGTCTTTCATGTTACAGACTTTCCTTTCTACTGTCTCAATTGTATCTCACAAAACTATCTCATTGTGAAATATTTCCAACAAATATTTATTGAGTGCCTACTTTGTGCAATATATCATGGGGGATATAAAAGAGAGAACATAGTCCCTACTCTAAAGCAGTAGTTGAAGACCCAGGAAAAGATACATGTAAAACATAAACGAAGTGGTTATACAGGAAATCTCATTGTAACATATGTTTTGTTTATTAGAAAGTAGAAGGAAGAGGAGGGAAAAAAGAAGAGGGAGAGGGGGAGAGAGAAGATGAAGAAGAGCTTTAAAACAAAAAGAGAAAACTTAGTGTAGTGTTGTAATGCCAAAGATGTGATAGAATATGTACTATGGGAGTCAAAAGCCAAGAGATGTGTTATTTATGGCTTGGGTGATTAGGGGAAGATGGAACAAGCCAGGCTCAGTCTGGTCTTTGAAGGACAGACACCCATTAAAGGCAGAGAGCAAAAGGGAGGCTATTGCAGAACATGGGGAAAATACAAGCCTAAATATGGATATGAGATTAAGGAGTGCGTGTTGTATGGTGATGGATTCCAAATGTTGATGTCACCTAGGAAGCTTTTAGGTCTTGGGTGAGGCCTGGAAATGTGTATTTAAAAAATATGCCCCAGGTGCTTCTTAGGTAGTCAGCCAAGTGTGGGTTCTTTTAAAAGAATAAGATGGAAAAGTAAGCTGGGGACAGACTGTAGTAGGCTTAAATTCTGGGCTAAGACGATATTATGCCATATCCAAGAGAGCTGTTGAATGTTTTTCCTTAAGGGCCGCGACCTCATACACTTGAGTGTTACCAGGAATTAACATCGCAGGCAAGAGGAGCTAAAAGGGGTGGAGCCAGAAGCACTGGGAGGTTACTTTATTGACTGGGAATCAGCTCAGAAGGCCTTGTTCTGGTGTTAGAATCGCAGTTGATGGAAATAGCACATAGGAGAAAAGCATTTTTTTTTAATCAAGAATAATGATTGTGGAGAGGACATTGTTGCACCTGATCTTAGCCAAAAGGCTGGAAGTGATTGGAGAGGACATTGTTGAAGAAGCCAAAAGTTTAGCCTGGTTGACTGGGAGAATGGTAGAACTAGTGATGAAGATGAGGGGACGAGAGGATCTTTTAGGTAAAATGTTAAACCCGGGGTTAGATGTGTTGAGTTTGAGGTAAATTATTCAAATAGAAAAAGGCTAGTAGGCATAGAGGAAGGTTGGACCTAAAGGTATCGATGTTGGGTCTTTGGTATAAAATGATGCTGAAGCCACAGGTAGTGAGACTTACAGAGGAGGAGAGGAACAAGAGCAGGGCACTTGTGCTGCCCAAGATCTCAATTTGGGGGGCGCTGTATGTGATATATGCTTAATGAAACAGCAGAAAGGAAAGGAGGCAGAGAAGAGCACCGTGGTCAAAGAACTACACAAACCAGAGGCTTATAATGTCTTAAATTTTCTTTACTATCCGGCAGAGGTGGGTGTTAATGGAGTACACAGAAATGTGTCGCTGTCTGAATGAGCATCATTGCTCTGTGTTTGTAGCAGTGCTGCATTTTTGTATCTTCCTGCCTAAAATGTTTTTACTGTAACCTGATCACATCATCACTTACTGTCTGATTTAAGAATTGTCATTGGACTCTCTTTATATTTTCCTCCTTTCCCTATGACAACCCCAAAAAGACAGTTGGGCAGAATTGGAATTCTCCTTGCCATCAGCTGCCGAGGAACAGGGGAGGGCGCTGAAGGAGGTCCGCACGGTGGCTCACACTGAAGCACAGTGCTGGGTCAGCCAGATTACTTTCTAGATTGCAGTACATGTAGTGCAGGTGAGCTTATAGACTGGTTTGTGTCTAAATGCTGTTTTTAACTTGACAGGTATCAGCCCTCCGGAAAATAAAGAATTGGCATTATTTTGATTGTTCATCATTTTAATTACTTATATTAACTTTGCACCATCTGTACATCTTTAATGTGTTTATAGACAATATTCTTATTCCTACCATTATTCCATTTTAGAAGCAAAGGTGAGGAATAAGAGTCACAATGACTCTTGCTAAAAGAGAGTTAATCAGCTGGATCACCAACCAAAGCATCTCAGCCACACATAGCCTAAAGCACTTCATGATAAGTTCTTGCAAGGAACTTGGACTCCTGGAAGCGGATGAGAAAATACTCTCCATTTCTCTTTGTTGGATTTATATGGTAGTGATTCTTATCATTAGCTGTTACTCTTTGAACTGGAGACATTCTTTTTTATGAGGATTATCAGTGATCACAGTAAATAGATCTATGGAAAACCTTTCATATTTACTAAGATATATTTTCAGGAAACGTGATGGAATAAGTACATAATTCAATACCAAGTTTCCTCTGTTATTCCCATAGATGTAGGTATTTCTGAAGTTTCTATACCAGTTTCATATGAGAAGTTCAAGATCTTTCTGCAATAGAGAACAGAAAGCTGGTGGAAAAACTTAGAAAATTGTTTTCCTCTCACTCATTTTATAGTCCATTTGTACCATATTCAACACATGTATGCCAGCAAGGCATGTTCATTTCTACTTGAGGGCATCATCTGCTTTGGTAGGAGCAGGGACAACTTTTATTCCACTAGTTAAATAAGGAATTGGAATTGAAGACCTAACTTAACTAGCAGCATATTTCCAAAGTAAAGAAAAAAAATAGGTTTAAGACTCCTTATTGGCTGGTGTCCTAGGCCACTCCCCAGTTGGCCAGCCTTTTAATTGGCCTGTGGCTGACTCTTAAAACCCTTCATCATTAAGAGGGAGTAGTACATCACTTCTGAAGGCAGAGATGATAAAATGAACGGAGTACTCACACACTTTCATCCAGGACCACACCTGAAAAGGTACACCTCCTTTTTCTAGTCAGAATATGGGATATCCTGAGTCAGCCACAACTGTAGGTGGTGCTCTTTCCCTAACTGCACTTTGAAGATTCCACCCACTCATTTCTCCTCTCCAGTGAGTATTCTTTGCTTGGCTGCATTATTATAGGCCTTGGTGAGATGGGATGTCTTGCCTTTAAATAAAGTCTGAAGTGCTGGTTAATACCTTGGACCAGATGTTCCCATTTCTGAACCAAGTTCGTGTTGTACAACTTCACATTTAAAGTGATTTAGTACAACTTAAAAGTGACCAGGGCAGCCAATGAGCCTGGCAAAGATTCTATCCAAGGAAAAGGAAAGGAAATCCATGGAAAGGAAAGAAATTCTTCCAGTAAGTAAATGTTAAAGGGACAATGATAGATAAAATTAAAATTGCATTTTGAAGAGCTACCGTGAGTTGTTCTTGTTAACTTTTACAACAGTATACGGTAGTATCCAATGCAAAATGTCATATTGCACTTCAAGATAGTATATTATTCAACAAATATTTAGTCTCAGCTCTTTCTAGGCACTATTTGGACATTAGAGGAAGCCTTTTGAACTGAATAGACGTTGTGTCTACCCCAAAGCATATTATCTGTTCAGGACTGTCATCCAGGTTCTCTGCCACCCAACCAAACTTGAGAACCGCTGTAATCAGGTGAAAGGGGGGCTATTTCACAAGCTCAGCTTGTCTGGACTTGGAATCATGCCTGGGAATAGAAGCGGTTGTTCTAGTTGGAGAAATCTGATAGAGCGGATTATTTGAATAGGTGACTTTCCACTTTAGAGGATTCAGCAATAACTGCAGTTTTCTCCTTATCCAAGAAGATCTCCGTCAGACTGGTATTTCAAAACTTGTTGCTGTGAACAGCACTCAGGGAATATAGCTGATATGTGCCATTTTGACAACCAGGAAACCTGAGTCTCAAGGGAATGGATCAAAAATTCGAGACTCATTAGAAATTATTCATGGCAGCAGCATCAGAGATGAAACAGCAGAATCTAGAGAAGGCAGTTTTGAATTCTGGGTGGCACCAAGTGCCTTGTGGCAGTGCTGTTCCATGACAGCAGGGGAGGAGGTGCAACTAGGGGAGGGCGTATATGTCATGGGGCACAATTTTATGCTGGTTCCTGCTGCCCAGCTCTCTTACTTCTTGACATTGCCCATGCCTGACTTCCCACCTTCCTTTCAGTTCTGTGGGCAGTCTCAAGTCTCTCTAACAGATTCCTTTTCTACTTACATTAGCCAGAGTTGGTTTCTGTTGCTTGCAATCAAGAATGCTCACTGATATGGGAAACAAACTGATGCTTTGCTCCTAGGTGGGTGGCCCCAGATGAACTGTTATTCTCTGTTCATAAACCAAATTTGACATGAGACAAGGCAGAAACATTTTCTTCTTTACGTGGTTCTTAGGAGAAACGCATGTATGCCAAACTTAAACAGGGTCGAACCATTCTCTTTTGGTTGGGGCAGACTACTTATTGCAGAGACTAGCCTATCTGACAATTGAAGAAGGGCACCTGCAATTTGTTGGAAACGTACCATAAAATAAGCACTTTGTTAGATGTTGTCTCCTACCTGATAATTCCTTACATCCATTGTGTACATTAAGCATTATTATTCCTGTTTTACAGAAGCGTGAGAAATTAAGGCACTCCCATAAAATCCTACAGTTAGTGTGGGGTGAGGAATGACTCCAAAGTTTATTCTGTCTCTACTGCCTCTCAGTGTATGTATAGGAAATCAGGTTTGCATCATTCAGAATTTATCCGGTCTGGTGTATCAGGGCTAGTGCCCCAAAGTTAATGTGATCTTGGGGAAGGGGGAGTGAGTATGGGGACTAAGGACACTGTTCTCACAGTGTGCCAATATCCCAATCCCCAAGGTGCAGGAACCGTGCCAGGTCTGGTACTTCAGTCATCCTGTGAGACTCTGCTTTCTAGAACCTAGTATTAGGAAAACCACAATCTTATATTTCCCCTCATTTCCTGAGACAGAAATCTGTAGTAAACAAAAGTTCAAATGCATTCTGGCATTTTTCTGTCTCTTTCATTGCTGTTTATTTTCCTTTAGAATTGACTCATTTGAAGGCCTCCTAGTCAGTGTTGATGAGCTGTGACATTGTTTAAAATATAAAATTCTGAAAGTTTCAACATTTTCTTCAGTACCTTGTGGAAATGTAGAAATCTGTGAGAAATATGGAGGTGTCAATATTAGAAACATAATGGGTCAGATTATTTTCTTTTGAAAGAGGAAACTGTGGGGGCACCTGGGTGGCTCAGTCAGTTTAAGGGTCCAACTTTGGCTCAGGTCATAATCTCACCATTTGTGAGTTCCAGCCCTGCCATCAGGCTCTGTGGTGACAGTGCCAAGCCTGGGGCCTGGGGCCTGCTCCAAGTTCGTTCTCTCTCTCTCTCTCTCTCTCTCTCTCTCTCCCTGCCGCCCGGCCCCTTGCCCATACTCTGTCTCTGTCTCACAAATAAATAAACATTAAAAATTATATATAAAAAAAAAAAGACAGAGGGAAGTGTGACAAAGATCATTAGAAATAGAAATTGAAGGGTGCCTGGCTGGCTGAGTCAGTAGAGCATGTGACTCTTGATCTCAGGGTTGTAAGTTCAAGTCCCACACTGGGTGTAGAGATTACATAAAATAAAAAAAAATATAAAATAAAATAAAATAAAAATTACATATTCTACACAAGACTAGAGTAACTTTCATTTTGATAAGTGACATAGGAGTGTTAACTTTCATTCTACTTATTTGAAAACTACAGATAGAATGCTTGTCTTACTTGAAAGTATGTCCTTCTTGGGGCGCCTGGGTAGGTCAGCTGGTTGAGCATCCGACTTGGGCTCGGGTCATGATCTCAGTTTGTGAGTTTGAGCCCCGCATCGGGCTCTGCACTGACAGCTCAGAGCCTGGAGCCTGCTTCGGATTCTGGGTCTCCCTGTCTCTGTCCTTCCCATGCTCGTACTCTGTTTCTCTCTCTCTCTCTCAAAAATAAACATCAAATTTTTTTTTTTTTTAGGGGCGCCTGGGTGGCGCAGTCGGTTAAGCGTCCGACTTCAGCCAGGTCACGATCTCGCGGTCCGTGAGTTCGAGCCCCGCGTCGGGCTCTGGGCTGATGGCTCAGAGCCTGGAGCCTGTTTCTGATTCTGTGTCTCCCTCTCTCTCTGCCCCTCCCCTGTTCACGCTCTGTCTCTCTCTGTCCCAAAAATAAATAAATGTTGAAAAAAAAATTTTTTTTTAAAAATAAAAATTTTTTTTTTTTTTAAAAAGAAAGTATGTCCTTCTTAATTAGGGCACATACCTGTCTTATACTTTGAAACATAAAGACACACAGACCTTGTGCTGTTAATTGAAGGATAGGTGTTGTGCAAACAGAAGCACAAGAGAGGAAAAGTCAGCATCAGATGTGAGAAAGAGATCATCTCCAAGATTCCTTCTCTTTCTAAGATTCTGTGAGAGTTTGAATACGGAGAGTAAATAAGAACTGAATTTTTTTCAGAATGATGTAGCTTGTATATTTTCAAACTATTATGCTTAAAAATAGCTATGATATGAACTCAGTGGCTTAGATTCAGGTTTGCATCCACTAGGCATTTGATTTCAGGGACTATCCTCCCCATCCCTTCCACTTTGTTTTTATTAAGTCATCTACATTTTTAACATAAAACTTCCTACAAGTGAGAAAGCATCATCAAATTTATAGGTTACATTTATATGTCCATAAAGCCCTTTTTGGAACAATGGGTAATTCTTTATTAAACATATTCAGGCATTATCTCAGGTTAATACTTGTTAATGTGCTCATTTGTAGTAATAGATGTGTTTATTCTTTACTCAGTGGGTCAACTCTACCATAGGTGATTGAATTTGATAACTGCAAACATTTATAAATGCAGAGCAAAGACAGTTTCTCAACATATCAGTTAAATGTGCACAAAGGATTTGCATTTCTGCAAAACTGTTCCTCAGAATCATTCAAGAGTGTTTTTAAGTCTGGACATGACTTTCTGCCCTTGGGCTCTGTTTTCAACATCTCATTTTTATATTCAACTTGAAATCCAATTTTCATGAATGTCTGGGTTTAAAATAGGCTATGGGTTTAAATAGAGGAACAGGATTGTTTGTATAAAACACTAACCAGGCTTTTGACTCCCCAGATCTTTTATTGAGCTGTCATTTTGTGACAGTTATTTGGTGACACCATTAATTTTATTCTGCCATGCAGAGAACCACTAAATTAGAATAATGGATTGTACTTTCAATTAGACTCCATGTAATCTTGTATACCTTAATAACTGAATAGATGAGAAAATGCGTAAAGTGCAGTTCTTTATAATGGCCCTGTTTTCCCCCTACATGGCATCATAATATTGTAAATGTGATCCCAAGGGAAAGTTTTAACACCATGACACTCTCGCAGAAAAATTTAAGTGTTGGATTTTAATATATTTGCTTACTAAACAAAACGCAAATCAAGTAATAAGGGAAGATGCTGGAATGAATGAACTCATCCTCTTGCTTAACTCACTCTCTTTTCAAATGTGTAAAAATGAACAAACATCACCAGACACATTTATTTATTAAGGAAAAACGTGCAAGTCTAAAAAAAAGAGAAAGAAAAAAGAAAAATTCAATACTAAAAACCTGTTTGAAACCACAGCTCTGTGGCCTATCTTGATGGATATAAAGTAACATTATTGTTTATATGAAATAACATTAAAGAGAAAAATGGGAAAAAATCAGAAAGGACTGACTAAATACTTAGAATGTGTGCCCAGCATATATATAAATCCCAAATATGTAGGGGTGCCTGGGTGGCTCAGTCGGTTAAGTGACTGACTTCGGCTCAGGTCATGATCTCGCGGTCCGTGAGTTCGAGCCCTGCGTCGGGCTCTGTGCTGACAGCTCAGAGCCTGGAGCCCGTTTCAGATTCTGTGTCTCCCTCTCTCTGACCCTCCCCCATTCATGCTCTGTCTCTCTCTGTCTCAAAAATGAATAAACATTAAAAAAAATTTTAATCCCAAATATGTACATACCTTCAAGGTGCTTTACCATTTTAATTCCCAGCATCAATACCATTTTGCAGTCCCTGCATATTCAATGTGATAAGTGATTATATAGGATAGTATGCCTGATTTTAGAGGCATACTATTTAAGTAAAAGTATTTAAATTATTTTATTATTTTAAAGATTTTGGTATTGTTCCTGGTCTCCTAATGATGTATTCATAATTTTCACGATAACATCGGTAGGTTGCCTTTTTGTTTTGTGGATGATTTCCTTGGCTCTGCAGAAGTGTTTTAGTTTGACGTAGGCCCAATAGTTTATTTTCACTCTTCTTGCTTTTTGTTTGTGATGTCAGATTTAAAAAATCATTGCCAAGATGAATGCCAAGGGGCTTGCCACGTATGTTTTCTTCTGGGAGTTTTATGGTTTCAGGTGTTACATACAAGTCTTTAACCCACTTTGAGTTAGTTTTTGTTTCTGGTGTAAAATAGTGGCCCAGTTTCTCTCTTTGGCATATGGCTGCCCTGTTTTCTCAACACCATTTATTGATGTGACTGTCCTTTCCCCATTGTATATTCTTGGTTCCTTTTGCATAAATTAACTATCTATGCATGGGTTTTTTTCTGGGTTTTCAATTCTTTTCCGTTAATCTGTGTGTCTGTTTTTAAACTAATACCATGCTGGTTAAATTACTATAGCTTTGTAATATAGTTTGAAATCAGGGCACATGATGCCTTCAGCTTCGTTCTTCTTTCTCAGGGTTGCTTTATCTATTCAGAATCTTTTATAGTCCCATACAAATATTAGGATTGTTCATTCTATTTCTGTGAAAAGTGCCGTTGGAATTTTGATAGGGGTTACAGTGAATCTGTTTATTGCTTTAGATAGTATGGGCTTTTTTCTTATTTTTTTTTCTGAGAGAGACTGTGTGAGCATGAGTGGGGGAGGGGCAGAGGGAGAGAGGGAGAGAGAGAGAGAGAGAGAGAGAGAGAGAGAGAGAGAGAGAGAGAAGGAGAAAATCCTAAGCAGACTCCACACCCCAGCATGGAGCTGACACGGGATTGGATCCCATGATCCTGGGATCATGACCTGAGCCTAAATCAAAAGTTGGATGTTCAACTGACTGAGCCACCCAGGTGTGTCTAGACATGTTAACAATACTAATTCTTCTACTTCATGAGCACAGAATATCTTTGCAATTATTTGTGTCTTCTTTAATTTCTTTCATTAATGTCTCATAGTTTTCAATATATAGGTCTTTCACCTTCTAGGTTAAATTTATAAATTTATAGGCATTTTACTTTTTTGGTGCAGTTGTAAATGGGATTGTTCTCTTAATATCCCTTTCTGATAGTTCATTATTAGTGTGTAGAAATGCAACATATTTTTTGTATTGATTTTCTATGTACAACTTTAATGAATTCATTTATTCTAACAGTTTTTTGATGAAATATTTAGGGTTATATATATATATTTATATATATTATTTATATATTTACATATAAATAATATTGTGTAATCTGCAAATAGTGGCAGTTTTACTTCTTACTTTTCAATTTGGATGAATTTCTTCCTTCCCTCCCTTCTTTTTTCTTTCTTTCCCTCTTTCTTTCTTCTTTCTTTCTTTCTTTCTTTCTTTCTTTCTTTCTTTCTTTCTTTCTTTCTTTCTTTCTTTTCTCTCCTTACTGCTCTGACTATGGACTTCCAATACTATGTTGAATAAAGGTAGTAAGAATGGCATTTCTCTCTTGTTCCTGACCTTACAGGAAAAGCTTTCAGCTTTTTACAGTTGAGTATGATGTTAACTGTAACGTTGTCAAATATTACTTTTATCAGGTTTGTTCCCTCTATACCTACTTTGTTGAGTCTTTTAAATCATAAATGGATGTTGAATTTTGTCAAATTGCTTTTTCTAGATCTATTGAGATCATCGTCTGATTTTTATTCTTCATTTTCTTAATCTGATGTAGTACATTAACTGACTTACGGATGTTAAACTATCATTGCATCCCTAGAATAAATCCCACTTGATCATGGTGTATGACCCTTTTAATGTATTATTGAATTTTGTTTGCAAGTATTTTGTTGAAGATTTTTACATCTATGTTCATCAGGGATATTGGCCAATAATTTTCCTTCCCTGGAATGTCTTTGTCTGGTTTTGGTATCAGATAATGCTGGAATCATAAAATGAGTTTGGAAGAATCTCATCCTCTTCTGTTTTTTGGAAGAGTTTGAGAGGATTGGTATTAAATCTTCTTGGAATGGTAGAATTCACTAACAAACCGTTCGGTCCTGGACTTTGGTTTGTTGGGAGGTTTTTAATAATGAACTCAATCTTCTTACTAGTAATTAGTATGTTCAGATTTTCTATCTCACTATAATTCAGTCTTGGTAAAGTTGTGTGTTTCTAGGAACTTATCCATTTCTTGTAGGTTGTCCAATTTGTTGACATATAATTTTTCATAGTCATCTCATTATCCTTTGTATTTCCATGGTATCAGTTGTAACATCTCTTTCATTTCTGATTTTATATATATGAATCCTCTCCTTTTTCTTGGTGAATCAAGCTAAAGGTGTGTCAAATTTTGTTTATCTTTTCAAAGAACCAGCTCTTAGTGTTATTGATCTTCTCTATTATCTTTTTAGTATCCATTTCATTTATTTTTGCTTTAATCTTTGGTATTTGCTTCCTTCTACAAACTTTGCACTTTGTTCTTTTTCTAGTTCTTTGTGGTGTAAAGTTAGGTTATTTATTTGAGACTTTTCTTGTTTCTTGAGATAGGTATTTATCACTGTGACCTTCCCTCTTAGAACTGATTTTGCTGCATCTCACGAATTTTCTTATGTTATATTTCCATTTTCGTTTGTCTCAAGGTAGTTTTTTATTTCTCTTTTGATTTCTTCTTTGACCCATTTGTTGTTCAGTAGCATGTTGTTTAATCTCCACAAAGCTGTGAATTTTCCAGTGTTTTTCATGTAATTAATTTCTAGTTTCATAGCACTGTTGTGGAGAAAGATGCTTTATATGATTTCAATTCTCTTAAATTTATTAAGATTTGTTTTGTGGACTAACATATGATATATCCTGGAAATTTTTCCACATGAGAAGATGTATATTCTGTTGCCTTCAGATGGAATGTTCTGTATATATCTGTTAAGTCCATCTGGTGTGATGTTTCATTTAAGGCCTATGTTTCTCTATTCATTTTCTGTCTGGATGATCTGTCCACTGGTGTAAGTGGAGTATTAAAACCCCTTACTATTATTGTATGGTATCTATTTCTTCCTTCAGATCTGTTAATATTTGCTTTATATATTTTTGTGTTCCTATGTTAGGTGCATAAATATTTACCAATGTTGTATCATCTTATTGGATTGATCTCTTTATCATACTGTAATGTCCATCTTTGTCTTTTATTATAGTCTTTGTTGTAAAGTCTATTTTTTCTGATATAAGTATAGCTACTCTGGATTTCTTTTGGTTTCCATTTGCATGTAATATCTTTTTCCATCCCCTCACTTTCAGTCTGTGTGTGTCCTTACCTCTAAAGTGAATTTCTTATAGGCAGCATATGATGAGTCCTATTCTTTTTAATTTTTAAATTTTGTTTAAGTCCAAGTTAGTTAAAATATAATGTAATAATGATTTCAGTAGTAGAATTTAGTAATTCGTCACTTACACGTAACACCCAGTGCTCATCCCAATAAGTGCTCTCCTTAATGTCCATCACCCATTTAGCCCATCCCTCCACCGAACACCCCTCCAGCAACCCTCAGTTTGTTCTCTGTATTTAAGAGTCTTTCTCTTTATCTTATTTTTCATTCCCTTCCCCTGCGTTCATCTGTTTGTTTCTTAAATTCCACAGATGAGTGAAATCATACAATATTTATCTTTCTCTGACTGACTTATTTCGCTTAGCATAATACATTCTAGTTCCATCCACGTTGTTGCAAATGGCAGGATTTCATTCTTTTTGATTGCCAAGTAATATCCTATGGTGTATATATACCACATCTTCTTTATTCATTTATCAGTTGATGCACATTTGGCCTCTTTCCATAATTTGGCTATTGTTGACAATGCTGCTGTAAACATTGGGGTTCATGTTCCCCTTCAAAATAGCACACCTGTATCCTTTAGATAAATGCCTACTAGTGCCATTTCTTGGTCATAGGGTAGTTTTATTTTTAATTTCTTGAGGAACTTCCATACTGTTTTCCAGAGTGGCTGCAACAGTTTGCATTCCCACAGCAGTGCAAAAGTGTTCCCCTTTCTCCACATCCTCTCCAACATCTGTTATTTCCTGAGTTGTTAATGTTAGCCATTCTGACAGGTGTAAGTGGCATCTCATTGTGATTTTGATTTGTGTTTCCCTGATGATGAGTGATGTTGGGCATTTTTTCATGTGTCTGTTAGCCATCTGGATGTCTTCTTTGGAAAAGTGTCTGTTCATGTCTTTTGCCCATTTCTTCACAGGATCATTTGTTTTTTAGGGTGTTGAGTTTAATAAGTTCTTGTAGATTTTGGATACTAACTCTTTATCTGATATGTCATTTGCAAATATCTTCTCCCCTTGCATCAGTTGCCTTCAGTTTTGTTGATTGTTTCCTTCAGTGTGCAGAAGTTTTTTATCTTGATGAGATCCCAGTAGTTCATTTCTTGTTTTTAATTCCCTTGCCTTTGGAGACATGTCTAGTGAGAAGTTGCTGTGGCCGAGGTCAAAGAGGTTGTTGCCTGTTTTCTCCTTTAGGATTTTGATGGCTTCCTGTCTTACACTTAGGTCTTTCATCCATTTTGAGTTTCTTTTTGTGTATGGTATAAGAAAGTACCTAGGTTCATTCTTCTGCCTGTCTCTGTCCAGTCTTCCTGACACCATTTGCTGAAGAGACTGTCTTTTGTCCATTGGATATTCTTTCCTGCTCTGTTAAAGATTAGTTGGCCATATTTTTGTGTGTCCATTTCTGAGTCCTGTATTCTTTTCCATTGATCTGAGTGTCTGTTCTTGTGCCAGTACCATACTGTCTTGATAATTACAGCTTTGTAAGGCAGCTTGAAGTCTGGGATTGTGATGCCTCCAGCTTTGGTTTTCTTTTTCAGGATTACTTTGGCTATTTGGGGTCTTTTCTGATTCCACACAAATTTCAGAATTGTTTGTTCTAGCTCTGTGAAGAATGCTGGTGTTATTTTGATAGGGATTGCATTGAATATGTAGCTTGCTTTGGGTAGTATCGACAAGGCTTTTTTTTTTAAATCCATTCAGCCACTCTTTGTCTTTTGATTATAGAATTTAGTACATTTATATTTAAAATAATTATTATTAGGGGGCGCCTGGGTGGCTCAGTCGGTTAAGTGGCCGACTTCGGCTCGGGTCATGATCTCGCGGTCCGTGAGTTCCAGCCCCGCATCAGGCTCTGTGCTGACAGCTCAGAGCCTAGAGCCTGTTTCAGATTCTGTGTCTCCCTCTCTCTGACCCTCCCCCGTTCATGCTCTGTCTCTCTCTGTCTCAAAAATAAATAAATGTTAAAATAAATAATTAAAAAAAATAATTATTATTAGGTACATAATTATGCTATTTTGTTAATTGTTTTCTAGCTGTTTTTGTAGTTCCTCTGTTTCCTTTTTTTGTCTCTTGCTCTGCTCATTTTTGGTTTTATGACTTTCTTTCATAATATGCTTATATTTCTTTATCTTTTGCATATTTACCATGGGTTTCTGCTTTGTGGTTATCATGGGGCTTATGTATAATAACTTATATCTGTAGCAGTCTATTTAAAGTTGATAACAACTTAAGATTGATTCCATTCTAAAGCTCGACTTTTTTATTCCCCATCTCCTATGTTTTATGGTGCTGTTTTGTTTTTTGTTTTTTAAGTAGGCTCCATGCTGGGCTTGAACTCAGGACCCTGAGAACAAGACCTGAGCTAAGATCAAGAGTTGGATGCTGAAATCACTGAGCCACCCAGGCACCTCTGTTTAATATTTTTGATGTCACATTTTACATTTTTTTAATCTTGTGTGTTCCTTAATTAATTATAGTAATCAGTCATATAGTTACTTTTGTCTTTTAAACTTATATTAACTTTATAAGTTACTAATCCGCTACCTTTATTATATATTTACCTTTCCAGGGAGATTTATTCTTTCATATGTTTTCTTGTTACTAATTAGTGCTCCTTCTTTTTGCTGAGCACACACGCTAAGTATTTAGTCACTCCTTGCTGATTTTTGAGTCACTGATTCTGTTTACTTTTCTCAATAGGTATAGAACATAGCCAAGAAAGTGATCATTTCTATTTACCTGAAGGGCATGAAAATGTAACTGACTTCATCATCCATTCCTTATGTACCTCACTATTTTTGAAGATGAAAAGACTGGAGGTTACAAGTATGGATTTTATACATGATGTGCATGCTAGCACTGCCACAGGGTTTCTTTTTTATTATTATTAATTTGACACAGATGACAAGAAGTGTTGACATCTTAAAGAGTAATAAAGTCAAACTACTTTTATTCCTTTAGAAGCTTACTCTCCTCTTATCTCAGTTTTGCTCACTGATAAAACAGAAATCAACAGAATATATACAGTTGCAAATTTCAGGTGAACTCTGCAAATCAAATTAAAAGCAGTGATATAATTGCCACAGATTCAAACTTTTAAAAATTTAATTTACTTAAAAAATAAAGATGAAGTTACCATAATTTTTGCATAATTACACTAGAAAATGCAAGTTTTTGCATTGTACATTCAGAAGTAAGCTTTCTTATGTACAAGGTTAGGTCCCATGTACCATTTCAGAAGGAGCTAGTCTCAGTATATGGGGACTTAAATAATGAGTTTGGAATGATCTTTCCTCTAGGCATGCTGGTTTTATCTGTGCTCTGTTTTCTTTATTCCATAATTTCTTTTTTTTTTTAATTTTTTAGCGTGTATTTATTTTTGAGACAGAGAGAGACAAAGCATGAACGGGGGGAGGGTCAGAGAGAGGGAGACACAGAATCTGAAACAGGCTCCAGGCTCCGAGCTGTCAGCACAGAGCCCGACGTGGGGCTTGAACTCACGGACCGCGAGATCATGACCTGGGCCAAAGTTGGCTGCCCAACTGACTGAGCCACCCAGGCGCCCCTATTCCATAATTTCTTATGCATCAGGAACCAGTTGGTTCCCAATAAATGCTGATTGAATGAATATAAGATGTTAAAGGCAGTAAGTAAAGGAATCAGATGAGATATTGTCTCCCTATCTTCTTTGTGAACAGGAGCAGTTTGAATAGGTGCCCATTTGACAATAAAATAATATCAGGGGACTTCACACCAGGTCAGTTTGGTTTGGCTCATTCCAACATAAGAATGTTTCCAGTGATTCATCTGAGCAATATTCCTTCTTTTTCATAGTTCTGACGAATGACAGTTTCTACTTATAAATGTTTTTGATCCCCTTGTTTAAGCAATGATACATTCTCAGAATGTTATCAAAGGTGTACAATTTCAGGGCATAGTACCATTATCCATCCATTAGCTTTACTACAACTCATCTTACTCTTGTTACAAATTCTAAAATGCGTTAAATTGAAAATGTCTAATTTAGAGTCAGAACCCTGTAGAGGTCTAAAGAAAGAGTCCTAAATGTTGCCAATTTTAAAAAGAAAGAGTAACTCAGAGCAGGGAGGATCTATTCATTCAACATCATTTCACAAAGGTTAGGTGGAGCCTAGAAAGCATGATTCATTATTGCAATTTGATGGTTCTTCGTACAATAGTATAAAGTAACAAATATGTACCTGAGATTTTGAGATTGTACTAGGCCCTGAGGCTACAGCAGGAAACAGAATAGACAAAAAGTCTGCTCTTTTGCAAGCTTACCTTCTCATACAGGGGGAGACTAAATACCATAGTTAATTTACATTAAGATAAACATTTTTGTACCTCAGAGACTTGTTTGTGTCTTATAGTTGCTGTTGGCCTAGTGTCCATCAAGCCCTTGCTGTCATTGCCTGTTCATAATTCATCAAAACTTGTAAAGTCAGCAATTTGGGACAAAATCCTGGCGACGCTGGCAGAGCACTCGGGAAATGCCGTATCCCCAAAGCTGCTGATAACACAAAACAGTGGTCGGTGGAGAAACACTGTCGATGAGTCTGGGTTACATAGTCAAGAGCAGTTGAACTCTGAATATGATGCAGTCTTAGGAACACGTCAATTTATGTTGCTAGTGTTTCCCCCTTGGTTTGCACAATAGTGACATATAATAAAAACTAGACTTACCTAGTTATCTAGACTTAAAGATAGGTATAGATAAATCTAAAATAGCTGTTGTACAGAAAGACAAATAAAGAAACTGATCCCATTCACAATTGCACCAAGAAGCATAAAATACCTAGGAATAAATCTAACCAAAGATGTAAAGGATCTGTATGCTGAAAACTATAGAAAGCTTATGAAGGTAATTGAAGAAGATTTAAAGAAATGGAAAGACATTCCCTGCTCATGGATTGGAAAAATAAATATTGTCAAAATGTCAATACTACCCAAAGCTATCTACACATTCAATGCAATCCCAATCAAAATTGCACCAGCATTCTTCTCGAAACTAGAACAAGCAATCCTAAAATTCATAGGAACCACAAAAGGCCCCGAATAGCCAAAGGAATTTTGAAGAAGAAGACCAAAGCAGGAGGCATCACAATCCCAGACTTTAGCCTCTACTACAAAGCTGTCATCATCAAGACAGCATGGTATTGGCACAAAAACAGACACATAGACCAATGGAATAGAATAGAAACCCCAGAACTAGACCCACAAACGTATGGCCAACTCATTTTTGACAAAGCAGGAAAGAACATCCAATGGAAAAAAGACAGCCTCTTTAACAAATGGTGCTGGGAGAACTGGACAGCAACATGCAGAAGGTTGAAACTAGACCACTTTCTCACACCATTCACAAAAATAAACTCAAAATGGATAAAGGACCTAAATGTGAGACAGGAAACCATCAAAACCTTAGAGGAGAAAGCAGGAAAAGACCTCTCTGACCTCAGCCGTAGCAATCTCTTACTCGACACATCCCCAAAGGCAAGGGAATTAAAAGCAAAAGTGAATCACTGGGACCTTATGAAGATAAAAAGCTTCTGCAAAGCAAAGGAAACAACCAACAAAACTAAAAGGCAACCAACGGAATGGTAAAAGATATTTGCAAATGACATATCGGACAAAGGGCTAGTATCCAAAATCTATAAAGAGCTCACCAAACTCCACACCCGAAAAACAAATAACCCAGTGAAGAAATGGGCAGAAAACATGAATAGACACTTCTCTAAAGAAGACATCCGGATGGCCAACAGGCACATGAAAAGATGTTCAGCGTCGCTCCTTATCAGGGAAATACAAATCAAAACCACACTCAGGTATCACCTCACGCCAGTCAGAGTGGCCAAAATGAACAAATCAGGAGACTATAGATGCTGGCGAGGATGTGGAGAAACGGGAACCCTCTTGCACTGTTGGTGGGAATGCAAATTGGTGCAGCCGCTCTGGAAAGCAGTGTGGAGGTTCCTCAGAAAATTAAAAATAGACCTACCCTATGACCCAGCAATAGCACTGCTAGGAATTTACCCAAGGGATATAGGAGTACTGATGCACAGGGGCACTTGTACCCCAATGTTCATAGCAGCACTCTCAACAATAGCCAAATTATGGAAAGAGCCTAAATGTCCATCAACTGATGAATGGATAAAGAAATTGTGGTTTATATACACAATGGAATACTACGTGGCAATGAGAAAGAACGAAATATGGCCCTTTGTAGCAACGTGGATGGAATTGGAGAGTGTGATGCTAAGTGAAATAAGCCATACAGAGAAAGACAGATACCATATGGTTTCACTCTTATGTGGATCCTGAGAAACTTAACAGGAACCCATGGGGGAGGGGGAGAAAAAAAAAAGAGGTTAGTGTGGGAGAGAGCCAAAGCATAAGAGACTCTTAAAAACTGAGAACAAACTGAGGGTTGATGGCGGGTGGGAGGGAGGAGAGGGTGGGTGATGGGTATTGAGGAGGGCACCTTTTGGGATGAGCACTGGTGTTGTATGGAAACCAATTTGACAATAAATTTCATATATTAAAAAATAAATAAATAAAATAAAATAGCTGTTGCAGTGAGTGTAAAATAATTTAAAAGCAGTTTTTAATTTAATTCTTAGTACCACATAAAATTATACTGTTTCTTGTAATTTATTGTTTCTCAGATGTGAAGAAATATAATGTGTCTATATTAGATGATGATAAATGCTTTAGAGAACACTAAAACATAGAAAAGTGAGTAGGGAGTGGAATGGGGTGGTTTGCAAGTTTAGCCAGGGTAGGCAGGAAAGCCCTTGAGAAAGTGACATTTAAAATACTTTTTTTTTTTAAGACTTGATGAGAGACTGAGCTGGGCAGACAGCTGAAAAGAGTATCTCAGGCAGAGTGAACAACCAGTGTGAGGGCTCTAAGCAGGAGCATACTAAGCTTATTTGAGAAATAGAGAGGAGGTCATATGGCTAGAGGACAGTGAGAAAGGGTGAAGTAGTAGGAGATGAGGTTAAAAATTAAAGGAGGCCAGCTCACACAGAAACCTGTAGGAGATTGTGAAAGATGTACTTTGAGATTAAAAAGATTTTCACATTTACTCTAAATTGGGATCCATTAAGGGAATAACATGACCCAGCTTACATAAAGAATCAATGAAGCTGCTAGATGGAGAAAAAGAAACTGAAGGGAGACAAAGACAGAACTGGAGAGAATGGTTGGGAGGCTATCATCATAAACTGGCTGGGAAATGATGGTGGTTTGGACCAGTGTAGTAGCACTGTAAGGATCAGAAGAAGTGATGGAATTCACAACTCAGTTTTAAGGTAGATCCAAAGGTTTTGCTGATAATTTGGATAAGGAATATGAGAAAAAGAAAAGATTCAAGAGGACTCCAAGGTTTCTCATCTTAGCAACTACAGACATGAGGTTGACATTAACTGAGATGAGGAGAATGACCAGAAGAACAGATGTGGTGGGGCTGGCATGAATTCATTTTTAAACATGTGAAATTTGATATGCCTATTAGACATCCAAGAGAAGATGTCATATAGACAATCAGATATGTGAAACTAGAGTTCTTACCACCGGTTCTTTGCCAAAATTTCCCATCATCTATTCATTGGCCAGAGTGTGTCCTCCTGTAGTTTCCCTTGAAAAGAGCAATTTTTGCCTGGGATCCCAGGTTCATATGAACAATGGTGCCTAAGTTCTTATGTGTTCAAAACTGTTTGATAATACCAGGTCCTGAAGAGAATGTCTAACAACAGGATCTGTCAATCACAGGTTACAATGTAAATTGGTACAACTGACATGGAAAATAGTTTGGGAACTTATTTCCAACTACTGTGGAATATGGTTTGGTAATGTATTCAATTTTAAGATTGAATATTTACAAACTCTAACAGCCAGCGATTTCACACCAACATTTATATCCAAGAGAAAAATCTGGACAAATGTATTAGAGGACATGCACAAAAATATCCAAAGTAGTTGCCCAGCAAAACGTGGAAACAGCCCAAAAGCATTTCAAAATAACCAGTCAGAAATGTACTGTATTTCATCTACTCTAATGTGTGCAATTTTTCTTATGTCTCAGAAATCTTAGCTTACTTGGCAGAGGTTTTTTATTAGTGATTGTGCCAACCATGAAAATATTGTTCTTTAGCTCCAAATCATCTCATCTATACTCTGCTTTGTGGTACAGCACTGAGAGACCACAACGCACTCCTGTGCTTTCCCAGCTGGCTCTGTTAAAGGTTTGTCAACAGGGGGCACCAGAGGAGGGTTCCGTGCCAGAGAAGGAAGAAGGGACTTGCTCCTCCTGTTGGCTTCCTGCTTCCTCTCCCCGTGATCTCCCCCTCAAGCAACCTTTCTTCACAACAGCGATGGCAAATCATTCCTTTAGTGGCAACTAAACTCAGTTGTAACTTTCCCGTCACATGCAGAAAACCAGCTTGGTAACACTGCCTCACCGGAGGGCAACCACCCCCTCCCCAGAGGCCTAGGCCTGTGTCCCAGGGAGCCCCCTCCTCTGGGCTCAGAGATGCATCAACTGAGCAGTGCTTCCTCTTCAGATATCTGTCTGTTTCAGCCCCATATAGACCCTTTTCTAAGTTCTTCCCTTAGTTTCCTCTGTTTTCTCAGCCGTAAGGCATGATAGTTTCTTCCTGCAGTTTCTACCTTCATGCTATCTTAGAGTCCTCTTTTTACCCTTTCAGTGGAAAACAACTTTATACCTGGTACTGGTGTTTTGTATCAAATTCCTCTGGTCAAATAACTGGTGTGATTTCTGTCTGACTAATACAATAGTACATAAAATAATTGTACCATCTTGGGGCGCCTGGGTGGCTCAGTCAGTTAAGCATCTGACTCTTGGTTTCAGCTCAGGTCATGATCTCATGGTTCATGAATTTGAGCCCTGCGTTGGCTTCTCAGAGACTGCTTGGGATTCTCTGTCTCCCCCTCTCTCTGCCCCTCCTGTGTGCTCTCTTATTCTCTCTTTCAAAATAAATAAACTTTAAGAAACATAATTGTACTCCTTATAATTCATAGGGTATTAGATTTGAAGTGTCAGGAGATCATATACAACAAAATCTTGCAAAAAGCTAAAAACAAAGAAAACTCTATATTTTAGGAACACACACACACGTGATTTATATAGTTCTTATCTCTGATAAAGTTTTTATGTTTGGGTTCACTGAGTTTATTATGTTATTACATAAATAATACCTACTTACATAGAAATCTGCATGCATAATACATTCATAATACATACACACATACATAGAACAATGGTTGAGCTTTGATGAGACTATAAAAAGAACTTTGATTAGTCTGATTCTCTATAAATGACATCATAATAAAATCATTTCCCTTTTTACTTAAAGTAAGATTTGGCTGACTATGAAATTCTTGACTCACGTTCATTGCTTGAATGTACTGAGGACATGTCTTCACTGTGTTTTGGTACTGAGTGTTTCTGTACTGAAATCGGATGCCACCCTGCTTGTATTTCCCTTAAAAGTGAGTTCTTTCATCTGTTGCCTGGCTTCCCAAAAGGCAAGGATTCTTTCTAGATCTTTAAAGGATTCCAAAAGGGATTTGTTCTGTATCTTTAAAGGCAACAACTTCACCAAAGTATGACTTGGTGTTGATGGTTCTGGGTCAACTCTCTGTTGCTCAGTGTGACGTGAATTTTCTTTAATTACATGTTAAAACACTCATTCTGTTGCTTTCTTTTGGGTTTCTTCTTTGGAATTCCAATTAAGCATACAAGGGCTATGCTTTGCTTCACTTCTTTACTTGTGTAGCTGTGATCTGTCACTAACCCTATCTCTGTATTTCTCTTTTCTTCTGTTTGTTTTTTCCCATTTCTATCCTCTGTGTCCTTTACTGTGGCCTCACTGTTGTCAGATTTTCCTTACGCGCGTCCTACTTTATGTTTTATTTCTGTCACTTTTTGTCTTGCTTTCTTTCCTGAATTCTGCCATTACCTTCTATTATGTGCTCCTCTCTTCCCTGATGTATCCATCTTGGTTTTCATGGTCAGGATTCATTTAACTTTTTTTTTTTCCAAAATAATGATAAATTATTTGATTATAATTTTTGTCTGCTCTATCACTTTCCCTGAAAACTTTTCTTTGTCTTATATAAATGTCTTGCTGTTCTTTCTCACATATTTTCTTAGAGTATTTTTGGGTGACTAGCATACATTTCCTTTAATTTTTCTCTTTTTTTAAATGTATTGTCATATTGTCCTGAACCACTTTTTGAAACAGGTTAGAGGTGGAGGGATAGGTTAGGAGGAATAAGGGCCAGGGTAGCTCTCTTGACTTAGTAACTGAAGAGCTGTAACTCCTCCCTTCGTATAATGAAACTGTTTCCTTGAAATATGACCCTGTTGTGTGGCCACATCTTCTGTGCCTCCCTGAGCTCATCCTGGTTCTGTCTGACTTGTCCAGCCAGGCCTATGCTTCCCCAGTTCCTTGACCAGTACTGCAACCAGGAGACTGTCTTCAACGTGATCCCCACACTTTTTGAGGGTGTATTTTTGTTGATGCTTTCTAAAATACCCAACTCTGGGCCCCCAGGCACCTTCCACATCTTTCTTCTCATCCGTTCCTGGTACTTCTAACCTCTCTGATCTAACCCCTACCTGAAGCAGTTCTCTCATAGGTGGAATATTCTCCTCCTGAGGGAGGAATTCTCTGGAGATTTCTGAGCTGCACCACCACTAACCCCTGTGTCCTTCCCATTCTTCCCTGATGCTTCCCACCTGGCTTCCTGTAGACTTTTGCTGGCTTCAGCTGTTCTTGGCAGTTCTTAAATGTAAATGGAGTTTCCAGGTTTTCTCTGTCTCTTGGCTTCACTATAAACAAATTGTGTGACTTCTGGAAAAATTCTCTGTGTGGTTTCCAAGAGGAGTTGAAGCAAGATCCAGAATTAAGCTGGCACCATGTCCCTACCAGAAGTTCTACAACTGTGATCTAAAAAGAAAAGAGAAAAACTGCCATTGTATTCTCTTCAAAATCTGTTTTCAATCTTTCAAAGAAAGATGTGAAAAATGAAGTTGGCCTGAGGTTTGAGGCGGATATTGTGACTGGTGCTCATCTCAGTCAACTGTCTTCTTGAAGGTTTGGGAGCACATTTGGTGTAGCAGGAATTGAGCGGGCAAGGCTAAATCGAATATTGAGAATGAATGGGCAGACATTTTCACAGGACCAAATTTGGTACGCAGTTATCATGATTTCTTCATTATTTTCTTGTATTAATCATGGTGAGAGAAGTCGAAAGAGCAGAGAGGGAGGGAACACACTGAAACTTTGTTATTAAGCCTATGAAAAGGAATAGAAGAGGCAAAAGGAGACTGGGTTCTGAGCCTCAGTGCAACCAGAAAAAAAAATCCTCTTCAGACAAAAAGCAATTACATAAAAATTCGTTCAGAAATATCATGTCAGAGCTGTGCAATCTAAAGAAAAAATTTACCTGGATTTTGAAAGCCAATTTATAAGAAATTTTAATATAAAAAGTTATCATGTTATTCATTTAAATCTTGTTAAATGAAGTAGTTCTTGCATTTATCTAGTCTGTTTATTCTCTTTATAGGATTGTGGCAAAGTCTTAACTACCTGGATTGTTAACCCCAGCAAACCTCGGGTTATCCACCAAAAAATCATTGCATTACCATGTTTAGCTGAACCACCAACTATCTAGTGACAACTAGCAAGTCTTTGCCTTTAAAGAAACAACTGGTCTCTTTAGCAACAGAAATGTCAGGAAGTCTGGAAAACCCTCCAGTTCCAAAGGATCATAATCCGAGTGGCTGGGATTCAGACATCCTGACAGAGGGCAGAGGATATTATTTTGGTTAAGAGACTCTTTTCACAATCCCTCAAATCATAGGAGGTTGTCCACTCCCAGTCTGCCTCTACGTCTGGCCTCCAGTGACTCTGACATCCTTGGCCGGATGCATTGTTCACACATTCCACCGAATGTTGTGAGTGGGTGTCAATGTGACAGCAGGGAAGTGTGGCTGAAATGGATCTCCCCAGTCCCAGGACCTCGTCCTGCTTGGCAAATACTGTAATACTTGACTTTATTATAGGGATTAAGACCTCTGATTTCAGTGATGTAACATCAACAGTCCTCTGTTAATCCAATAATGATTCAACAACTGCTCTTTAGATCCTTTGATTTAGTGAGATGTAATGGGGTAGTTTTTAGGTTCCTGAATTCCAACTACATTAATTGCTATACTTAGAGTGCAGCTGTCGAGCCTTTAATCCCTCTCTGCTGCAATGATATTTAATTGAATTGAATCATATTAAATTACCCTGAATGTACTCATGACTGTTCATTTGTTTGTACTATTAATTTTTTTTTATTTTGAAAGCAATCAAAGTTTGAGGTACAGACCAGAATACTTCATGTTTTCTCATATAAACCTAAAAAATAGAGATAAAATAATGCACTAATGAGGCAAATAGACAGTTTCTAAACAATTTTTCATCAGAGACATTTGTCACTATTTAATGGTAAGTGATACATTTATATGCACTGCATTTCAATTGCATCTATAATCATTTGAAATTAAATAATGTAAATATCTCTCTTCCCTTATTAGACAAAATTTGTATCAACACATTGTGAATCACAAAACAGACCAAGAAATGGAAATAAAGACTAAAAATACATGCTGCTTAGAAGACAAAAATATAAGAGACATGAGGTCATGGGTATCTATTGTGCTCAGGTAAGCACTAAGGGTAACACACCTATTATTTCATGAAGTACAGCAGCAGGGCAGGGCTCCTGGGTGCCTGTGAGCCTCTGAGTCACAATCTTTCCTTCCCTGCACCTCACTGGTATGGCCCATAGGGAAAGGTCCATGAGGCCATCTGCAAGGTGCACTCCAAGCCATCTTCTGAAGAAAACAGCTCCTATACTCCTTTGTGCACTAAGTTACTACAGCTTGAGCCAAATTCAAGGAGTGAAATGAGCCATGCTATCCTGGTCACCTAAGCCAGAGTCACTGGTGGGATGGGCTGGACATGAGAAAGGCCAAAAACCACTGCTGGACTTTGGCCGAGCTCTTTCCCGTCAGGTGCTTCGTATGGAGTAGTGACAAACAGACTCAATCAGATCCTCTTTCTTAGAAAAAAGGAATTCCCAGAGTGCATTAGTCTGCAGGTGGATCCCAGAGCTTGTAAAGATATCATTCTTCCTCTGTGAGACCTACTCTCTAGTCAACTGCTGATGTATGTGGGACCAAGAGTGACCATACCACCGAGAAGGAGGTGATAACTGAGCCATCTGACATGCCCCTGAATCCCAACCTTTATCACAACAAAGGTAACCTGAATACCTCCTTTCTTGTAATCTTAAAAAATCCACTTTACCCGTCTGAATCAAGGTCTCTACTCTCTGCTGTTTCATTTTCCTTGCTGACCAGAGAGAGTATGAGAAAGCAGAAAGGGGGCAACCTTGTTGCTCCCCAGATATGAGCTTTGTTTCTAACTCTGCTACTTGCCAGATGACAGCCACTGTCACGTCTTCTCTGAGCTTCAGATTCCTTATCCCGAAAATGGGAATAATCTACATATGACCTGCATGGTCCCCTTAAATCATTTAAGATAAAGAACAATTTTGTAAGCTGTCAACTAACGTACAGATATTATTATTTGAGTCCTTAGCTAAACTGTGAGAGTCTCTAAAGCGGCACTTCTTTCTTTTTATCTCCTGTCCTGTATAATAATGTTTGAGATCACCAGGCAAGTTTAATAAATGTTTGTTGCATATGTCACTGCATCATAACCATGCTCTATGTAGGTTATTCAAGAGGGGCACCATGTAAAGGAGGAAAGTCCAATAGGAACCCAAACCTTCACACATATTTCTTAAAGAAGGTAAAACTCAAAGGTAACTCTTGCTAAAATTCTCTTCCTCTCATATGATTTAGCACCACATATCTCCCAGGGTCTGTCACTAGTTTTCTTTCCCTCACCCCCCGTGACTCTTCTTGGCCATGACCATGACCTTTATCTTGCCTTTCTCAACCTCTCCCCAAGCCCTTCATCACCAGCACATTCCTCCTGACTTCCGAAGTGTCAGCTCCCCACACTCATTGTCCTCTGGGAAAGAAAGTTCCACGTTCTCTTTCACTACTGTTTTATAGAGCATTTATACCTCAGCCCATTTTTGTGATTGGAGCTCACAACAAGCATAGAGGCAAGTGGAGGGGGTAAAAAGGAACAGTGGCAAAAACAAAGCCTAGTTTATTTGGCAGAGAGAAAGGGTGGGAACATTCACCTATGTTGTCATTTTTATCCTCTCCCCTATAGATGATTGGATGAAGAATTGGCAAGTTATGAGTACGCATTGAATTCCTACTGGGAATCAGGTTCTAGTAATGATGTGACAGAATTGAGCTACCTTGTCTCTGTCCTTGAAAGCTTTGTGCCTCAGTGATTTACGCAGAGCCTTGCACATGTCCTAGAAGGTGCTACAAATACTCAAGAGAGTGAAGATAATGAGGTACTTTCATGGGATCAATCTGGAAAGTGTGTGCAGGGAACAAGAGTTGCTGAGATCACAGTGATTTCAGGGAATCTGTAGGGAGTTGGCTGTTGCCTGTAACAATGAAGTTTTCATTGGGATAAAGACAGTCTGCCTTATGTTTGGCAAGCAGAGAGGAGAGAAACTAATTTGGCTGAACTAAATATCTATAAAAGTTTGGCATCTCTCCCTCTATAATTTAATGGGTGGAGAAATGTAAAGTTTTGGACCAGAAGCTCCTGAACCATGTTGTTGTTGTTGTTGTTGTATTTGAATCAATTTTGCAGCTTCTTTATAAGTAGTGCCCAAATAGAAGTATTTAGAATTGAAGAAGAAAGTACTAAGGGAACAGAGAGGTACCTGTGCTGGTACCATCCTTAAATTTAACCAATTTTGTTGTAAACATGTTGAAATCAAGTAGACTCAGCTAGACTTGTTGAAGGATTCACTTTATCCTCAGCACTGTAGGAGATACCAAAATAGTGTTTTCTTTATAAATTGGGCAAAGTAATACTTCTCAACAACTCCCTAAAAAGGTGATTAAGAGGATTCAAAAGGATAATGAATGTAAATGGTAAGTATGCATCTGATACAGAGCAGGAGCTTAATAAATATTTAGGGATGAATGCATGAATGAATGAATGGACTATGGGAGTAGATTAGCCTTGTGACTCTCTAAGCCATACAATCTTTTTGATTCTTTGAAATAAACCTGGGACTGAGGAGTTAAGTAAGAGTCATGAGTTCTGAATTGAGATCAGTTCTTTATTCTGAGTTGGTTTACTTTACCCCTTCACCCTTCACTTTCCTCACTTATGAATAGGGATAACAACAGAGTCTACTTTGTAGGATCGATCTTAAAAGCATTTGGAATGATTACCATCATGGAAAATCCCCTGCCCATTTGGAGCAACTGCATCCTACCCAGTCACTGCTGTCTTCTTTTCCCAATCAGTCAGGTCCAGAATCTCCTAAATTGACCCTTGCCATTAGTAAAACCTTCTCAGATCCAATCCCAACAGTCAGCTGATCTGTCTAAAATGAAAATCTGGTCTACGGCCATACCACCCTGAATGCTCCTGATCTCATCTGAAGTGAAAATCTGAGGGCACCTGGCTGGCTCAGTCGGTAGAGCACGTGACTGTTGATCTCAGGGTTGTGAGTTTAGGCCCCACGTTGATCGTGCATGGAGTTTACTTAAATTAAAAAAAATAATAATAAAAATTTAAAAAGAAATAAAATGAAAATCTGATCCTGTTACTACTATCTACAGGGTAAAAATCCAGCTTTCTTCTCAAAGAGAAAGCTCTTCATAATCTGGTAGTACAGTGAAGAGAGCAGAATTCTGTCTGTATTCCTTACTTGTAGGCCTTAGACAAACCATTTAACCTCCCTGTGGCCCAATTTATTTTTCTAACAAATAAGGATTTAATAATGGTGTGGTGGTGAATGGACTCTAAGATTGCTCCCAATTGAACCTACCTCAGGGTACACTCACCCTTGTGTAATCCAGTCCCTTTGAATGTGCATGAGACCTGTAATGCTTCTAACCAAAAGAATATGGCAAAGTGGACAGGATGTCACTTCCAGGAATTACATTACATAAGACTGCAACACCAGCCTGGCCGGGACATGCTATAGATCTTGCTCACTTTGAAGAGGGAAGCTTCCATGTTGGGAAAGCCCGTGAGATAAGGAAAGAAGGAGGCCTCTAGTTGATAGCCAGCAAGAAACTGAGGACCTTAGTCCAATAGCCCATAAAGAACTGAATGTTGCCAAAAGCCCCGAAAGCTTGGAAATAGATTCCCCCCTATTCAAGCCTCAGCCGAGACCCTAGCCCCAGCCAGCACCTTGATTGCAGCCTTCTGAGACTCTGACAGAGCATGCAGCTGAGCTGTGCCTGGACTCCTGACCTACAGCAAGTAAGATAATAAACGTGTTGTTTTAAGCCACTAGATTTATGGTCATTGTTATGCCATGATAAATAACTCTTACAGGTGCCTTCCCAGAGCAGGGATGGCTGGTGCTCATCGAATATCCATGTGCTTCTCTGCATCTCCAAATTTCATTTGCAGTGAAGTTGGGAATATATGACTAGTTCTAGCCCACAGACTGAGCAGAAGTGACTGTAAGCAGTTATGAGTCAGAGTATCTCTTCTATCCCTTTTCCTCTGTGCTGATGGCCTTAGAGGCCACATGATCCAGATGTCATGGCTACTAGATATAAGTAGGCTGCCTGGCCCACGTTGGACCTTTAGAGATGAAAAATAGACTTTAATTATACCAAGTCACTAAGAGTTTGGGGTTTGAATATTAACCTTGATTAACAAAACTACCCCCCCAAGAGCTGTTATAGGATTAACCATGATGATGTACAAAAACAAAAAGTATAAGTTGTACAAATCGACACTCAATAAATTATGCCACTTAAACTTTATCCAGCCTTGTATTCTACAAACCTGTACTTTTGAACTAGTTTTTAGTCCTACAATCACACCATGTCATCTCAAATCTTCATGCTGTTCCCTCTGCCTGGAATGCTCTTCCCTGGATCACACATCCTTCAAGATGTGGCTAAGATGGCACCTTTCCTGGGTTAGGTGTGTTCCCCTTTTCTTTCTGCAGCTGAATGTTTAGTCCATCTGCCACACTAACCACACTGTACTTGCCACCTCCCAGGACAGGTGGAGAGCACCTTTTCAAGGGAAGGCTCAGAGGCTCTGTCACATTGAAGGCACTTGATAAATGTTTGTCATTTACCATGTCAGATTTACATCTTTCCTCATTACATACCTAGTTGAAGTGGATTTTTTAAAAAAACTTTAAACCATTCCCTTTCAAGATTTTCCCATGACCCCCCATCCCAGGTGCTTTCATCAGGTAAAAGAAGTGTTAATATTCTGTTATCTCCCATTACTCTCTATTTTAGACTGAGCTCCAGGACTCCTTTTATCCTTCTGTCATAATTTCAGTTCTCAACACTGTAATCATGTCTCCAAACTCTCTCCCTACTTGTGAAATAAAGAGTCACACAGAGTGTTCTAGGGTTCAGTCACGACCAGGAACAATGGAAGACTGTAGGCTATTCTGATTTCTTTGTTCTTGAACCTGATAGTGGTCTCTTAGCTTCTTGTCTCTGGGCCCAAGCATTTATCCATCTTAATTTGTGTACTCTTTCGTATCTTCTCCCTCCAATGTATTCAAGGTCAACTTGTTGAGGAGGAAGCTAATTTTATCTCTCTGTTTTCTCTGAGATATGTAATTTGAAATTCTAGTTCTAAATTTTAGTGAGGTCCTCCCATACCTCTCTTCTGGACCTTGGTGAAAAAAGGTGTAGCTGTACTGAGCTCAACCTCTCTAGGTCTCATCTTTGCCCCTCAAAGTTGGCAGAGAGTAATTGCTAACCCCCACATACAACTACAATGTTCTCAGGAGCTTGAACAGCAAGATGTGCAAATGAACATACAGTCTTATTAATGGGCTCGCAATAGTTCACAGGTAGAAGTTAAGATGGCTATTCTGATTTTTTTGCTTCATTTCATTTTGTCACATCCAAGGGACAGTATTTTCCTCTTTAAGATGCATTCATTTTCTTAGGCATTATTATATCAGCTGTTCATTTGAAATAGAGCTCTCTGTAGACATGCCATGGCCAGTGACCAAGGAAAAGAGAAAGTATGTCTCATTTAGAAAATTGCTCTCGAGATATGATAAATGATACCCAAGTATCAGTGAAGAGCTGAGATGTGTCTTAAAGCACCTACGCTATGCCCCAGGGGCTTAGTAATGGTAAGATATTATCTTTAATAATGTTAATGAAAATGATATCTTTAAATAGCATTCTCCAATTTTCCAAGCATTTTCACAGATATTATTACATTAGATCATTGCAGAAATTCTGTTCTTAGGTGTAGTGTGTGATTCCTATTTTAAGATGTGGACTCAGAGGACTTCCTCATATTCTCACAGCCAAAGTAAGTAGCAGAGTTGGAAAGATCATTTGGTATTTTTCACCCTGAAGCCACTTCTATTTTTATATAGTATCGTATGTTTTTCACTATGTTCTCTATAGTTGCGAGTAAGCTTTACTTTCCTCAAATAAGTCTTAAAAATAAAATTCTTTCCAAGTTGTGTTTGATTTTATTGCTCTGGGTTTTAGCCACATAAATAAACATCTAAGCAGTGATCTCTCGTTGAAGGTTTTATTATTTTCCACTGGCCAGTTGCTCATTTGTCCTTAGGGCGGCAAAGCTGGGGCCACCCTCAGCTTCTGGAGACTTCCCTCTGGTCCTTGCCTGTGGTCCTACATCTTGGAGCCAGCATGTTGAATCTCTGTCATGCTTCCACTCTCTCTGAGTTCCTTTTCTGCCTCATATCTTTTGGCTTCCTCTTCTTCCAGCACAAGACTGTTCTCTGTTCTTAAAGGCAGAAGATTTTCGTTGTGAGGGCTGTTCCAAGGTTTCAAAAAGAGAGCAAAGAGTATTAGCAGGTTCTTTTGACTAGCAGATCCAAGCTATGTTCTCCAATATCTACTTTATAAGTAATATGTGAGAGTAATGTTTTCATCTCCTTATATTTTTAGCTCCCATCTGCCTGATTCTTATGTGTAACTTGCAGTCAGTTCCAAATTCCAGTGAGGAAAGGATTGTTATTTATTGGTTTCCCTCAAATCCCAACACAAATAAAACATGGACAAGACCAGTAGCCTCTTCAGAATTTTTTTGGTGATTTTTCTATGCTTTCTGTATTAGTTTTCTGTTGCTGCCAGAACAAATTACCTCAACCATAACATCTTAAAGTAACAAAAACTTTGAGGCCTGCCTAAGAATTTTTTGTCTACTCTGAAATCGTAAATATTTTCACATATGCTTTCTTTGAGAAGCTTTTTAGTTTTTTGGTTTTATATGAGATCCATGATCCATTTTAAGTTGAGCTTTGTGTATAGAACCAGGTAATGGTATGGTATGGTAAACAGCAATGTTCGTTTTTCTTTTCCTCATGGGTATCTAGTTGTTCTAGCGTCATTTGTTGAAAAGACTATTTCTTTTCTGTTGAATTTCCTTGGCAACTTGTCAAAAATCAATTGATTAAAGTACAAATAATATGTCTACTATGCTATACTTTATATAAGGAAAAGGGGGTATAAAAAATTATACATGTAATTGCTCACTTACACACCAAACATACAGAAAGGATAAACTGAAGCCTAGTGAGTTTTACCTACAGGGAGCAGGAAAGAATGGAGTGAGTGCGAGAGTGGGGGAATGGGGACCAGCTAGTGGGACTTGGTGGGGAGAGACACCTTTTTGATGATAACTTTCTACACAGCTCTGACTCAGAACCATGGCAATATTTCACATACTCAAAGAATACATAATTAATTAAAAATCAACAGGGAAAGGGGTGCCTGGGTGGCTCAGTTGGGTAAGCATCTGACTCTTGATTTCCGCTCAGGTCCTGATCTCACAGTTGTGAGATCCGGCCCCATGTTGGGCTCCATGCTGAGTGTAGAGGCTGCTTAAGATTCTTTCTCTCTCTTCCTCTCCTCTGCTCATGCATTTGCATGCTCTCTCTCTCTCTCTCTCTCTCACTCTGTCTCAAAAAAAATCAGGGCACCTGGGTGGCTCAGTTGGTTGAGTGTCTGACTCTTGACTTCAGTTCAGGTCATGATCTCATGGTTTGTGAGTTCGAGCCCCACATTGGGCTCCGTGCTGACAGTGTGAAGCCTGGTTGGGATTCTTTCTCTCCCTCTCTCTCTGCCCCTTCCCCGCTCACTCTGTCTCTCTCTCAAAATAAATAAATAAGTAAACTTGAAAGAAAAAAAAATTTAATGAACAGGGATATAAGGGAACTCAAAACAGAATACAAACATTAAAAAAATCAAATTTGGGGCGCCTGGGTGGCGCAGTCGGTTAAGCGTCCGACTTCAGCTCAGGTCACGATCTCGCGGTCCGTGAGTTCGAGCCCGCGTCGGGCTCTGGGCTGATGGCTCGGAGCCTGGAGCCTGTTTCCGATTCTGTGTCTCCCTCTCTCTCTGCCCCTCCCCCGTTCATGCTCTGTCTCTCTCTGCCCCCAAAATAAATAAACGTTGAAAAAAAAATTTAAAAAAAAATCAAATTTAACTATTATACATGAATAACATAACTACACTGAAGGGGTTGTAGAAAATACTAATCTCAACAATTTTGGAAAACAGTATTTTTGCTTTTTATTATAAAACCAAAGCAAAAAGCACTAGAACTATAGACATATATTGTACTTGAGTTGGTAAATTGGTTTCTCAAAGGAGTGTGGTAGGTTAGCAATTCAAAAACTACCTATGTGTACATGAGGATTGAAAAAATAAGTGAACGTATTGTGGATAATAAGAGCCAGGTTGCTCATGATCAGAGAAAAAAGTAACAAATAAAAAAATGTAAGACCCCGTTGTGTAGGATTAGAATTACAGATATAAGAATGAGCTCATGAGCTTTAATATACACACATATAGATAGATATGGAACTAAATATATGTAGGTAGGAGTTAGTGTGTGTGTGTGTGTGTGTGTGTGTGTGTGTGTGTGTGTGTGTGTGTGTACACCTCTAGGAAGGGCCAGGATTGGCAGTGGCATTTGTACCTGAGTCTCTCTGACAACAGACTATAGTCTGCTCACCCCAGTACCTTGCACCGCCCTATCTGCCTACTCCTTACCCTGCTTTATGTTTTCTTCCATATCCTTGGTAATGTGAACAGGTCTCCCACACTCAAAGGCTGAAGACACTGAAAGAGTGAGGGAAATGCTCCTTTGCAATGGTATTGGAGTAAACTCTGTTTTTCCTTAGATTGATTAGCTGCAAGTTTAAAATTTCCAAATGTAATTGCCTTTAAAAATTGGTTAAATCTGGAAAGGGGTGGGAGTCTTCAGCAGACTGGCAGTTATGTGCAGATTGTTTGACTTTAATATATTTATAGAAGCTGTGTCTGTCACCAGGCCTCTGGGAACACTTGTACTATTTAAAATATAAATTAGAAAAATATGCTGACGGAATTGTCTGCCCTGAGGAATTTTCCCCTAATCATAGCCCTCATGCCAATGGAAGAATTTCTTCTTGGCTATCCCTTTCTAGACAGAAGTTGGAGCATGCAGCTGAGACTTAAAAGTTTGCTAATGCTTAAAAATTAACCAGAAATGCTTTGTCCCAACACATGTTCATTTCAGGCTGGAGATCCCCCCCCCCACCCCCCGACAGCATTTCCATTCTTCCTTCCTCTTCTCCTTTCCCCCACCAGGAGTGCCCCCCTTCCCCCTGACCTCCCTTCTCCCACATCCCTTTCAGACGTCTGTGGCTTTGTTGTGCTGTCCCCTTCTTGAATGACCTCACTGGTTCCTTGTAACCACCCCTAAGGTCCTAAGAGCCTGTCAGAATCTGGATGCAGCCAACTCTATTGAGCTCCTACTGTCCCCTCCTCCTCCTAAGTCCACATGCCCCACATTTGCATCTGCTCGGTTCCCCACCAGCTTTTACTCCCTGCTGCTCACCAGGATCCAACACACTCCCACTCTGGTCTTGGCCAATTGGTGAAGATCCCACAGAGCTCCTGTCAGGGGTGACCTGCTCTGCCTCACATAGCTAGCGGTACTTTATCTGTTTGCATGGGCTCCTTGCATAGAGTCTTTGCTGTTACTGATGCTCATTGTATATATTTCCTGCCAACCGAAAGCTCTAGGAGAGCACAGAGTCTGTAATAACCGAGGTAAAGTGCCTGACACCCTGCCTGGCACGCACACAAAAAAGCTCTTGATAAATAGAGGTTTTCACTTCTCTCTCCTACATTAAGAAACAGTTATCCACAATGCCTGGCTTTTAGTAGATGATCAATAAATATTTTTAGATAATGTACTGTGGCAGAACTTGTTAGAGAGAAATTTGAACAATTAAGTATTTAAAAACATTTCTGGACTCAGATTTTCTATTTGGGGAGTCTAGAGCCTGGGTGTGTGTTAGGTACTGTTCTCAACAGCAGTGTGATACTGTTATAATCACAATCCTAGGCAGATCCTGACTTTTAGCCCCAGAACCCACCAATGGAGATGCATCCTTACAATGCCTATGTGATATGCACTCCACCCTCTCCAACCTTATCTACTTTTTCCCCTCTTTCCCACTCTTCCTCAGCCATTCTGTCCTCTTCGATGTTTCCTCAACATGCTAAGCATGATTCTGCCTCAGGGCCTTTGCACATCCACTCTTTGTCCATAATACTTTAAGAGATCTGTATAGCTCTTTCCCTTCCCTCAGTCAAGACTTCTCTCTATATTACCTTCTCATTGGGGCCTTCCCTCACTATCCTATTTAAAATTGCACACAGACACACATATCCTTTATCCCTCATTCCATACTTTGCCCTCATGAGCCTTTATTACCTGCTAATATACTATGTAATATATTTATATTGTATATTTTTTTTCTCTACTCTCCTTCCACTGCTATGAAAGTTCTCTGAGAGCAGTGATTTTCCCCCATTTTATTATCTTCTATATTCCTAACCTAGCATCCATAAGTAGATATTTATTGCAAAAATGAATGAAAGCAATCAGGTAGGATACCAGTTTCCCCTGGTTCTGTAAAGAGATACATCCTTCATTTATGGCCTTCTCTGTTTGACTAATGTAGTCTCCCAATCACATTGGCTAATGAACATTTGCATTGCATTGAGATAAGTTACTTAAAATTAATTAATTCAAATCAATTTATTTTAAATAAATTAAAATACTTTTTTGCTTCTCTTGCATCTAAACATTGTTACCCAGCTTTGTTGTTACAAACATAGCTGCTGAAATAGAAGTCTGGAAAATACCAAAATTATAGAAAAAGTGACCATTTCAAGGAAGGCTATAAACATATAAAGCAGAATGGAATATAAAGCAGAATATAAAACAAACTACTTTTATTCGTTAATCCAGAAGATATCTACTGAGAGTGTATCATGTTCCAGGCCAGTTCTAGAAGTTGCAGTCACAGTAGTGAACATGACAGGTCCTGTCCTCATGAAGCTATGTCCACAGACAACGAACAAAGCACATGTTTCAAGTTAAGGTCAAGGCTGGAGATAAAATTAATGTGATATGGGAAGATACAGAGTGGCCCCTCCTTTTCTCTGCCATTGTGGTGTGTGTGGTTGACTGTTCCCTGCCATGTCTTTTCACAAGACTTTCAGGATCAAGTGATTCCTGGTCAAGAAACAAAAAGCAGAATCATCCTGTTCCCCAGTGGGATTTGGATGAAACCTGGTAATAAAATCAGTTACAACTCCAGGAAGAGACACTGGAGAAAAACCAAAGCTGGATCCACAAGAAATCGCCCATGAGATGGCACATGTATTCATGTTCATCAAGGTCACTTGGTCATACCATATCACTCTCTAAACATCACTGCTACTTGAACAATTAGGTGTGTTTTACTGGGAAAAAAATTTTTTTCTCTATTTCTATGCTTCTGCACTAGTAGGTTTGTGTAGTAATAAATATGTGAGACCTTTTGTTTGGGGGGAAAAAGAGTCATGGGATCTATTGTATACGTGCTGGTCAAGAAAGGTAGAGTAGAAGGACTTTGGGCAGAAATCTGAATGAGGTGAGGCAGAAAGTCATATGATGTAGGAACAGCAAGTGTAAGTTCCTGAGGCAGGAGTGAGCTTGATGTGTTTGCCATCCTCATCTCCTTCACTGCTGCTGGTTTTGTGAGACGGGCATAAAAGCTTACGTGGACCTGTGCATCCTCGGGGAGACATGGAGAATGGCAACGGAAATGGGAGCAGGTCTCAGTTTCTCATTTTTACAAGAGATGGAATCAGTGCCTTGCTAATGTGGTCCTAGAACTAGCAGCGTCAGGACCACCTGGGAGCTTGTTAGATATACAGATTCTTGGGTGGCACCCCATACTTGCTGAATCAGAAATTGCAAGATAGAGCCTCAAAATCTGCCATTAAGCAAGCCTTCCCTGTGATTCTGATACACGAAAGCTTGAGAAGGTTTGAAAAAGATGATCTTAAATAGCTAAACTTCAATATTCTTATTAAAATGAAACCAAGATCCCAGACTTTAGCCTCTACTACAAAGCTGTCATCATCAAGACAGCATGGTATTGGCACAAAAACAGACACATAGACCAATGGAATAGAATAGAAACCCCAGAACTAGACCCACAAACGTATGGCCAACTAATCTTTGACAAAGCAGGAAAGAACATCCAATGGAAAAAAGACAGTCTCTTTAACAAATGGTGCTGGGAGAACTGGACAGCAACATGCAGAAGATTGAAACTAGACCACTTTCTCACACCATTCACAAAAATAAACTCAAAATGGATAAAGGACCTGAATGTGAGACAGGAAATCATCAAAACTCTAGAGGAGAAAGCAGGAAAAGACCTCTCTGACCTCAGGTGTAGCAATCTCTTACTTGACGCATCTCCAAAGGCAAGGGAATTAAAAGCAAAAATGAACTATGGGGACCTCATGAAGAGAAAAAGCTTCTGCACTGCAAAGGAAACAACCAACAAAACTAAAAGGCAACCAATGGAATGGGAAAAGATATTTGCAAATGACATATCGGACAAAGGGCTAGTATCTAAAATCTATAAAGAACTCACCAAACTCCACACCCAAAAAACAAATAATCTGGTGAAGAAATGGGCAGAAAACATGAATAGACACTTCTGTAAAGAAGACATCCAGATGGCCACCAGGCACATGAAAAGATGCTTAACGTCACTCCTCATCAGGGAAATACAAATGAAAACCACACTCAGATACCACCTCACGCCAGTCAGAGTGGCTAAAATGAACAAATCAGGAGACTATAGATGCTGGTGAGGATGTGGAGAAACGGGAACCCTCTTGCACTGTTGGTGGGAATGCAAACTGGTGCAGCCACTCTGGAAAACAGTGTGGAGGTTCCTCAGAAAATTAAAAATAGACCTACCCTATGACCCAGCAGTAGCACTGTTAGGAATTTACCCAAGGGATACATACTGAGTACTGATGCATAGGGGCACTTGTACCCCAATGTTTATAGCAGCACTTTCAACAATAGCCAAATTATCCAAAGAGCCCAAATGTCCATCAACTGATGAATGGATAAAGAAATTGTGGTTTATATACACAATGGAGTACTATGTGGCAATGAGAAAGAATGAAAATATGGCCCTTTGTAGCAACGTGGATGGAACTGGAAAGTGTTATGCTAAGTGAAATAAGCCATACAGAGAAAGACAGATACCATATGTTTTCACTCTTATGTGGATCCTGAGAAACTTAACAGAAACCCATGGGGGAGGGGAAGGAAAAGAAAAAAAGAGGTTAGAGTGGGAGAGAGCCAAAGCATAAGAGACTCTTAAAAACTGAGAACAAACTGAGGGTTGATGGGGGGTGGGAGGGAGGAGAGGGAAGGTAATGGTTATTGAAGAGGGCATCTTTTGGGATGAGCACTGGGTATTGTATGGAAACCAATTTGATAATAAATCTCATATATTAAAAAAAACAGTATTGCAACAGAAAAAATAAAATAAAATGAAACCAAGAGCACAAGTTAGGTGAAAGCAGCCTCCATGCTAGGACGGCAAAGAGAAAAATGTGGACGGTACCCTTAACTCAACACTCATATGCAGCATTTCTCTGCCCCTCCCCCCAAGAAACGTTCTGCAAATCATTTATAGCCAGGCACTACCAGTGCTATTCTTTTGGAAATTCTCTCAAAAATGCACACATTATCTGTATCTCCCTCTCTTTGTGCCCTCCCCTGCTCATGTTCTCTCTCTCTCTCTCTCTCTCTCTCTCTCTCTCTCTCTCTCTGTCAAAAATAAATACACATTAAAAAAAATTTTTTTTAATGGGGCACCTGGATGGCTCAGTCAATTAAGCATCTGACTTCAGCTCAGATCATGATCTCACAGTTAGTGGGTTCGAGCCCCGCATCGGGCTCGGTGCTGACAGCTCAGAGCCTGGAGCCTGCTTCGGATTCTGTGTCTCCCTCTCTCTCTGCCCCTCCCCAGCTCGTGCTTTGTCTCTGTCTCTTTCTTTCTCCAAAATAAATAAACATTAAAAATTTTTTTAAATGCACACATTGTGCAAAGATCCATAAATGCTTATGAGCAGCTTTAGAGGATGAAAAAGAAGTAAAGGATCAGAGAGAGTAGTACCTGTGGCATCGGGTGACCTGTTGAATAACCCATGGCATCCTCCTTAACCTTTCATATCGTAGAGCCTTGGTTTTGTTTTGTGAATTTGGGTCTATGGCAGTTCAAGGACATGATAAGCTCCTTGAAATTTTATGCAAAATTGTATGTTCATGTTCATTTTTCAGAAGATAGGGTCAGTAGTTTTCATAAAATATCCAAAAGCGTCCATGACTCAAAGAAGATTGAGAACAACTGTATAAAAAAGGGTGGTTATTGAACTCTGGCCAGATATTAAATACAGCTTGAAAATCAAAAAGATTGGCTTTCTTACCCCAGAGCCTCTTAGTCTAAATTCCAACATGGAGAAGAATTAGCTCTGTGGGTGGCATTTTTCTCTGTATATACAATATATCCTTTTAGGACTTATAACCTCATAAACAGCAATTTTATGCCTGTCAGTATTGTTTTGGCTTAAGAGGGTGGGGTCACAAATTCTGCTGGACTCATTCCAGATCCACTGTCTTGTTTCCATGGCCTCTGTGGATGACACTAGGTTTTAGAGTCTACTTTTCAAAAAACCTAAATAAGGACACACATGCACACGTAAAGTCCAACTCAATTTTGTTTTCACCCCTGAAGACAAAGTGTCATAAGCAAGCTGGGTGCTACTATGTGGTCATACATGAGTTCTTTTTTTAAGTCAGAGAGTCAGGAATCCAGAGAGGGAGTTTATTGGGAAAGTAGTGGTAAACTTGTAAGGGGCTGATCTGTACTGTCTGTGGTCAAATCCAGATATCTCTCATTTAATGTCTTAACTGGGGGCAGATTTCATGCCTTACTCTTATGTCAGGTTCTCCAGACGGCTGGGAAGAGAGACGTGCTCAGGTTATCAGGTATGTGATTTTCTTGTGAGAATAGATGGAATGTAAAAGTACAAAAAAAATCTAAACTGCCTCATTCAAAGAGAACAGAGCCTCATTTGTAACTGTTTATTTGCTTATTTACAGTGGTAGATCTCATGGTCCAATAGCCACTTTGGCACAGGGAGTGGAAAGGAGCCAACCCAAGGTACCGAATCTCTGCCTGAGTTCTTGGGTCTCTGATCCTCCCTTCCCTTCTTTGCCTTTCTTCTCGATCCCCCCCCCCCCAACCTGGTTTTCCACTCTTCTCCCAAGGGCATGGTTGCTCTTCACCACCTTCACTCTTCGTATCTCTAATCTTCACTACTGTACCAACAGGCCATACCCCTGTGTGCATGGCAAGCACCCCAAAGGACAAGATCTGACTGGTTGGACCTCTCTTCCTCTTGGATACAACGTCTCCACTCGGAAGAACTCTAGAAACAGTCCTTTGGATGGTCGGCCATCGCATCAGATGGCCCATTCCTGGGTGAGCGAGTGTGGTTACATTTATCATGGTAAAAACCACTTGTGAATGTTTTTACAATCCCAAGAAAAAGTAACTGTCTTCAAAACGAGGCTAAGTATATATGGCAGGATGTGGTACGCAGAATAATATCCTCCAAAGAAGTCCACATTCTAATCCCCAGAATTTATGGATATGTTATCCTGCATGGCAAAGGGGAGCTTGCAAATTTGACTAGCTTAAGGATCTTGAGATGGGAAGATTATACTGAATTATCTGGGTGAACCCAGTAAGAAAGGCACACAGAGATTTTAAAAATGCTACCCTCTGGCTTTGAGGATGGAGGAGGAGGCCATGAGCCAAGGTATGCAGGCCACTTATAGAAGCTGAAAAAGAGAGGGAATGAACTCTCCCTCTAGAACCTCTAGAAGGAACAGAATCTTGCCAACACCTTGATTTTAACCCAGTGAGACTGTGTCAGACTTCTCATTTCCAAAACTATAGACAGTAAATTTGTGTTATTTTAAGCCATTACTTTTTCTCGGAAGCAACAGGAAACTAATAGGCCCTCAAAACATTCTCTCTGAAAACATCTCATAGTGATTAAAACAAAAACAAAAACAAACAAACAAAAAAAACAGCTTCAGAGGGAATTATAGATTCATTCATTTTTACTCCATTCTGGGCATAAATTATCTGCTACTTTCCTACATATTCACACAGACTTTCCCATAATCTGTTCTTTATTGGCTTGGCTGTCTACTAGCCAGAAAACTTTGATGTCACTTAAAGTTTGGTTGGACTGACCCTGCCTGTCCCTACCCATCCTTCTTACACCTGCAGGGACTGGGCATATAATCCAAACTTGGCCATAGTTGTTGACCCAGGGATAAACACAGAGCACAAACTTAAGATTCTCTGGCAGTCGTGGAAGAAGACACTCTTCAAGCTGGCGGCATATGAGCGCTGGGCTTTATGTGAGCACCATACTGCTGTATATAACGAGCCATCTGAAAATGGAGACGTGGAGCCCTGACTCTATCGTTTTAGCTCCTAGACCGAGCTCTGCCTGATGTTCGTCTCAATCTTGGCCTTTCTCATTAAATGGGTTCCACATTTAGCCCATCAACACATCCTGCTAGCTTTGTGTTCAAAATACATCCAGAACCCAAGCTCTTGTCAGCACTGTGCTGCTGCTCACAGCACAGCCAGTCATCTCCCTGGGTCCCTTTGGCAGCCTATTACCTGGGCCTCCTGCCTCTGCCACTGCCTCTCTTCACTCTGTTCTTAGCCGGGCAGCCAGGACAACATTCTTGAAATGTCACTCAGATCACGTCACTCCTGCATCGTCTCCCCTCTTCACTCCGAGTCAAAGTCGGAGTCCTTGCAGTGGTCCACAGGAGCCTCTATCAGTGGCTCTCCCCTGCCTCTTATCTTTGTGACTTCCCAACCTTCAGGTCTTTACTCAGATGCCATCCATGTTGCCTCCGGCTTTAGCTTTCTTCACAGCGCTCTTATGATCTACATTTTATTCCTTTGTGCTAAAAGACACATTTGGTGCCTTGCTACAAATTACACATTTGTCTGTCAGCACATTTGGTGCCTTGCTACAAATTACAAAACACTGACCTTTCCTCCAGGCTAACATTGCAGCCCACTGAGATTTAAGGCTTGGTGATAGAGTTCCAATCTGCTTTCAGCCCCGCTTGCCCTCTCCACTGGGCACTATTGAGCTTTGCACAGACTGTACAGTGTGTGTGTGTGTGTGTGTGTGTGTGTGTGTGTGTGTATCAGCCTGTATCTTTTATTGTCTGTTTCCCCCCTTAGAATGTATACTCCATGAGAACAAAGATACTTGATTTTTTAAAATATTTTGTTAACTATTGTATCCCCAGGTTTTAGAACAATGTCTGGTACATGGTAGGAGCTCAAGAAATGATTGCTAAAACAATTAATATGTTTTTATGTTTTCTTTTTTGCTTGAGCTAGCCTGAATTGGTTTTCTGTCACAACCAAGAGTTCTAATATATCCACGCAATGCAATGCTCAAGTATTTATGTTGAACAGCAGCAATGACATAAATTGCTCTCCTCCTGAACAACTCATTTCATGTTTGGATATTTATGCTTTTGTGAAAATTCTTTCTGATATTGAACTGAAATCTACCTCTCTGAAAATTTCATACATCTCTTACTTACAGATTATGCAGCACAGAAGAGATTTAATTTTTCTATCATATGACAACCCCTCAAATATTAGAAGGTAGCTATTATTACCTTTGTGTCTTCTCTTTTCTTGATTAAAAGCCCCCAATTTCTTCCACTGTTTCTCATACAATATTGTTTTAAGAAATATTATCCTCCAGGGCACCTAGGTGGCTCGGTCGGTTAAGTGTCTGCTCTTGATTTTGGCTCAGGTCATGATCTCACAATTTGTGAGTTCGAGCCCGGCTCTGGGCTCTGCACCGACAGCATGGAACCTGCTTGGGATTCTCTGTCTCCCTCTCTCTCTGTCTGTCTCTGCCCACCCACTCTCACTCTCTATCTTTCTCTCTCAAAAAAAAAAAAAAAGAAAGAAACTAAGAAAAAAAAAAAGAAATCTTACTTTCCTTGTTAACCCTATTTGAATGTCGTCAGGGTTTGTTTGTTTGTTTGTTTGTTTGTTTGTTTGTTTGTTTTGTGTGTGTGTGTGTGTGTGTGTGTGTGTGTGTGTGTGTGTTCCTCCAAGTCAGAACTGAATGTAACACTCTGGGGATTCAACCAGTACAGGGTAGAGCAAATTTATCACCTCTGATCTTTAAGGTATTCTACTTTCATTAATACAGTCAATCTATGGTCAAATTAACATTTGGGGAAAGTCAAAACATAATAATGATTTACATTGAACTTACCATGAATAAAAGCCCCGAAGTCTTTGTCACACAAGCTGTTATTAAGCTGCACTAAATCCCATAATTGGACAATTGGCACTTTGGACCAAAATTGCCTGCACTCAGATGCTTGAGCCTTATACCAGTCTCTGTCCTTTGCAGCTTTGTGTCAGCTTCATATTGTACAAAATTCTGTTCTTTTCATCCAAATCCCTCCCTCCCCCTCTCGTCTGACCGCCCCTCTTTCACTGGAGGGTTCTGAGACAGAAAGCAGTCGGCTGTCCCAGCTTCACATTCTGGGGCCATATGGCAAGTCAGGCTTACTCATTCTGGGCACACACTTCATGTCCAAAACCCAGCGTCCTCCAGGCACCAGAACATACTTGCTTTCCAGCCCCGGTTCTGTGTCTCATTCCAGGGATTTGCTTAGAGCCTCAGTCTTCTCCTCTCTCTTCTTGCTATGATCTTCCCGGGGCATTGTAGCCTTTCTGCTGATCCTCTTTCTGGTGAAAGAAGACCGAGAATCAAATGGTGAACCCTGAGATGCCAGCACTTGCTTGCCAAAACTTTTGAACATTAGCCACCCCAAAGCCCCACAACAATAGTCTACATTCCTATTGGGATACTCACTATTTCTACTGAGAACCATATTCAAAATAATTAGAAATTATTATTCTCTTTAGAACATGCTAAGTGTATGAATAAGTGGACAAGACAGAGGAGACCCAATCAGAAAGGTAGAAGGATAGATGAAGACCAAGAGAGAAAATAATTTTGAAGACAAAATTGCCAGCCAAATGTCAAATAATTTGAGCTGAGGACGACACAACTATTGTTTGATAAGTGTCTCTGATATCTACAGGCTTAGTCCCTGTCTTCAGTACATTAGGGCACAAACACTGAATATCTTGAATACCAATTTAAAACTGTCATTTTAGGGGCGCCTGGGTGGCGCAGTCGGTTAAGCGTCCGACTTCAGCCAGGTCACGATCTCGCGGTCCGTGAGTTCGAGCCCCGCGTCAGGCTCTGGGCTGATGGCTCAGAGCCTGGAGCCTGTTTCCGATTCTGTGTCTCCCTCTCTCTCTGCCCCTCCCCCGTTCATGCTCTGTCTCTCTCTGTCCCAAAAATAAATAAACATTGAAAAAAAAATTAAAAAAAAATAAAACTGTCATTTTACATGCGTTGAAATGACTCTATCTTTGGTACACAGCTATATTGACCATCACGTGCAGGTCTCTTAGAGCAGGAGAATGGAATAGAAAACCAGAAATTCTTTTTGTATTGACAATGTACAACTGACAGAATGAGTAGTTTCCGTTACTTGCAGGAGACAGAAAAATTCAGAGCTGCTAACCCTTATTCCACAGAATCAGGACAGTCATGGGATTGTGACAGGTCTACAGGGTGTTCAGGACATCTCCAATCTACGCACAGAGGGAAAGGCAAAGCAGGCATTACCATCTCGCAGGTTCAGTGCAAACTTTGGTCTTTGGGTGATGCCTCTGAGAACAGCTCTGAGCTGGGCCATAAGGAGAGCTGGGCTGGACAAGGGGAAGCAGTGGGTATTTATCACTTTCCTGCGATGCAGCATCTATTCTTTTCTTTTGATGACACTACTAGTCTTTTAAATAAAGTGCCCTGGCCTCACCTAGCCAAGGGTAGGAGAGTGACTCATATAGCACAGTTTGGGTCTTCCCGGGACTTTGAATCTTGAATGCCATGTTGCAAAGACAGAAATGAAAATGCAGATGCTCAGTCATTGCTGGTGTTGTCCTGGCTCCCATCTCTTCATAAGGCTTGCTCTCTACCCTCTCTAATCATCCCAAAAGCTACCCATTGTCCTACCAATATATTTCCTTCTTACATGATAGTCAGAACTGGTTCTATTGCTCACAACCAAAGAACCCTGACTGATACAAATACCATGCCTATAGCTGGACTGGTCCCTTTTTTATCCCCCAACCCCAGCCTGTCTTTTCCTGAAGGAAGCCTGGAGAAGAGAAACCCCAAGCAATTCTCCCCATTTCCTCTGATGTTAGTATCAAAGCAACTGTTTCTCCTCTGACACTGATTCTCTTCACGCCAGTGTTCACCTTCATTTCCCACAGATTATGGCTTAAGTCATAGCAGAAAGGGAGAGCCTGAAAATCACATGAATATAAATTGAACTGAATTTGTAAATGAGACAAAATTAGACATACACACATGCTATCTACAAAGGTTGGTAATGAAATAAGGATAGACCACATGAGGCAAAAAAACAAACAAACAAACAACAACAACAACAACAACAACAACAAAACCAAGAGTATAATGTGTTCCAGAGAGAAATGTGGTGACAGTTTTGCCAGAAACCCCAGCTATAATGAACACCTCTTTATTATCACTTTTCTGGCCATCCTGGAAACAGCCCAAATCTGAATGAATACCAGGATATATTATATTACCTTCTTTTTGTATTACAGTCAGAAGTTTTTTCTGTTTACAATTATATTTTTGGCAGGCCTTATTAATTAGTACTGCCAAAACCAATCATCTAACCCCAGATCTGATCAAGTTACTGTCTGCAGTTGTGGTAGGTCCTGAGACATGCTGAGTTTCCAACCAAGCTTCATCCTAAACTTAAATGGCATCTGTTTGATCAGTAAACATACCCAATTCTCAAGTTAATTAATGTTTATATGTTTCATCTTCCTAACAAATCTGTAAGCTTTGAGAAGACAGGAACCATTGTGTCATGGAGAAAGCATAGACTGAGGACCAGACAGAACGGTGAGCCCCAGCTCCATGTGAGTCTGCCATTTGCCACCTGTATTAAGTTCAG